>NW_015626042.1:237764-259001 GCF_001515625.1 Sinocyclocheilus rhinocerous | reverse complement strand
ACACACACCTACACACACACTCTCTCACACACACACTCTCACACACACTCTCACACACACACTCACTCACACACTCACACTCACTCACACACTCTCACACACTCTCACACACACTCACGCACACGCTCACTCACGCACACGCACTCGCACACACACGCACTCGCGCGCACACACACACACACACTCACTCACTCACACGCACACACTCGTGCACACACACTCACTCACTCACTCACACACACACACTCTCACACACACACACTCACACACATATATAACGAAACAAAAACAAGTAGATAGAATGGAAAAAGTATAGAGAAAGCTAGTGTTATAGGCCTTTTTTTAAAGAAAGCAAGCAGTTAGAAAACGAATAGAGAGCAAGTGTTAGAGGGTCAACAAATAGAATTAGAATAGAAAGTGCTAGAGATACTGAAGTTAAATGAGTAGTTATTTAATAAAAGATCGATAATCAGACATGATTGTGGTCTGGCTAGAAGATGTGAAATGTGTAGCGTTATTTTTCTCTGCCATGATCCACATAAAGATCACGGACACATCTCTGCTAGATGAACCTCTCGTTTTTCTTTTGTTTTTCTCCAGAAAAAGAAAAAGAAAATGAAAGAACAGAAGCAGATGGCAGATGAGTGTGATTCACCGACTCCTAAGAAGAGGAAGGCTGAGAAGATGCCCACCGAGTCCACAGACACGAACGGAAACACGGACACAATCCAGATCAAGGTAACGGCTTTCTTCTGATTTCAGATCTCATGGAAGTCATAATCATTGTTCTGGAGCACGTGTCTTTAACTGACATCTCTGTGCAGCTGAAGAAGAAGAAGAAGAAGGCGGCAAATGTGGAGGACGTGATGGGCAACGGAGAGCCTGATAAAGCATGTGTGTCAGCTGTAGATACGCCTGGACCGTCCAGCGAGGACTCAGACAGCGAGCGAGAGAAAGTGTGTACAAGCCTTTATTCCTCTGCTTCTGTTCAGAGTGAGCTGCTCTGAGGCCAGCCGTTCAGACAGAACCCCATCAGATTCTGGCCATCGCATCGGATCTAGAGAATGGGTTGTTCAAAAGAAGCAAAACATTCTGAATTCAGATTAGATCTGGGTTTTGATCTGGATTAAATCCTCAGTTTGTGCTGTTCAAAACGCTTAGTAAGATTGGGATACTTTTGATCCAAAAAATAAATGTGATTATTCTGATCCCAACAGAAAGGTGGATTTCAGGAACAAAAATGTAATACAACTTTAAAACTGGTCCAAAAAATACAGCATTTGTAACATGCAATATATCCCCAAATCTCTAAACAGCTGTCAATATCAAATAAAAATGGTACATTTAATTTTAAAGTTTGTTTTTTTAAATCACTGATTGTAAACAACATCAGCACAATCATCAGAGATGGAGCAGTCAGAAGTAGTTATTTGTGTAAATGCAATGCGAAACATTGGTATTTTCCCCCATTAGCATGTCCCTTCAGGGGCTCCGTAGAGCTCTAGTAATCCAGATTTGGAAATCTGAAACCGTGTGTATCTGGATCAGGGTGATCCAATCCAGTTTTGCTTTGAAAAACCTGCACTAAAGTAAGATGGGTTCCCTGATCCTGGATCGCAGAACATGGGATTTCCAAATCCAGCTGAACATCTGGCCCCTGGTGATTTCTGACGATCTGCTCATGTCTTCAGGAAACCCCGGAGCAGAAAGAAGGAGCCTTCTCCAACTTCAGGATCTCGCAGAACACCATCACACTGCTGCGGGGTAACGCTGCACACACGGCCTGCAGGGGGATCTGCTGAAATACACTGGGACTGTATTGTGAAATATCTCTCTTTCTTTTAGCCCGTGGTGTTTCGTATCTCTTCGACATCCAAGTGAAGACCTTTAACTCGGTGTATGATGGGAAGGATGTCATTGGCCAGGCGAGGACCGGCACGGGGAAGACCTTCTCGTTCGCTGTCCCTCTGGTGGAGAAGCTGCAGTCCGCAGCGGAGGACAGGAGAAGAGGCCGGGCCCCAAAGGTACTGCGGTCATATGTGTGTCCGTGCACGATAAACACGGGCTCATGCTGTAAACCACTGCTTTTAAAACGCCATGAGATATACAGTGCTGCTCAAAAAGTGCACTCCTGAGGATGCTGCTGTTCTGAAAAACACGATCAATGTTACTGCTTTAATTTACTTTTGATGAGTAACCCAGAAATAGTGCGGAGTCACAAATCACAGCAAGACGTAAAAATGCTTTTAATGTGAGTTTAAGTTCATTCTCATTCAGTTTTTTAAATGCGTGATGCTTAGAGAGGCCCTGGAAAGTGTGAGCATGCCTCATTTATGTACTGCCAGTCAGAATTCTGGATGCATTGTTTTTTATCAAGCTCATGTGGTGCATTCTGGGATACTGAAGGATGAAGGAGGTCATGCGTGTGCTGGTTTGCTAAATCATTCGGACCCACTTTATATGAAGTGTCTTTAACTACTGTGTATTGACCAATTAAATTAATCGTTTGATACAATGCACTTATTGTGTACATGTTTTGCATTGTACTTATATTCTAAAATATATGTGTGATGACATATAATTACAGAAATGAAGTACACATCTATAATTACACCGTTAAACTTAACCAGACCACCAAACCTGTCCCTAACCTTAAACCGTATCACACCTCAATAGCAGCATCTTGCAATACAACGTGAACACTATAAGTACATTGTACCAAACAAACAATATTTTTGATGCAAGTACATAGTAGTTAAAGACGCCTAGCGTAGAGTCAGTGGCACTTAGCTTTGTGAAGGCAATTCCTGTGTTTGTACGGTTTATGTTTGGCTACAAATGTCATGTTCGTGCATTTAAGCAAAAGCCTGTAGAGCTAAAAGGGTTTTTTGGATTTGGTTTTTTGGGATTTGGTTTTTTTGAAAGATTTATTTTTGGCGTCTGTGCCTTTTATTAGGATTAGGGTTGTGTACTGTTCACATTGTAACTGGTATCAGTACCTTTTGTCGGTACTTTACTCTCAGTGTAATAACAAAAACATTTATTTCAGTGAAAAAATAAGTCCAAAACTCTCAATTTCAACATTTTGAGCAACAGGGCCCTACAATCTTTTCTTTCTTTTTTTTTTTTTTAAAGGCTGATTTATACTTCTGCGTCGGACATAAGTCACAGCCAATACAGCATCATCTTTTCTAGATTTTGCCAAAATGTAGGCTACTATACAAAAGAAAAAATCTATCAATGCTTTAAAGACATTAAAGTATTTTTTTAAAGATATTTAAAAATGTTTACTGCATTGTTAAAAAAAAAAACTTGTATAAAATTGCGTTTTGAGGAAGAAAAAAAATGTTTACAAACATTATAAACACAGTTATTAGTTTCTCTCCACAACAAATGCTCTAAAGTTAAGGCTGTGTGTTTAGGCTATAAAAACGTATCTGGATGCTAAAATATAATTTATTATAGGCTAGGCTTTGTACATTCATCGATGTAAAGCATCATCCCTCACTTCGGCTATATCAGCTCAGTGAGGCGCTGGTCACGCTGTACGCAACAGATTATACAACGGAGCAGTGCAACTTTTATACGTTTATTTAACTGTACTTTATTTTGATAACAAACAGGCTGCAATGTCGCAAAAATATGTTGTGTCTGTGTGCGCGTGAAACATTCAAAACTGTCCAGATTTGCACAATAAAGAAAACTACTTTCTGCGGTCTCGTTTTCCTTTCCGAGAACTTTGGATCGCGTCACAATGAACCGTAACTCAGCACATTTTTATCTTTTGTTTTGTTGATCTGTCAGTGATTTAAGTGAGATATATTTTGTGTATATGCCTATATTCCTTTTTATGTAAGCCTATAGTTTATATGATGTGATGTCAGCGTCACATTTGCATAGACCGTACTACTGGAATTCCTGATTGGTTGACCGCAAATTTCAAATATTAAATGGAACGATAAAATAACGTTATTAACCGGTTAATGGCCATTTCAAATTTACGATTCTGTTCGGAACTATAAAATTTGATTTAGTTTCTGGTTCTGTTCCTGTCAAAATTTCGTTCGTTTCCGGTTTTCGTTTTCGTTCCTTGAACCGGTTCAGAGCCCTGCGTAGAAATAGTGCCTGTTTGTTTTTTTTGGATCTTGAGAAATGAATTTGGTTGAATGTGTGTGCACAGCTTTGTCCAGTATGATATGAATGTGTGATATTTTATTTATTTAGTAATTTAGCAGACGCTTTTATCCAAAGCGACTTACAAATGAGGACAATAGAAGCAATCAAAACTAACAAAAGAGCAACAATATTTAAGTGCAAATGACAAGATGTGTGATGTGTGTCCACACAGGTCCTGGTTCTGACGCCGACTCGTGAGCTCGCCATTCAGGTGGCCAAAGACTTCAAAGACGTCACCAGGAGACTGTCTGTTACGTGCTTCTACGGAGGAAGCTCATACAACCCACAACGTAGGGCTTTAATCATCATAGTAGTGACTGTAACTGAATGATCAATGACAGAAAATCATCTGTAGTTTAATTCAGTTGGAAGTAAGAATGGAAAAATAAATACAGAACTACAGTTTGGAGATGTTTAGTAACCTGCTGATTGACTTGTTGTGGCATCAGTGGAAGCGATCCGCAATGGCATCGATGTACTGGTGGGAACGCCGGGTCGAATCCGAGACCATCTGCAGAATAACAAGCTGGATCTGTCTCAGCTGAAGCACGTGGTGCTGGACGAGGTGGACCAGATGCTGGACATGGGCTTCGCCGAGCAGGTGGAGGAGATCCTCTCTCTGTCCTATAAGAAAGGTAACCCAGCACGTCTGATGCTCCCGTTCACAGTGTGTTCGTCCCATGAGAAACTATAAGCTAAACCACCTTTCAGTGACAACTCAGTTTTTTGAGGTCAAAATAGGTCACCTATGAGATTTGCTTAGATTCAATGAGAAAGTGTGTGGGGGGGGGGTCTTGCAAGGGTTAATAATTAACTAAGGCCGGTTGCATAAACAAACTAGTCTTAAAAAGTTAGTCACCTAATTTTTTTTCCTCATAGCTGGTCATAACTTTTTGAATTCAGTTATGAAAAGGCAGATTGGTCTTGTTTGTATTGGAGAAGACAGACTGATTTTCTCTTGGCATCTTCTAGTTGGTCAATCTAGTTCTTAAGACACAGTCTTAACACGGTGGCTAAGTTTTGTATAGTATTTTCTTTATTTTTACTTCAAAAACTATGTCTAAAAAGGGTAATATTTCCTGCATTTGAGGTCTGAGATGTGGGAACGCTGAAGAGAGTGTAAGCGGAGTCTAATATTATAATATTCATCTTTATAACATGGGATTTTGGCCAAATATATTCAATCTTGATTTTTGTCAAATGTTGCAGCAAGATACTAAAAAAATGTTTGTTTGTTTTTTGTGAAAAATTACAGTTTTGGACATAAGGCAATAAAAAATATTTAAAAAAATACCATAAAGTAACTACAAATGAGCATGTGAAGCACATTTCTAAAAGAAATTCTGTGCAATGTTCCCCCCCTCAGCTGTTTGCATCTCAGAGTAATATCGCGTCCACATCGCAGGCTTAGCGATTAGCAAATCTCAACGTCTCATCACGATTCCGATTAACGGCACAGCCCTAATGTACGTCATGTTTCCAGAGCGTCTCTGAGCAGGGTTTCTGAACTCTTCTCGTGTAGATGCAGAGGAGAAGCCGCAGACGCTGCTGTTCTCAGCGACGTGTCCCTCCTGGGTTTACGACGTGGCCAAGAAATACATGCGCTCTCAGTTCATCCATGTGGATCTCATCGGGAAGAAGACCCAGAAAGCCGCCACCACAGTCGAGGTAATGCAGTGAGCCTGCTTTGTGAAGATGTGGGAGTGCTCCCAACATCAGTCAGTAAATATAATGGTGCTCGTTAGTCAGAATAAAGAATACATGTGGTTTGAAAACAAAAACGGGTAGTTAAATGATATCTTCAGCTAGATCTGTCACAGTGTGTCTACAACATCACATCACAATAACACAATTTCATAATTATGCCCCGTCATCAGAAGAGGATAGATCCAAAGGTCTCTGTAAAGTCAGCCGAGGGTTTCCTCCTCTAGGTGGCGACAGAGTCATTTATAGATTTGCATCTAATGTGATGAAGGACAAGAAAATTGCATGCAAAACTTCATTCTGCTTCAGAACAAACTTCTCATTGCCTTTGTGGTTTGCATTTGTATTAATTTTTTTTATTGCAGTGTGTAACTGATTTGTAATGATGAGTTATTGCTGTCATTCATCCATTATATCGAGCAGTTCTAGTGTTTATTGAATGGTTCGATGCTTGTGTTCTGGCGCGCAGCACCTGGCGATCGCGTGTCACTGGTCTCAGCGGGCGTCAGTCATCGGCGACGTCGTTCAGGTGTACAGCGGCAGCCACGGCCGGACCATCGTCTTCTGCGAGACCAAGAGAGACGCCACTGAGCTCTCCATGAACACATCCATCAAACAGGTGCAGCACTGCGCACACCCCACCAGCACTGCCCATGTTTATATGGAGACCTGACCTCATTCTGATCGACTAATACAAGTGTAGTGTTTATATGAATGCTAAATAATATAAATAACGCACACGATTTCGCACTAGGGCTGGACAATAAATCCATGCATCGTGATTCTGAGATCTTCACAATGCATGGCGATTCTCTCTGGAATGGATTCTGAGCTTAGTTTTTAACAGCAGATGGCGCTCTACTCTAGTTTTTAACCGCACACTCAAATGCTCACGAAGAAGATCACTTGTGCGTTCGGCTGAGTCATGTAAGTGGTTAAATTGCACATCGGCTTTTATGACGCGAGATTAACGTAAACACAGCCCACTGTGTGAATTCGCTTCAACCTTTTCAAACTTTATGAATGATTATTTTAAGTTCAAGTGGTGTGCGTGTAAGGAACTGGAAGCAAGCAGAATACGGCTAAAAGCATGCAGCGCCATCTGCTGTTCAAAACTAAGCTCAGAATCGTTTCCAGAGACAATCACGATGTCTTCGGAAAATCTCAGTATCGATGCAGAATCATTTCTCGCTTCGCGATGCATCGATGTATTGTCCCAGCCCTAATGCGCAGCACTGTCCTGTTTCGGTTTCCAGTCCGATGAAAGGTTTACATGTGCTCTCCATTGAGTTAGAAATGATCTACGGTCAGCATGTCAGTGGGATGGATTAAGGACGGTGTTTGCATGAAGGCTTGTCAGTCTGATTGCTAACATGATTTGCTTGCCGCTGTGTTTCACTCTCCTGTGTCTGTCTGTGGTGGTTCAGAGCGCGCAGTCGCTGCATGGAGACATCCCTCAGAAGCAGAGAGAGATCACGCTCAAGGGCTTCAGGAGCGGCACGTTCGAGGTGCTGGTGGCCACTAACGTAGCGGCCCGCGGCCTGGACATCCCCGAGGTGGACCTGGTCATTCAGTGCTCTCCTCCAAACGTGCGTCAGTCCCACCGCTGCTGTCCTCTTTTACTTCAATCACACTGGGTTTTATGTTGATTTCCTACACTCCCTAATTCAGTTCTACTTATTCTGTTTCCTACATTTGGTAGGTTCTTTTAAATGTTTCTTTCATCTGTATTTTAGCGCATGTTTATCCTATTCCTTGATGAGTCCCTGCTGATAGGATCTCTGTAGTTTAAGATGCTCTGTAACAGCTTAAGCTTGTGTTGTGAGTGCAGGATGTGGAATCATATATCCACCGGTCTGGACGGACCGGCAGAGCTGGAAGAACGGGCATCTGCATCTGTTTTTACCAGCGCAAGGAGGAGAGCCAGCTCAAGTTTGTGGAGCAGAAAGCGGTGAGACGTTAGAGGAGTGAATATGGGTTAACCAACAAATGACAGATAAACCGTGTGATCAGATCTGACCGACAAGATATTTGTCTGAATTTTAAAAACAATTCAAAAAGCTTTATTTTTCTTTTTTATTATTATTATTGTATTATTACAAATTTGTGACCCTGGAGCACAAAACCACCAAGTCATAAGGGTCAATTTTTTGAAATTGAGATTTATGCATCATCTGAAAGCTGAATAAATCATCTTTCCATTGACGTATGGTTTGTTAGGACTGGACTATTTGAAAATCTGGAATCTGAGGGTGCAAAAAAATCTAAATATTGAGAAAATCAATTTTAAAGTTGTCCAAATGAAGTTCTTAGCCATGCATATTACTAATCAAAAATTAAGTTTTGATATATTTACGGTAGGACATCTACAAAATATCTTCATGGAACATGATCTTTACTTAATATCCTAATGATTTTTGGCATAAAAGAAAAATCTATAATTTTGACCCATACAATGTATTGTTGGCTATTGCTACAAATATACCCGTGCTCCAGGGTCACATTTTAATATGACAGAATTGAGGTAAATCGTGACACTTTTATTGGACCGAGATGTCCCAGTTGTCCTGAATCAAGCCCGAATAATGTCTTGGCTGTAAATGAACCACAATGTCATCAGCTGAGCAAATGATGGCTGGTTAATAGCCGCCTGCGTCGCTAATGTGTCTCGTGTTCGCCTGCTGCAGGGAATCACCTTCAAACGGGTCGGGGTCCCGACGGCCAACGACATCATCCAGTCCTCCAGTAAAGACGCCGTGAGGTCCGAGACGCTCAGATTAATCATCACGCTGATGTGCATGCAGAGATTAATGTTTTATTTACCGTGAATGTGATGTACGCCGCTGCTGCAGGTTTCTGGACTCGGTCCCGGCCGTGGCGGTGGGGTATTTCCGCGAGGCGGCGCGTGAACTGATCGAGCAGCGCGGGGCGGAGGAGGCGCTGGCGGCGGCCCTCGCTCACATATCAGGAGCCACAAGCCTGGAGCAGAGGTCCCTCATCAGCTCCGACGCCGTACGTCTTCACATCACACCACAGCACAACTGTCTTTCTTCAGTTAATGCAGAGTTATTGAATCGGTGTGAAACTCCGCAGACGTTTATGAAGCATGTCTCGTTCTCTCAGGGGTTCTCCACCATGATACTGAACTGCTCTCAAGAAATGCACAACATCGGTTTCGCCTGGCGCGGCCTGAAGGAGCAGCTCGGGGAGGGAATCGATGAGCACATCAAACGCATGACCTTCCTCAAGGGCAGGACGGTACGTGTTTACTGAAGCCAAGACGGCATTTAGTGCTCCTCAGTCAGGACGACATACAGTCGCTGGGATGCATTGCCAAAACGTATGATTAAAAACTAATGACCGCAAATATGACAGAAAAATTGCAAAATTAAAGGAACATTTATATATTTGAGTTTGCCTGACTCTCAGTAAATCTAAATTAGGGGTGTGATAGTGCATTTTTCTTAATAGATTTCTCTCTTCTTTTTTTTTTTATTCTGTGGTATGAAAAAGCCCACACTATTCAACATCCAGTTCTCCTATAATAATAATAATAAAACGATAAAACAAAAGCATAAACTGATCAGTAGAAGCATGCACACACACTATGCCGTTACAGTGAATATGCATCGAGATATTGCTTGCAACACTAAGGTTTGAGGTAAACATATGGGCGGTTGTAAAGGTGCATTTAACGTCTCAGAACAGTTATTTTAATCGAAATGAATACTCTGAAATATTAATGTGAAATAAATACACGCACACATTTTGATATATACACACACTAAGGTCAGGACAGGCCTTTATGTGAAGTGGAAATACTCTGCGTTTGAATTTAACATTATTAAACATTTACAGTCAATGTGATTGTATGCTAGGAAAAATACTCACGTGTTGTTCCTACAGTCTCTATATCATATACAAAGACCTCTTGAGCTGCGGATGTCACCGATGAGTTTCTCTGTGCACAGACCTGATGAATAATCTGATGGATTTTGTTGATCATCTATTACCAGTTTTATCAATTCTGTATTATTATTGATTTATTTTCACATATTACTATAACACATTTGCATATATACCCAAATTCCCACTTGAGGCGCAATATTCTGACTGTTTGTTATTTCTAAATCATGGTAAATCACGTTCTTTCACTGCATGATTCAATTTATTAAAATACCTTCATAACGATCACAAATTCAAGACATGGGGGCATTTTTTTCATCCAAAAATTACCATTACACTACTGAGATATTGATTTTTTACGGCCCTTCAATAAAAAAGAATTTAAGAGATTTATGTTTTAGACACCATATTTCCTGGTTCTGCGTCTCTGAGCAACATGACGGTGATTCGTTCCTGAATGAATCAACCGTTTAAATTATTCGGTTCAATCGCAATGACTCACTTATTAACAGTGACTTGCTGCCACCTACTGGTGGTTTTAATTCCACATTTAAAATATATTTTTATTATTTAATTTCAAATAACAGTATTCAACGTTTTATGTTTAATATATCAAAACATTATAAATGCATGTTAAATGCATTCATGTCCTGCATTAAACAGTGAGTAAACGCATCTAAATGCCTCTTCAGATGCAGCTTCTGTGTTTCTTCTGCATTGCAAAGATGAATTTAGTTGATACTGATTTCATAATACACTGATAAAATGTAGTAATTTGACTGAAAAGATGGTGCACACGTTTAGAAAAAATGGCTTTGTAAAGGTAAAAATGCCCATAAAAGGTAAAAATCATTTTAAACTAGGAGTGTAACGATACACGTGTTCCTATTGAACCGTTCAGTACGAGGCTTTCGGTTCGGTACGCATTACAAACCGAACGATTCGTTTGAGTAATCCTATTACATTTGGAAAATAAAAGAGCTTAAAGTGTGTGAAATATAATGTACTCCAGGTTGTGACGGTGAGGTAGTTCGTTATAGTTTTCTTTTATTCGCTTTTAAATGGCTTGTAAATGCCTGTTCGAATTAGCGTCAATTCGTCGTCAATTGATTAAATGGACAACAACAAGACAGTATGACAAACTCACATTAAACACAGAATGTTTAATTTATTAACAAAACGAGTACAAATACACCATGCTATAGGCCTAATATAAAATAACAAATAACTTAAACACTGAAAATCAGCAAACGCGGTGGAACCAAATAAATAAGAAACAAATGTTAAAAAAGCTTCCAAAATCATCTTTGATAAACGGCAAAGGTCAAAAGGCCTTCCAAAGTCTAACATATTTTTAAGATCATATTTTATGATGTTAGTTTTAATAGAAAAAATAAATAAATAAATCAAGGAAATTTCTCTGGCATTTCCTTGTTTTTGCTGTATCAGTGACACCGCTGTGTCGTATCGAACCGAACCGTGAATTTTGTGAACCGTTACACCCCTATTTTAAACTTATTGGGAAAGATTAATTTCTATCACTGCTGTGAACTGACCACCACACAGAATATGAAAAATATCAAAAACTTTGAGTCAGCTGTCCACGGCAGTCCTTAAGATGCCAGCACATTAACACACTCCGCAAAATATCGTCTAATTATCGTCATCGATAAAATCCCAGAAGATATTATTTTTTGTCAATAATGGCACGCCCCTAAGTGAGACTGAGGATCTGCATCTCTGTTTGTTTTTGAGAGTTCAGGGCTTGATTTCTAACGGCTCCTGTGTGTGTGTTTCTCTCAGGGTGTGTGTTTCGACGTCCCAGCCAGCAAAGTGAAAGAGATGCAGGTATGACGAAGCGCTTGTAAAGCCACGCTGGAGGGACGTGTCTGTACACACTTCTTTCCCATGTGTTTGAGAGTCGCTGTGCGCTCTCGGGTTTCACTAGCGGAGGCTTGTGTTTCTGTGTCTCTGCAGGACAGCTGGCAGGACGGCGGGCGCTGGCAGCTGAGCGTGGCCACAGAGCTCCCCGAGATGGAGCAGAGCATGCGGCAGAGCAGCGAGCGGTCCTCCGGAGGCTTCGGGGGACGAGGACGCCGCTCCTTTGGCTTCAGAGGCAACAACGGCTCCGGCGGCAGAAGAGCACGAGGAGGAGGCGCTGCTCAGAAACGCAGCTTCAGCCAGGCCTTCGATTACTGATCTGGACTCTCTGTCATGCTTTTACTGCCCTCTCGCTCTTTACTCGAGCCATCAAATACGCTGACTGCTTTTACTTGCAGTTGTGCTATTTATACAGTCTGTCCCGCTGATATTAAAGTGGTGTTTAAACTACACCGCGGCTGCGTTTCATTGCTTGTAAAACTCACTGGCTCTTCAGACGTGGGCTGGAATGACATTATCTTGAACGAAATCACATTGTGTGGTAATATGATTAAAATCTCCCGACTGTCTCGAGCGCGTCTTACAGTCTCTGAAAAGAGAAAAGCCTGTGATTATTAGTCAGGGGTGTCCAACACGTCTCATCCAGCTAATCGAGGTCTTGCATTTGGAGTTAAACTCTGCCGAAGCAGGATCGGACAGCGAGCTGAAATGTTCCTAACATTTCTACAACACGTTCACTGCCGTACTTGAATAGTCACCTGATTCAATACGCACAGGAATGACGTTCATCGATGTCCTGCACGCTCGTTTGGGAATGAAGGCCACACATGGTTTAATCCAAAGCATAAACTCAAGATTTATTGAAAGATTTGGCATACAAATAAAAATAGCTGATGTCTTCTTTAGTGACCAAGAAACTGTCATTTTGCATAATTTATCATAATTTATTACAACTCAAAATCATTCAGGCACAGTTTCACTGTCCAGTCATTAACATGTCCATTGATGACTATGGTTTTTCTTCAGTTGCACTGCAAAAAACACAAATCCAAATGCAGTAGTGTGAAGCTGCTGGTTCAGTCGTATTGACCGGATGAGGTGTTACAGTCGGTCTGGAAGGAGTAACCGGAAAACTCCACCGTCTCGCCTGAAATCAGAGGAGTTCACCGATCTTAATAGCTAATAAGGACACACAATTCTTAAAAGTGATCAAATGGTTAGGTGGAAGACTGTGTTGGAGTATAGTTTTGTTCTCCAGTGTTTACTGGGGATAGCTGTAGGATGCGGAGATGTTTTCTTACACCGGCATCCCATCCACACGGGGTTTGTCCTCCAGCCCCTGTCGCTCTCGCACGAGGGACTCCAGTGCTCCAGGTTCTTCAGGTGATCCACGATCTGCAGAACGAACGCACACCGTCTTAGATCCAACACTCAAGGAACTAACTAGAAAAGAGCAGTTCAAAACAAACCTCGGTGTTGGCTTGACAAAGCATTAGCTGGAGCTGAAATGAGTTCATGAAGGCCACGTCTTGTGGCATTGTCAAAGGGATCGTTCACCCAAAAATAACAATTCTGCTAAAGCAATAAGCCCAGAGAAGCCGTGGTTTACAGTGAATTTATAACCGCTAAGGGGCGTTGTTAGGTATGACGCGAAGCGGAGTTAGCTGTTATAAATTCACTGTAGACCACGGCTTCACGGGGCTTATTGCTTTTATAAAGCGGTTATTCCATATACGTAGTACGGTTTCACCGAATAAAACCGAGCAAATAAAGTGTAATGATATTAATAAAAACAGTATTCTTCCACCAAACAATGTAGTTCCTCAGAAACAGTTGTGGTTGCAACAAAGTGGTTGCCGAGCAACACACAAACGTAAACAAAGGTGTATGTTTGTAGAGTAATTTACAACAGCTTCGAACGCGGCTCAGCCAATCAGAATCAAGCACCGGAACTCTCCGTTTTATAAACTTAATTAGTACGCGGGTAAATATTTCCTCTGAAAACCGTCGTGAGCTTCTTGGGGCTTATTGCTTTTATAAAACGGTTATTCCATATACGTAGTAAGGTTTCACAGAATAAAACAGAGCAAATAAAGTGTAGTGATATTAATAAAAACAGTATTCTTCCACCAAACAATGTAGTTCCTCAGAAACAGTTGTGGTTGCAACAAAGTGGTTGCCGAGCAACACACAAACGTAAACAAAGGTGTATGTTTGTAGAGTAATTTACAACAGCTTCGAACGCGGCTCAGCCAATCAGAATCAAGCACCGGAACTATCCGTTTTATAATATTATTTAGATGTTTTGAAGAATGCTGGTAACCGTTGTTGGTCCCCATTGACTTCCATAGCGTGAATAAATGACCATTTTCATTTTTGGGTGAACGATCCATTTAAAGTGTTTTTTGGAGTGGTTGACATACAAATGCATTTTTTTTTTCTTTTTTTTCAAAAACCCAAGTAAACAGACTGAGGTAACCCAAACGAAAAAAAAAAATGCTATAGTAATTTATAATAAATACTATAGTGTTTTTGAACCATACTATAGTAAGGTACTTGAATTAATTTGTTGAGATAATTCTATAGTTGCAATGTAGTTCCTCAGAAACAGTTGTGGTTGCAACAAAGTGGTTGCCGAGCAACACACAAACGTAAACAAAGGTGTATGTTTGTAGAGTAATTTACAACAGCTTCGAACGCGGCTCAGCCAATCAGAATCAAGCACCGGAACTATCCGTTTTATAATATTATTTAGATGTTTTGAAGAATGCTGGTAACCGTTGTTGGTCCCCATTGACTTCCATAGCGTGAATAAATGACCATTTTCATTTTTGGGTGAACGATCCATTTAAAGTGTTTTTTGGAGTGGTTGACATACAAATGCATTTTTTTTTTCTTTTTTTTCAAAAACCCAAGTAAACAGACTGAGGTAACCCAAACGAAAAAAAAAAATGCTATAGTAATTTATAATAAATACTATAGTGTTTTTGAACCATACTATAGTAAAGTACTTGAACTAATTTGTTGTAGTAATTATATAGTTGCTGTAATTCTATAGTTGCTGTGGTAATATAAACAAATTACTTTACCCAATACTGTACCAATAAGTTTTCTACAACTATAGAGTATATTATACTAAAGTATACTACAGTATTTATTACAGTTTATCAGTTCACTATAGTAAATTCTACAGTATGCTGTAGCATTCATTAACAAAGTGTTGTAAATACTATAATATATACAGTATAATACACTTCTCTATAGTATGGTATGGTTAAAAAAACACTCTAGTATTTACTATAAATTACTATAGTATTAAGTTTCAGGGTAAGTTGCCTTTGCAACTATTTAATGAACATAACCTGCTCCAGAGCCATTCTAGTGTCCTGTGGAACCGCTCACGATCGCCTGAAAATATCTTGATAAATGGAGTAATCTGAGACAGCACAGCGTTATTGCTGAGACTTTGTGCATCAGATGCTCCAGCGTTCGTGTTCAACAGACAGCAAGGCCGCTGCAGATGCTTTTATTAGGTTTTCCCGCTTCATGCAAGTGAGCCGTGTTTACTCGCTGGCGTCCCGAGATCTCTCTCGCTCGAGTCGACTCCTAACCTGTGTTTGGATGAGAACAGCCAGCATGTCCAGCAGAGATCTTACCTTCAGCACAGCTTCGGTTTGCTCGTGCTCGTCTGTCTTGTTCAGCTGCAGTCCTGCGGAGGCCATTCATTAGTCACTTTACACCTCCGCTAGTCTTAAGACGAGTGCAGTTACCCTGTGAGAAGGTGATGTCTGGTCTCTGCTGCTCGACACATTTATCTTCACTGCCTCGGTCATCGGAGAGCTTCCAGAAGGCCTCTGCATCCATACGGGAAAGATACCACATCTCCATTACAGTGGGGAAGCTAGTTAGTGTTTTAGGTTGTCACCTGTCATTGGTTCACACCTGTAAATCTCTCCAGTGGCGTGTTTCTTTGTGTTTGCGGAGGTGTCGCTGCTTCACTGTCGCTCTCCAAACACCTCAAAGCTAAAGAGAAACATCATCACAAACTCAAGACTTCTCATGCATTAACGAGAATAACCTAAATCACATTTAGGAACTCAATATACACAGATGCACTATGTGTGAAATCTAGAAGTATTCGATAATATCCCAAAAGGTTTATATGTGCAGATACCTTTGCGTCTCTTGACTGTTTTGCTGTGTGGAAGGAGAGTATAAACTCTGAAAGCGTTGTGGCCTTTCTTGATGCTCTTGTCCTGGAGCTCGTGGACGTCCGTCAGGGAGTTGAGTGCACATCTGAAGTTTGCTTTCCACGTCTTGGGATCGGGTTTGTCTGTGCCGGGTTTGTATCGGCCTGAAATCCACGAGAGGAGAGGAGGCTACTGCACCAGTCTTCAGTTTGGTCAAATCACAAGTCGTATAACTGCAGTATTAAACGAGCTGTTCTGGTGATTTCTAAAGATTTGGGCAAAATCTCAGTGTTGGCAGTCACAGACATTGTAAAAATGTCATTGCATTATATATTAAGATATCAAAACAAGCCACGTTTATTTTAAATAAATATAGCACACTTTTCAGACAAAGTGTCAGCTTTTCAAAAGAAGACAAAACATCTTCAGCTCTTTCTGTTTGTCAAACTCTGGAATGTGTTGAAAGTTTTTGTGATTCTCGTCACCTCAAGATCACTCAGTCAAAAATAAATCTTTTGGAAAAGCATCATCTAACTGCCAAGGGGTTTGATATTATGTATCGAATGAAAAGACATTCAGACATTTTTAAGTGACTTAAAAGGAGTCCATCAATTTTTTTGAGCCAGACTCAAAACGTGAAGCGAAACTTGACACTAATGTGCATTCACTTAATGAAAATACAGATTTGGACACTCATAGATCGTGGCACCATTTAATAACTACTGAACAACACGTATGTTAATATATAGCATATTCATATATTTGTTAACTGTAATCAAAGTCTTCACAATGTTTACATATTTGTTTATACGGCATGCATTACTAAGGACTTCATTTGGACAACTTTAAAGATGATTTTCTCAATATTTAGATTTTTTTGCACCCTCAGATTCCAGATTTTCAAATATTGTCCTATCCTAACAAACCATACATCAATGGAAAGCTAATTTATTCAGCGTTCAGATTATGCATAAATCTCAGTTTCACAAAATTGACTTTTATGACTGGTTTTGTGCTCCAGGGTCACATATATAGAGAGACTGACATATATCTAGATATGTATAGCAGTTCAAAGTAAATTCAACATCTGTTTAACGCTTCACTGGGCAAGTCTGGAAAGTTAAAATACTTAATGAGGCAGGTTCCAAGCACACAGCAGCAGTCTGAAGCCTGGTTTCTCCCAAGGTTTTTTCTCCATTCTGTCACCGATGGAGTTTCGGTTCCTCTGGCTTGCTTAGTCGGGCACACTTCATTTCCAGCGATATCGTTGACTTGATTGCACAGACACTATTTAAACTGAACTGAGCTGGATGATGACTATTGACACACTATTTGATGCTGTAAAGCTGCTCCGACACGATCTGTATTGTCAAAAGCGCTATATAAATAAAGGTGACTTGAAGCAGCTCTATTAAGCACAGATCTCACCTGGTCCAGCCACATGACTCCAGGGTGTCTGCCGGAATCGATCTGCTCCTCCAGCCACGGCCGCAGCCGCAGGCGTCCCTGATGCATCTCTGCTCAGTGTGCTTCTCACTCCAGACTCCTCCAGCAGTTTGTCTGGCAGTCTTAAATCAGTGACACGCACTCATTACAGGAGGAAGCATCACAGCTCAGTCTGTCAAAGCTCCTCATACCTGCACCAACAGGTTTGGAGGGTTTCCTTACAACTGTGGGACGATTTCTGCGCTACAGTCCCGCCCGCATGCATCAAACACTCATTTGATTTATTCCACTGAAAAAGGGAAACAGATACATCCGTACAGTCACTAATATTAATGACAGAATAGCTGGAGAAGGTGTTTACTGAAGGGCCAAAGAAATAAACAAAAAGTAAGTATTTAGCTTTGTACGGCAGTACTTTGGGGTTTCTCCAGTGTTGTTGTAATTGTGGCAGAATGGCATTAAGAGTTACACTTCAGATTCTTATCAGGCAGGTAACGTTGTGCTTCGCCTTGTTTCCTGAGAACTTCACTGAGCTGTTTGTGCACCTCAGCTATTTTCCAATGAAACAATTATTGGTCTCGCTCTTTTCACGGCCGAGTCAATGCAGATATTTTGTCCTAATTAAAAACTCCAGCAAACAAACACGGAATGAATGTCAAAACAGTTCTTTTCTCAACCGGTCCGTACAGACCATAGTTTGGTCGCTGATTAAACGTTAAAAACATTGTGAATCAGGCCCATTTGGTAATACAGGTTCGTGTTTACAGCTGATAAAATCAGCATATGGAAAGTTCTCCTTTATTATCTATGAATTAAATAACTCATGCATATTAAGGTCAGTCGTGGAGATACTAATGTGTAAGTAAGCAGATTTAGGAGTCTTACATAACGCACACATTCATCAGATTTTGATCATTTTACATATATATTCATTTATTTATCAAATTATTTTATCCAAAGCAAATGTACACATTTACAGCACGCAATGCCAAGATGCATGAAATATATGTGATATATATGAAATTAGAATGTTTATTTTATTTATTTTTATTTTATTTAGTCATTTAGCAGACGCTTTTATCCAAAGCGACTTACAAATGAGGACAATAAAAGCAGTCAAAACTAACAAAAGAGCAACAATATATAAGTGCAAATGACAGATATTTTGTCCTAATTAAAAACTCCAGCAAACAAACACGGAATGAATGTCAAAACAGTTCTTTTCTCAACCGGTCCGTACAGACCATAGTTTGGTCGCTGATTAAACGTTAAAAACATTGTGAATCAGGCCCATTTGGTAATACAGGTTCGTGTTTACAGCTGATAAAATCAGCATATGGAAAGTTCTCCTTTATTATCTATGAATTAAATAACTCATGCATATTAAGGTCAGTCGTGGAGATACTAATGTGTAAGTAAGCAGATTTAGGAGTCTTACATAACGCACACATTCATCAGATTTTGATCATTTTACATATATATTCATTTATTTATCAAATTATTTTATCCAAAGCAAATGTACACATTTACAGCACGCAATGCTAAGATGCATGAAATATATACACTATATATGAAATTAGAATGCATTATATTGCATAAAAAAGAAAGACAATATGAAGTAACTAGTACAGTAGGACACTGATTGCTTACATTATATTTGACTGCAGACTGTAACAACTGAACAATCTCAGTCAAGTAATTAAACACACACTCTCACACACTGGTATTCCTATCATTATGGGTTCATTCCATAGGCATAATGGTTTTTCTACTGTATAAACTGTATTTTCTATCCCCTCACACAAAGCCTACAAGCAATTTTAGATTCTCAAAATTGATTTATAAGCTTGTTTATCCAAACAAATGTCCCCACAAGGTCAGAATTTACTGGTATTACTATCCTTGTGGGGACATTTGGTCCTCATAACTTAATTAATACCAGTTACACACATACACACACACACACAGACACACAACTGCTCAGCTGATTAATTGATTGTTTATTCAGATGATTATTGCATGGCATATATGGTTTACACATAGTGGTGACCCAAAGCAGCACCAAAGATGAGTGAAATGATCAAGAACTGCAAGAGACCCAACAAGAAGAAAACTGAGTGTTGCTTGTTGCTCAAGTAAGTCAAAATTGTAAGTCAAAGTTGTTGTTTCTTTATGCATTTATTTTGAATATCATTTATTTTCTTATTTGCATTTAGCAGTGTTGTTCCTTGCCGTCCATGACCCAAATCAGAGCCGCAACCCATTTCTGGGTCGTGACTCAGGAGACCTAGCACTGTTTTAGGTGCCTGGTTTCCTAGGGTTTAACCACAAAACCTTTACAGAAATGTAATGTTCTGTAGTTGAAGCCCTTCATCATTTGCAATATGGTCACACACACACACAGACACAGACACACACAGACACACTCACACACACACACACACTCACACACAGACACACACACACACACACACACACACAAGACACAAATTGCAAAGAATTGTTTACATGTATGGAACTTTTTTTTTCATTCAAAGCAGTTATTGAATATTTCAACCTTTGCCTCCATTGCTTCACTGAATGTTTGTTCTCAGTTCATCTTGTTTGGGATTTCATCGTTTAGCCTGTCACAGACAGCTTTTGTTCATTTGGACCGTCATCAGTAAATGTGCTTTCACATGAGGCATCATTCCTAGACAGCAAGTAAGAAAGAAGTGATCCATAAACACTGATCAAAACAGCTAACAGAACTTGTCGAGACCGTAACCAACAAGGAACTTAAAAAATCACAGACAGTACATACACACAAGATAACAAAAACTAAAAGACAGGTGAGAGCCACAGACTAAATGTGACAGTCATTCTAATATTCATATTTATTTTAGAACTACAGTAACATCTTCTGATTTCTCTCAACATGGGGACAGCAGAGCTGTCAATCAATACATTGAAAAAAAAAAAGTAACTTGCGTTACTTATTTAAAAAAGTAACTCAGATATTCTCTTGTAAATTAAAAAGTAATGCGTTACTTTAATAGTTACTTGAAAAAAGTAATCTGATTACGTAACTTGAGTTACTTGTAATATATTACCCCCAACACTGTATGCAACTTATTTCCACTCGGCTGCTTCACTCTGCATTGACTCGGCTGCGGAGAAAATGACAGAGACAGAGATTATATCTCATCTCCATCCCCGCCGGAAAAAAAGTTAAAATCTGCAGTATGGGAATACTTCGGATATTAAAAATTTGCTCATATTCGCGGACACCACCCCTCCGTGCAGATGAAGGTGTGTCGCATTAATAACAAGTTATAAGTTAAGGCCGTATGATTTCCGTGAAGCAGAGGGAATCCCGGTGCAGTCGTGAACATGGAGTTTACAGTTTAACGAGGATGTCACGTAAAACGCGCAGTCTGATGGATGGATAAATCAAAAGTAGTTATGATATGTGTCTGTGAATATTAAAGCGCAGAGACTGCTATATAAATAATGTTTCTGCATGTCTCTGCTGCATACTGAAGTACGCATGACGCTAATGTTGTGTTCAGCGTCTAAGTTACATAAACATGAACATCAGCAGAGCTGCTCTGAGAGGAAACCTAAATTAACATTTCCTAGTTTTATTTGAGAAAAACCATTGTCAAATACACTCTGAAACTCAAAGGTCCGCTACAACCCGTCAAAATAAAAGATCGATTTAACTTGAAATTATGACAGAAATATATTAGCATCGTACAATGTACTTCAAAGTTATAATAGCAACAATAATATTCTTTATAATGAAGTCATTTATTTAAACATCGTTTTCGAGGAATATCATGTTTGTCCTTGTTTTAACTTTGCCAAAAATAAAAGGAGTTGTACATTTTCATTTGATAACATTTTAAAACATTAATTAAAATGTTAAAGTGTGATATAGATATACATAAGG
>NW_015626042.1:217062-218539 GCF_001515625.1 Sinocyclocheilus rhinocerous | reverse complement strand
ACTTTGTGGAATCGATTCATCTTCCCTCGGATAGTAATGCCTGTGACAATGATGACGTATTTTTGACAGTCCTTTCGCACACCGCACTTCGTGTCGCAATTCGCATGTCGTGCGTGTAACAGCTGTTGTGAAAACAAGCGTTGTGTCTGTAAACTGTCATAGTCGTACATTTTGGAATCCAATTCTGACAAAAAACAGAATTACATACAATACTTGTAAATTACGCACGAGTAAATTAAAATGACACACAAATGCTTTGAATTACGTACGATTATTTTTGACAGCGATTTTATTCCATACATTTCGGTTATTTTTCTTAACCGACAACCGACGCTCGTTAACCGATTATTAACCGTTAACCGACAAGATTATTTTAAATTAGAATTGAATTAAAGTAGACAATGTGTTTATCTAACGTCAGTCGAGTATCTAAGAAAACAGCAGGGTTCTGTACTCGCTGGAGACTGAAAACAGGTTTCCCAGCTTGATGTTATTGACCTCAGATTTGTCAGATAAGCCAAAAACTATCAGCTCCGTCTTGGATTCTTTCGAAGATAGAAAATGCTAACCAAACTTCATCCAGACACGTTAATATAGATTGTATCCAGGGTGCGAAGTACGGGGGAGCTCGGCTCCCCTTAATAAGACATGCTCAGCTAACAAAAAAAGGTCCCCAGGACGTCCCCTAAATGGCCTCTGCGAACGTCCCCCGGACGTCAGCGTGTAGGGTCCCCTTTTACGTCGAGCGGACGTTCGCGAAGACGTCCTCCGGACGTTCAAGGGGACGTTCACTGTAGCCTGACGACGAGTAACTTTAACCGTTGTTCATGTGAACTCAGAGACAGCCTGATGCTTTGGTTATAGACTATTTGTGGGTGGCTGTTTGTTGTTTCACCTATCAATTCGTGTCGATAAAGTATAATAGGGTAAATCCTGTATAGTGATTTATCCTATATAGCACTTGCATAAAGCAAGTAGTGCATACACTTGCAGCTGTTATGTATCTCTGTAAGTCATTGTAAGCCCTTTTTTGAGGCACGCACAAGCGCACGAACCCAACCTCCCCACCCCCCCGAACACTGATTGTATCGATCTCCACCGTCACCTCAGTTATCTCTCTCGAGTTAACCAGATCTAAGTAGAGTTGTTTGCTCTATTGCTGTAAGAACATGTGCAGGGCTGGACTTGAGGACAAAAGAAGATGGAGGAAGAACCGTGACCAGGTTGGTCCCGTATTGGCCTTGTCATCCACCTGCCAGCTTTAACTTACCTCTAATGGCATTTCATATTTTGCTTTTGGAAAATTGACTTTAACCGTGGGTCACTGAAAATGACAAGATGCTGATTAGTTGATGGTGTCAGTGATGGGACAGTCAGCATTTTCACCAGATCCTTTGGGATGCTTCTCAGTAGACAACAAACATGATCGTTCATTTGACTGTCCATGATTCGTGATTATTACATAACAGATCTAAAT
>NW_015626042.1:199562-212062 GCF_001515625.1 Sinocyclocheilus rhinocerous | reverse complement strand
GGGAAGAAGAAGAATAATAATAAAAAAAATCCTAACAATTACAATAGGGTTTCATCACTACGTGCTTGAACCCCTAATTATGCAGGTAACATGTAAAGTGCATTAACATGCGTAACTACGTCACACTAAGTGGCCTTATCTACTATGTACTTACATCAAAGAATAAATAGAATGTACTTATTGTGTTCATATTGTATTGCAAAACACTTCTGCTGCTATTGAGGTGGGATACGGGTAAGGTTAGGGACAGGTTTGTTGGTATGGGTAGGTTTAAGGGTGGGTTAAGGTGTAAGGGATGGGTCAACTGTGTAATTATAAATGTAATTACAGAAATTAATTACAGATGTAATTACATGCAGGTATCTTTAAAATATAAGTACAATGTAAAAATATTTATGGTACACAATAAGTGCATTGTACCAAATGATTAATTTAAATGTAAGTACATAGTAGTTAAGGCCACTTAATATAAAGTTGGACCCTTTATTGGGCGACCTTGTTTCTTATTGCAGTTGCTGACATTTTCATGCTCACATGACACGGAAGATTCAGTGATTCACAGATGATTATGTGTAATGATCCAACGCATTAAAGGCATGTTTGTATTGTAGGGCTCTCTGCTGGTTTTGACCACTCTGACCAGTCCAGTGTCTTTGAGAAACAATGTGGACAAACAGTTCTACACGCTGATGTTGATGTGTGTGCTAGTGATGCCAAACCTGCTGATGTTCCTGAAGTCTCTGTGGAAGTGTGTCTTCAAGAGCTATGTGTCCCCTAACCCACGGACACTGGGAATCGTGAGTTGACGTGATGCAGATTAACACATGAGAACACTCCATTCCCCAGTATTATATAGAAAAAGACATGCACAAGTCCAGCAGCTCCTAATACGTGGGCATGTAAGTAATACATGTAATGAGGAATGAAAAGGGGAAGTCGCATGTGATGCATTGGCCCGTGAATCAAACTGGTAGAAATAGATGGATAAATTACAATGTAAATAGCTCACTTACTCAGATATCACTGCTTTCTGATAAGTCCAAATCAAACTTGAAATGACTTCAAGTAATGTGAGGTTGGAGTGAGTAAAATGAAAGGCACATCTCCATGTGCAAGACCATCATAACACCTGCAGTGTTTATTGAACATGTTGATGACTAATGCAGAAATGTTAGGTATACACAACATCTGAAATTTGTTACATTATTCTTATAAAGCAGGGGTTTCCAACCCTGTCCTGGAGATCTACCTTCCTGCAGACTCCAATCGGCTCCAACAAACCTGTCTATAACGGCTTTGATTGTGTTGGAGCTGAACTCAACAGCATAGGTGTTCAACCCTGCTCCTGGGGACCCACTGTCCTGCAAAGTTTCTTTCCAACCTCCTTCAGCTGGAGCTGGAAAGTGGGTCCCCAGGAGCAGGGTTTAAGACCAATGCTCTGTAGCTCTTTGGATACCCCTCCTTTAAAGCGCCACTAATAAAAATATTAAAGCTAAAATGTGAGCTGACATACTCTCTTGATGGCTAACTGATCTACTAGTTGACCATCCTGATCTAACCCTTTGCCAAGGTGGTCTACCTGCACTAACCCGGCAAGTTTATGCACCTAGATACCTGTAGCCCTGGGAACTGGTTGTCCAGTTAATCAACCACTTAGACCTGGTTGTACCAACCAAAGAGCTTGAAAGACCAGCTTTGAAACCTATGCAAAACCAAGCTGAATTTATTTGGATTTTCCAGTAGGTTAGACATACCAGACGATCATTTAGCGTAGGATGCCGACTCAGTCTGCTCATGCTGTTATATAATAACGATGAATTGATGGCAGAGGAGTAACTCTTGGTGTAGCTCCTGAACTTCAGACATGCATGAACTGATGAAATGTGTACCTTGAATGCTATGGAAGTCTCAGTGTGTACACATGTAATGATTGCTGTCAATGCTTCTGCAGATGTGTGGGATTGAGAGTCTGGTGGCCGTGGGGACCGCGATCCTGGTGCTCATTGTGATGCCTAAGCTTGATGTTCTCACAAACCTCAGCATCCCCGGAGGCATCTGCATCCTTTCAGCCGTGCTTCAGATCGCCTTCCGATTGCAGACACAGAGCTGGATGATCCTCTACCCCATATGCTCCCTCATCCTAGTGCTCAGCGGCTACGTTCTACTTGTGGTCGACTACTATGTGAGAGAGTCCTCTTATGTGCCAGGACAAGTAGAAGGTTGCTACATTTATGTAGGCATTGCAATTTTTGCATCACTGCTGGTTTCTCTGAACTGGTGGGAGAACCCTTTTCAGGCCAGCACTAACATTCAGGAAATGCTCAGCGAACTGGACACTTTCCGAGATGCCATTTATCTGTTCACCAGCCTCATTCGAATAGCACTGACCTTGGGGGTGTACTTTCTGTATTACTGCCTGATTGCTGAAGCCGATGCTCGCATTAACTGGAATGCTTTCACCAAAGCCAGTAAAGGCACGGTAGAGATAGGCCTTGGGCTGTTTTTCCTGCAGGCATTCTGCTCTGCTGCCTGCCACTGGTTCGGAGTCGTGGCCTGCAAGATCCACTCAATGACGTTTGCTTTTGCTCTGCCTGTGTCGTTAACTGGTCCAGCGACGCTAATCCTGGGCATGATACTGTTCTTGACACAAGCTGAGATGTTGGTCCCTTCCTCACAAACTGCTAGCTTATATAGCTCCGCCGACAATTTTACAGTTAAAACTCCTTTCTGGCCATTTTGTCACGAACTTGAAACTCTCAAAGACGTCAACACCACCCCAGTCGTGATGCTGGAAATTTCCTATAGTATCTGCAAAACGTCACTCAACAACCCGAACGCCATGTGGCCTTTCTCCATGCTGGCGCTGGAGGGGGTCTGCATGTGGCTCGGCCTGGTCTCATGCACATATTACGTGTGGAGAATCAAGGTGCAGAGGATCGAACGCACGTCCCAACTTTTCGTACGCCGCTTGTATGAATCCGCCTTCATTGACCTCTCTATGTTGCTGAACACGAAAATGAAAGCGGTTCGTACGGCAAACAAGGAGAGGTACATATAACACCATGATGTCTATGAAATGATACACATAATACAGTACAAGTGCATGAATTTAGTCAAAATCTGACTGTTTCCGTTCCTTCTTTCTGTCGTGTAGTAGCGGTAACGATGAAGTGGAAAACTGTGTCATTTACCTTTGTGCAACAATGTGGCATGAAACATATGATGAGATGCTGAAAATCATGACTTCAATGTTCAGGTATGTATAACAGTGATCACAAATATATTTCAGCTCAAAGCCCAGTTGACTGAAACCCCTTAAGCAAAGAAAACACCTAGCTGCAAATGATCGCTAAGACTTTTCTTCACCTAAGGGGCTTCAACCAACCAGCTGCAGTTCTTCATTCGTTTGGCTTGTTTGTTGGTTTCAGATTGGACAGATACCGAGGGGATCCGAAGGAGGAACACAAGGACTGCTTTGACTTTGAATGCCATATTTATGTTGACGATGGCTTCATGTTAGAAAAAGACACTGAGAAAAAGCTTGTCAACACCTATGTTTGCGACCTTATACAAGTAATCATGGAGGTGTACAGGTAAGGCAAAGGTTTTCTGTCCGTGATCAGCGAACAGACTGATGTTAATGGTATTTCACAACCAACTGTAAACTAAATATCACTGTTTTTGTCTTCAAGGGTATTTACAAATAAGGAGCCCGATGAAGTTTCCATCATTGAAACACCATATGGGGGTCGTCTTGTGATTGTCATGCCAGAGGGAAACATGCTTTACATCCACATTAAAGACAAAGAACTGATTCGAAACAAAAAGAGATGGTCACAGGTGAACGTCAAAATCGTATTCTTTGCAACACTGTTAATTTTGAACATTTACCTGAATCTGACTGAGCATGTGTGCATTTTCAGATCATGTACCTGTATTACCTGCTTGGCTGGAAAGGATACAATGTCAAAAACCCTCAGAAAATAACAGTAAGTTTTTCTATTTGATTTTCCTTTAGTATTGAGCATTCGGTCACTAGTGATGTTGGATAAGTCAAGCTTCACTACTGCTATTGGTCATATGTTGGTTTACTGATTCAAATAATCCCCTATCCCCCTTTGGGCCATGTGCATAAATCATACCACTTTAAAGTGATCAAACATGGACAAAAAAGGTCCCACACACTTATATTGAAGGAGGGACCTGAGCCATATCTAGAGACCGGAGAGACGCAATGAAGGACCCTTTTGACCTGAGGCAAACCTAGAAACAGATGACCTAGTGAGCACATATGGCTGAAGATAACCGTTTTTGACACTGTGTGTTCTTACAGAGACAAAACAACCCAAGTCGTGCCAGTCTCATATCATTAGATGGTGAGAGTTATTTGCTACCTTCTTATGACAATGACAGCAAGAGGAGGCATATATCTGACGAAAACACATATATAATGGCCTTGGATGGAGACACAGACTTCCACCCCGCCGCTCTTATTCTGCTCGTCGATCGTCTGAGAATGTATGACACCGTGGGCGCAGCCTGTGGACGCATCCACCCCACTGGAATGGGTAAAAATAATCTGTATTCAGAGAGAAAAATCAAACAACCGAACACAAATTGTCATATTTTGAAAAAAACCTTTGCTTATAGGGAATGTAGGATGTCAAATTTCATAACAGTATTGCATAAAACTCACAAAAACCTGTACATGACTTAAAAGGAAGAAATAAGGTGCGGTCTGGATCTATAGCAGACAATGACGTGCCCTTTTATAGGCTTGCTATTCAAATGCTGATCAACATACAAAGTCCACTTACATAAACGCTTCCAGGCAATCACTGCAGTTTTATATTAACACTGCATACTAGAAATAGCCATCAAGATGATCAGAAAGCTAATCTCAACAACAAATGACAGCCAGCATTTACAATATGATAACAGTGCTCAGCTATCTGAAAGACATAACCTGAATATAAAAATGCTCACATGCAGTATGCGCACCACACTCCATTCATGTTCTACATCCCCATGTTTCAGGCCCAATGGTGTGGTATCAGAAGTTCGAGTACGCAGTGGGTCACTGGCTTCAGAAGACAGCGGAGCATGTGTTTGGCTCAGTTCTGTGCAGTCCAGGCTGTTTCAGTCTGTTCAGAGGATCTGCACTTATGGACGACAACGTCCTGAAGCGATACACCACCAAAGCCACACGAGCCTCTGAGTATGTGCAGTATGATCAAGGTAAACCTGCCTAAGCTCAGAATCCCGTCCTGTTTCTATAGCATTGGATATCTCAGTAGCATGCTAACCATCCACTAGAAGTCTCGTTTATGCTTAAAAAATACCTTGCAGTTACATTATCTTACACATTTGTCTTTACTGTCTTTACTATCTTGTCATCCAACGAGGCATAGAGTATATCTGATTAGCCTTTTCCTGGTATGTATTGACACTTGTCATGTCTAGTACTGCAGTGTTTGTAAATGCCTAATAGGTGGAAATGTGTCTTCTTTTGGGACTGATTTCTCCCTACTGCAGGGGAATAGCTAAAAAGGCTTATCCCATGTCAATGCCATGTTACCAGTTAATATTTAACAAAGAATATTTAGGGCCAGATTTACTAACAGCTTGTGTCAACGCAAACCATCTTTTGGCGTTAAAATAGTGCTGTCAGGATTTACTAAAGACGTGCAGTGAAGAATTAGTGCTGAAATGGCGTGGAGACACCGTGGGCGCAGCCTGTGGACGCATCCACCCCACTGGAATGGGTAAAAATAATCTGTATTCAGAGAGAAAAATCAAACAACCGAACACAAATTGTCATATTTTGAAAAAAACCTTTGCTTATAGGGAATGTAGGATGTCAAATTTCATAACAGTATTGCATAAAACTCACAAAAACCTGTACATGACTTAAAAGGAAGAAATAAGGTGCGGTCTGGATCTATAGCAGACAATGACGTGCCCTTTTATAGGCTTGCTATTCAAATGCTGATCAACATACAAAGTCCACTTACATAAATGCTTCCAGGCAATCACTGCAGTTTTATATTAACACTGCATACTAGAAATAGCCATCAAGATGATCAGAAAGCTAATCTCAACAACAAATGACAGCCAGCATTTACAATATGATAACAGTGCTCAGCTATCTGAAAGACATAACCTGAATATAAAAATGCTCACATGCAGTATGCGCACCACACTCCATTCATGTTCTACATCCCCATGTTTCAGGCCCAATGGTGTGGTATCAGAAGTTCGAGTACGCAGTGGGTCACTGGCTTCAGAAGACAGCGGAGCATGTGTTTGGCTCAGTTCTGTGCAGTCCAGGCTGTTTCAGTCTGTTCAGAGGATCTGCACTTATGGACGACAACGTCCTGAAGCGATACACCACCAAAGCCACACGAGCCTCTGAGTATGTGCAGTATGATCAAGGTAAACCTGCCTAAGCTCAGAATCCCGTCCTGTTTCTATAGCATTGGATATCTCAGTAGCATGCTAACCATCCACTAGAAGTCTCGTTTATGCTTAAAAAATACCTTGCAGTTACATTATCTTACACATTTGTCTTTACTGTCTTTACTATCTTGTCATCCAACGAGGCATAGAGTATATCTGATTAGCCTTTTCCTGGTATGTATTGACACTTGTCATGTCTAGTACTGCAGTGTTTGTAAATGCCTAATAGGTGGAAATGTGTCTTCTTTTGGGACTGATTTCTCCCTACTGCAGGGGAATAGCTAAAAAGGCTTATCCCATGTCAATGCCATGTTACCAGTTAATATTTAACAAAGAATATTTAGGGCCAGATTTACTAACAGCTTGTGTCAACGCAAACCATCTTTTGGCGTTAAAATAGTGCTGTCAGGATTTACTAAAGACGTGCAGTGAAGAATTAGTGCTGAAATGGCGTGGACACAGTTATTTTTGCACCTGACCTTATTGAATATGCATTTGTAGGGGTTTCCCTTTCAGAAGCAAAATTTATGGGAGTTTATGGGAGTCAATCTACATTTTAAAATGTTCCCCTCCCATCTGTGCTTTTATGGAGTTGCGCTCTAATGCTAATTTGCCCTGTGTAGTAAATCTGGCCCATAATGTCTACACATATGACATGGATCTAATATTTTACATCAAAATTCAGAAGCAGCTAGCAATGTAATTTAATAAACATGATAAGGTTACATCAACTTTTGTTAAAAAATTTTTTTCAGTGCTTCTGTTCCGTAAAGTAGATGGTTACCAAGACTTACTGCATCAGATGTTTCTGTGTAGATGATTCTGTATGGTTCCTCTGAGCTCCACCAGTTAATCATGTTACCCATCTGCTCACATTTAGGTGAGGACCGTTGGCTGTGCACTCTTCTCCTGCAGCAGGGCTGGCGGGTGGAGTATAACGCTGCTTCAGACGCTTTCACCAACTCACCGCAAGAGTTCAAAGAGTTTTACAACCAGAGGCGTCGATGGGGTCCTTCAACACTGGCCAACACTCTCGATCTGCTCCACAGCGGGAAAGACACGGTCAAGAGGAACACCTCCATATCCATCCTCTACATCTTATATCAGACCTTCACTGTGGCTTCCTCCATCCTGGGACCTGCCTCTGTCACCCTCATGGTAGCAGGTAAATATTCAAAGAATGGGTAAGGACGTATTATGGAGGTTTGACTGCCCTGCTGGAAATGTCAGTTAAACCAGCTTCTGAAGGAGCTGAGGCTGACCTGGTAGACCATTCGGTCAACCTGTTTAGGGCTTGTGTATTGCCCAATCTGGTAGAGACCTGGTTGAGCTGGTAAACATGCAAGACAAAGCTTGGTTTACCAACCTGAACTTCTTAGGCTGTATGACCTGGTCAAAAATACATCTCTGTGAATATATAAATGTATGGAAACTGCTAATTTTCTCTTTCTTTTCCATTTTAGGAGCTTTCCAATTTGTTTTTGGAATTGAAGGCACTCTTTCTATAATAATTGCTGTTGTACCTCCAGCTGTTTACATGCTCATATGTTTTGTGGCCAAACCCAACTTCCAAATCACAATTGCTGCCATTCTCAGTGTCATATATGCATTCCTGATGACTGCATCCTTCTTTTCCATTATTGGTAATCATTGCTAATTATCATTTTGTGTGTGTGTGTGTTTAAAACACGCTTGGTGATATTCCATTTCATTGAATGTCTTATTTTAGGTGACATGGTTAAACAGGAAACATTTATAACCCCCACTGGACTCTTCCTGGTGTCTGGTGCGATCCTTTACATGGTGACTGCCATTCTTCACCCTCAAGAGTGCACTTTGATTATCTACGGTCTGATGTACTTCATTTGCATTCCCAGTGGATATCTCCTCCTCACCATATATTCCCTTGTCAACATGCACATTGTATCTTGGGGCACTCGAGAATCCAACAAGGCGAAGGAGCAGAAAAAGCAAGTGGGTGCTGTGTGCAATCGTGACTGCAAAATGTGCTGTTGGGATGTGAAAATCCAAGTCACTCAAGAGACTGAAAATCTAGTCCTTCAACAAATCCAGCAAGCCGTCAATCCAAACACACCTGCTGCCAAAACCGAGCCAGAAGAGCCGAAGGCTCAGAGCAGCCATGAAGTCCAGAACAGCTTAGATGCGAACAAACACATCCTTGACTACATCGAGGAGATGCCTCGTAAGAAGGACAATTCCAAAGAGAATCTCAACAAGGACAATGAGGAAAAAGACAGTTGCTCTGATAGAAGGTAAAGACTATGAAAATGTCTTAGGATTACATTTGCCATGCTGCTGAAAAGTTCTTATATTTCCCCAACTGTTGCTTCAAATGAATCTTACAGTGGGAGTTCCAAAAGCTGTGAGAAAAAAGCCGACCCATTTAATGATGACACAGACTATGATGATGACGACGATGACGATGATGATGATTATTACAATGATTACGATACTCTGGAGCCGAAAGAAGTTGTGCCTGAGAGTGGTAAGACATGACATCTTTCTGATCCATTCCTACAGGTCTCTTATCTAGCACACGTGATTCATGATTATCTTGTCAGCACAATGTTCTATGAACTAAGCGGGTGTCTCAGATTAGTAATGGAATGAGAATCTCTGATTCAAACCGCATAAACTTCTCAAATGTACCCTATTGTGAGTGTAGGGTTGGTCTGTGCACTGAATTATTGTTTACGTTGTTCTTATTCAAACGGACAGACTGGGTGGAGCCCGTGAAGAAAGAGTTCCTGAAGAAACTGACGTATGCAAATCTGAAGAGAAACCTTCAGGAGCAGATCCGATACACACTAAGAAACAAGAACCAGGAGGATCTGTGCGAGGAACTGGTGCTGATTCTCACCGACACCCTGAACGAGGAGCTGAGGGATAAAGTGGGTCCCGAGGACGTCTTGAGTGTGAGTCAGCTGGAGGAACTGCAGTATGCTCTGAACGAAGCCGCCAGGCGCATCGTGAAGACAAACCGCATCGAGAACGGAGCGCAGCGACTGGAGCGGCGTGTCAAGAGGGCAATCGAAAGAACCCTTGTGGCTCCACAGGTTGAGAAACTATCTGAGGTAATGATTTCTGGATGGTTCATGTTCTAATGAGATTTACACAAGTAGGACATGTTCCTGGATCTCCATTCCCATCAATGCATCAACATTTACCTCATGGGTGTCCAAACTTTTTTAAAGGGGGCCAGGTTCGACGATGTGGACACTCCGGGGGGCCGGATGCTTCTCCCTATATATATTAAAGTTATTAAAATCTATCCAATGTATGCAGAGTTGTGGTCACAATTAAGAATATGGGGCTACTGGGACTACTGATATAAACTTCTTCTATTTTATATTTACAATAAGCAAAATAATTAAAACATCAATGGGAAAAAGTGGAGATATGGTTAGAAAGCATGAAGCTCGCGGTGTAAGAATGCCAGTCTGTCAGTCAAGTCTGAACTAAGACGCAATAGCAACATGTGATAACGACATCTCAGATAATCTGACAGCAGATAAAAGTAAATGTGTGAACTTGAAATAAATGAAAAATGAATGAGTGATCGTTACAAAATTGCACATCAGATACACTGAACACGGAAGCTCAAACGTGTATGACGTGCTGGATCAGACCTCACTGTTTCTCGTGCATCAGACACGCACATTTCAGCGTCTTCTTTTCCTCTTAATGGCGTTTGGCAAACCCACTTAAAGGTGGGGTAAGCGATTTCTGGTAGCCAATGTTGATATTTCAAATCACCAAAACAAACACGCCCCTACCCCAAAAGGGTCTCGCCCCTATTTTGATAGCTCCGCCCCACACATACATACGCAACCCAGGCAAAAAAAATGCTTGATTGGCCCCCCGATCCTGATCCTAAAAGGGTTAGTTCACCCAAAAATAAAAATTCTGTCATTAATTACTGTCGTTCTAAGCCGTGTGGCCCAATTATCGTGGTAATTACATTGCTGTCTATGGGAGGGTCAGAGAGCTGTCAAAATTAATCAAAAATACCTTAATTTGTGTTCCGAAGATGAACGGAGGTCTTACGGGTTTAGAACGACATGAGGGTGAGTAATTAATGACAGAATTTTCATTTTTGGGTGAACTAGCCCTTTAAGATTGGCTCGGGACATCCCTAGTTCAAATCATGGTCAAGCCTCATGTTAATGGCTAAGGGATAAGGCTAAGGTTAGGGAATTTGTGTGTAGTCAACATTCAGGAATTGTTTTTGGGTATGGAGATATGGTTGGCTTTGACTGGTTGACAGGAATAGTGTTCCTTTATAGTAAGACCAACAAAGGATGTTGTATGTCCTAACTACTCAAATCTCAGTGAGCAATGAGAGCTATCAGATGTTATCATTTAGCTTCATGGTAAGGGCTAAGGGTAGGGCCTGGAACTAAACCAGTTATGAGTAGGAATTCATTAGGAATTTGGTTTACAAAGTTAGGTTGGCTTTAACTGGCTGACAGGAATGCTGTTCCAAGATCGACAAATAATGTAGACTCATTTGGGTTAATCATGTTGGGAAAAGCTTCAGTAGATTTTCAATGGATAAGTAATGCATTTGGCTAAATTAACTGGTTGACTGCACTCAAAATGTAAAGTCTTTTATATGCAGCCACATTATATATATGTTTCCTATTTTACCAGGATGAACAAGATTTCTGGAATAAACTGATAGAGCGTTATCTACTACCCATTCAAGATAACAAAGCTCACCTCGAGGAAGTGACACGGGAGCTAAAGTCGCTACGGAACAAGGTAAGGTTGGCAAGCGAAAACTTCATTGCTCCTGGACCGTAACTCTATATACTAAATGAGAACTATTCTCTCTGTTTTGCAGGCAGTGTTTTTGTACTTCATAATTAATGTCCTATGGATTGTAGCCACGTTCTTCCTTCAGGCCATTGGCACTGACGTTCTGAGCATCAATATTCCAAAGTACTATCCTAACGGAACTTTGGCACCAGACCCCTTGAGAGTGGAGCCTTTGAGTTTGATGTTTCTGCTGTCATTCGCCCTTCTGCTCATCATCCAGTTCTTGGCTATGCTTTACCACAGGTAAAACACGCATCACGTACTGCCACATTGGCACCTGAACAAGCAATCTACTTAAGCAATTAAGCGGAGTGCCTAAAACCCCCTTATTTTAAAACTTTAGCTGTTATAAATTCACTGTAAACCACGGCTTCACAGGGCTTATTGCTTTTATAAAACGGTTATTCCATATACGTTATAAGGTTTCACAGAATAAAACAGAGCAAATAAAGTGTAATGATATTAATAAAAACAGTATTCTTCCACCAAACAATGTAGCTCCTTTGAAACAGTTGTGGTTGCAACAAAGTGGTTGCCGAGCAACACACAGAAGTAAACAAAGGTGTATGTTTGTAGAGTAATTTACAACAGCTTCAAACACGGCTCAGCCAATCAGAATCAAGGACCGGAACTATCCGGTTTATAATATTATATATACTGCCGTTCGAAAGTTAGATTTTTAATGTTTTTAATGGAGTCTCTTATGCTCATCAAGACTGTATTTATTTGATAAAATATACAGAAAAAAAAAACAATATTGTGAAATTTTTTTGCAATTTCTAATATTGGTTTCATATTTTAATATACTTGAAAATATAAGTTATTTTCTGTGACAGTGCTGAATTTTCAGCATCATTACTCCAGTCTTCAGTGTCACATGATCCTTCAGAAATCATTCTAATATGCTGATTTATTATCAGTGTTGAAACTGTTTATTAATATTTTTTTGGAACCTGTGATACTTTTTCGATTCTTTGATGAATAAAAAGTTAAAAAGAACAGCATTTATTAAAAATAGAAATCTAACAATATAAGTGTTTACTATCACTTTTTATGAATTTAACACATCCTTGCTAAATAAATAATAAGTACTAATGTCTTAAAAATAAATAAATACTGACCCCAAAGTTTTGAATAGTGTATACATTTCTATTTTAAATAAAGTTATTTTAAACTCTTTTTTTATCAAAGAATTCTAA
>NW_015626042.1:191305-198930 GCF_001515625.1 Sinocyclocheilus rhinocerous | reverse complement strand
ATTTTATTTTAAAATGCAATATTTCACAAAATTAGTTTGTTTTTTTCTGTATTTTGGATCAAATAGATACAGCCTTGATGAGCATAAGAGACTTATTTAAAAAATAATAATAATAATCTTACTGATCCCAAACTGTTGAATGGCAGTGTACACACACACACAAATATATGGAACTTGATTATTTGAGATGTAAAGCCCTGTTGTTTCCCATTACAGAGTATACACCCTCATCCATGTGGTCTCGTACAGAAGCACAGAGAAAGACTACAAAGAAAAAGATGAGGCGAGTAACTGTGCTTTTTTTGTGCTGCCATTTAGCCATGATTCAGGCTGCATATGAATTTCCTTCTAAGAAGTGGACTGCATTTTTACATTGATGTAAACTTGGATTAGCACATTGTTTTTACAATGTTTTTGTTCATCGCAGGAGGACGAAGAGGAGGGATTGATCCTGGGGAATCCCGTTAATCTTACCGTCACTGCTGACGACTTGTGAAACGCTGATTCTTTCGCTCCTAGTTAATGAAGTTACAGGTGAAGTGAATGATTTCTCATGCATGAAGAAGAAGAAGCAGCCAGAGCAACACCACATGCCTGAAACTGGAGCTGGGATTTGTTTACTGTAGACGTTTGCACTGAATAAACTTCACATTTGTACATGCATTCTCTGAACAATGTATTATCGTTTGATTACTTGCAAGTTAGTTATTTCTGTGTTAATGTATTAGTTTGTCAAATATTAAAAGTTCTGAAACGAAGTGGTCTGGGCAAGCTGGTTTCTGCGGAAAGCACATTTCACTCAATCCTGTCGTCATTTATTCACCCTCATGTTTTTCTAAAAGCTCCATGCCTTTACCGGATTACATGTCATTGACCATTTTCCACATGAATTGAATTATCTCCATTATGACAACAGCATACATGTTATGCAATGTCTTCTGAAGGTCTCTGATAGCTTTGTGTGAAGAACAGATAAGATAGAGAGACAGATAAATATAGTCAAAAGAGCAAAAGCATTATTACGTGTTTTATTTTTTCTCCGTATTCATTTTTAACACACACACTGATCGCATTATGCATGGAAATATATTAATCAAGTATTTCTACATTACATACAAACCATAACCTTCAAAGCTGCGTCACAACCAGGCTTAAAATGTTATGTGTGTAACAGAGAGGAAACAGCATAAAACCAATCATCTATGTTTATGAACGGTTATTTATTGTGTCGAAACTGATCAGATTGGCGGATCTCCTAAGAAGCTTGATCGTGAGCGCTGTGCACATCAACCTTCATCACTTGGCCATCTTCTTCTCCATGCTGAGGAAGACAATGAGAAACAGACCGTATAATAGTCAGACTAGCCTGAACACATAGACCAGATAACACTAGAAATCAGTATGACGTGTGAAAGCTCTTGCTTGTATTTGACGAGTCTGCTGCCCTGAACGAGCTGAGCCGCTTCATTGGTGAAGTGGCAGGCGAACAGAAGCCAGTTTCTGGGCTGGACCTTGTAGGCGAAGCGCATGAACAGCAGCGAGTAGCAGGTGAGAGCTGGGAAAACAAGAGCGAAAACACCTCCGTTGACCTTTGACCTCACAGTATCGGTCTGTTGCGCAAGCTGCCGCTCTGTCACATACCGAAGGTCATTCTGCCGCTGATGATCTCTGGACTCTTCTTCATGTCGCTGATGGCGGCGATGGGCAGGCCCCAGTTTGCCACCGGGCCCCAGAAATGCTGGAATAACATGACACACGAAGCCTGTAACAACCGCACATGTGCGTGCTATGAGCCTTGATTAGATTACACCGTGATGCTGAGGACTTACTGTGCTGAGGCGAGTGAAGGTCCCACAGGAGGAGCGGGTCGATCGTGAGAGGAAACCATCGTCACAGTCAGGAAGTTAAAACAAGCACTTTCTTAATCACAACCAAATACAACATATTCCATACAGATTACCAATGTACAACAGCAAGCGTCTGGTCGTTCAAAACAAACAGACACGAAGACAAAAACTGGCTTGATTTAATTTAAAAAAAACAACGGCGCTGTAACGTTTTTACAAAATGTAAAATTATTTACTAAATAAAGCTCTTAGAACAACGTTAAACGTAGTCAATAAAGACACTTTCCTGCCATAAAACCAATGCAATGCAAAAAAAAAAATATTTTCTTACTTAGCTATACTAGAAAACAAGACAAAAATACTATGTAAAAATCCCTGAATCAACATGAATTTACTTGACAAGTAAAATGACATAAGATATGTCTTGTTTACTTTAAAACAAGCAAAAATATCTGCCAATGGGGTAAGAAAACAAGACGTGATATCTTAAGTCGTTTTACTTGTCAAGTAACTGCATCTTGATTCAAGAACGTATAGACATTTATACTAGAAACAAGACAAAACACTAAGAATAGCTTTTTTTGCAGTGTGTAATGAACACTTGAGTAACAACGTGAAGATGCTTTTATTCCACTGACAGTTTGACTGAGGATAACGCTGTGTTAATTCAAGCGATTCCAATGTCATCATAAGGAAAACACTACAAAATACAAATAAACACCCAGGCTTCACACATGGTCAAATGTTTCTGATGTAACGGATGTTTGTGAGCGTGGCTCAGTGGCGCCGCCCTCAGGCTCTCAGCGGCACTGCAGCACTGTCCTTCACACCGTAGATATGTAGTTTATATACACACACACACACATTCATATCAACGCTTCACACGCTCCGAGCGCTTTTCTGCGTTTATTACGAACGCTGTTCACACGCGGTTCAGCGCGGTAACGTTAATCCTCACACATCCACACGGTTTGACTCGTTACTGACCTCGTGAGGTAATCTCTGAACTCTTTACTGCGGAGATGATCCACGGCTTTTCGCGCCAGAGTTCCTGCCATTGTCCGTCAGGAGATGATTAAAGGACGAAGTGAAGTAAACAGTAAACACTGCTCGCTGCTGCAGCTACGCGACGTCAACTAGAGGACAGAGTCACGCCGCCGCGATGACGTCATTTCCTGCGTAAACATGTACTCCGTGCAAATGTAAAGTCCTCAGATCGCTGAAAACACAGGTTTAGATACACTTGTCAAGGAGTATTTGATGGTAATTAATGCCATTCGCTCAGAACTTAGAAAATTATAAGGAAATGGTATAGATGAAAAAAACTAATTTATATTTTAGTCTTAAACTGGGAGGAATAAATATAAAATGTAAACAACAACAACAATAAATGTAGTAATAATTATCTTAGAACAATTTGCCGTATTTCCAGTGTTCCCTTAGCCATTGGGTTTTGGAGATCACAATTTCAAGATGTCAACTGGAAAGAGAGCTTTAAGATCTCTCCAGGCGTTTTGTATCACAAATAACATTAGAGAGGTTTCGTTTAAGATTGTTCATCGTATTTATTCTGTAAAACAGCGAATTGCAAAGTTTTGTAAAGACATTGACTTAAAGTGTGTTTTCTGTAAAGAGGAAACTGAGAGTGTTGTCTTTTATTTTTTTATTGTTTTTATACATATTTATTTATTTATCGTTAAACAAAGTACTAAGATTGAATTGCACCTCAAAGAAAAGGATGTTTGGTGTATATAGTGAATTTACTCATTATATATGGAACATTCTTCATCCACAAATGTAAATGGGAAGTGAAAAAAACAAAACAAATTTGACTAATTTTAAAATAGAAATATGTCACTACTACCTGTATACATTAAAAGAAACCAGAAATAACAAAGCGGGGAAAAAAACTTAAAGCCTTAAATCTATTGTTTGAACAATTTGTAACAATTTGTACTTGTTATGGAAATGTGATCTTCTTATTGCTTTTTATATTTTATTATTTTTTAATTGTCTTTGTTTATTTTTTTTGTATTTGTTTTGATGTAGCCTAATTTATATGTTGTTGTTGTTGTTATTATTATTAACAGCAAAATCATTAGAAATCCAATTTACTAGGTTTACATTGTGAAAGTTTTCACGTTTACGACAAACAACCAATAACAGAAACTCTGCACTGTCATTGGCTGTCGTGAAACACGTGGTCAGGTCGTGACGTGTGACGTTGAGCGGAAGTAAAGATGGCGCTGGACTGCTCGTCCACGTATGTGATGGCTCATAATAACTCATACCACAGTCATGTTTCTGATTATTACAGCAGAAAACTGAGCAACAAACCCGACGTAGTGCCGTCTGGAGTCACCGAGAGGAAAGTGTCGCCCTCAGATAAACCTGACATGGTGGCGCTGGACGTGATTAGCATCAAGGACTCGGGTGAGAGACAGAAATCACGGAAGATCTACACTCACACACACACACTCACACACATGCACTCACTCACTCTCACACTCACACGCACTCACACACATGCACACACTCTCACTCACTCTCACACTCACACGCACTCACACACATGCACACACTCTCACTCACTCTCACACTCACACGCACTCACACACATGCACACACTCTCACTCACTCTCACACTCACACGCACTCACACACATGCACACACTCTCACTCACTCTCACACTCACACGCACTCACACACATGCACACACTCTCACTCACTCTCACACTCACACGCACTCACACACATGCACACACTCTCACTCACTCTCACACTCACACGCACTCACACACATGCACACACTCTCACTCACTCTCACACTCACACGCACTCACACACATGCACACACTCTCACTCACTCTCACACTCACACGCACTCACACACATGCACACACTCTCACTCACTCTCACACTCACACGCACTCACACACATGCACACACTCTCACTCACTCTCACACTCACACGCACTCACACACATGCACACACTCTCACTCACTCTCACACTCACACGCACTCACACACATGCACACACTCTCACTCACTCTCACACTCACACGCACTCACACACATGCACACACTCTCACTCACTCTCACACTCACACGCACTCACACACATGCACACACTCTCACTCACTCTCACACTCACACGCACTCACACACATGCACACACTCTCACTCACTCTCACACTCACACGCACTCACACACATGCACACACTCTCACTCACTCTCACACTCACACGCACTCACACACATGCACACACTCTCACTCACTCTCACACTCACACGCACTCACACACATGCACACACTCTCACTCACTCTCACACTCACACGCACTCACACACATGCACACACTCTCACTCACTCTCACACTCACACGCACTCACACACATGCACACACTCTCACTCACTCTCACACTCACACGCACTCACACACATGCACACACTCTCACTCACTCTCACACTCACACGCACTCACACACATGCACACACTCTCACTCACTCTCACACTCACACGCACTCACACACATGCACACACTCTCACTCACTCTCACACTCACACGCACTCACACACATGCACACACTCTCACTCACTCTCACACTCACACGCACTCACACACATGCACACACTCTCACTCACTCTCACACTCACACGCACTCACACACATGCACACACTCTCACTCACTCTCACACTCACACGCACTCACACACATGCACACACTCTCACTCACTCTCACACTCACACGCACTCACACACATGCACACACTCTCACTCACTCTCACACTCACACGCACTCACACACATGCACACACTCTCACTCACTCTCACACTCACACGCACTCACACACATGCACACACTCTCACTCACTCTCACACTCACACGCACTCACACACATGCACACACTCTCACTCACTCTCACACTCACACGCACTCACACACATGCACACACTCTCACTCACTCTCACACTCACACGCACTCACACACATGCACACACTCTCACTCACTCTCACACTCACACGCACTCACACACATGCACACACTCTCACTCACTCTCACACTCACACGCACTCACACACATGCACACACTCTCACTCACTCTCACACTCACACGCACTCACACACATGCACACACTCTCACTCACTCTCACACTCACACGCACTCACACACATGCACACACTCTCACTCACTCTCACACTCACACGCACTCACACACATGCACACACTCTCACTCACTCTCACACTCACACGCACTCACACACATGCACACACTCTCACTCACTCTCACACTCACACGCACTCACACACATGCACACACTCTCACTCACTCTCACACTCACACGCACTCACACACATGCACACACTCTCACTCACTCTCACACTCACACGCACTCACACACATGCACACACTCTCACTCACTCTCACACTCACACGCACTCACACACATGCACACACTCTCACTCACTCTCACACTCACACGCACTCACACACATGCACACACTCTCACTCACTCTCACACTCACACGCACTCACACACATGCACACACTCTCACTCACTCTCACACTCACACGCACTCACACACATGCACACACTCTCACTCACTCTCACACTCACACGCACTCACACACATGCACACACTCTCACTCACTCTCACACTCACACGCACTCACACACATGCACACACTCTCACTCACTCTCACACTCACACGCACTCACACACATGCACACACTCTCACTCACTCTCACACTCACACGCACTCACACACATGCACACACTCTCACTCACTCTCACACTCACACGCACTCACACACATGCACACACTCTCACTCACTCTCACACTCACACGCACTCACACACATGCACACACTCTCACTCACTCTCACACTCACACGCACTCACACACATGCACACACTCTCACTCACTCTCACACTCACACGCACTCACACACATGCACACACTCTCACTCACTCTCACACTCACACGCACTCACACACATGCACACACTCTCACTCACTCTCACACTCACACGCACTCACACACATGCACACACTCTCACTCACTCTCACACTCACACGCACTCACACACATGCACACACTCTCACTCACTCTCACACTCACACGCACTCACACACATGCACACACTCTCACTCACTCTCACACTCACACGCACTCACACACATGCACACACTCTCACTCACTCTCACACTCACACGCACTCACACACATGCACACACTCTCACTCACTCTCACACTCACACGCACTCACACACATGCACACACTCTCACTCACTCTCACACTCACACGCACTCACACACATGCACACACTCTCACTCACTCTCACACTCACACGCACTCACACACATGCACACACTCTCACTCACTCTCACACTCACACGCACTCACACACATGCACACACTCTCACTCACTCTCACACTCACACGCACTCACACACATGCACACACTCTCACTCACTCTCACACTCACACGCACTCACACACATGCACACACTCTCACTCACTCTCACACTCACACGCACTCACACACATGCACACACTCTCACTCACTCTCACACTCACACGCACTCACACACATGCACACACTCTCACTCACTCTGACACACACATGCACTCACACACACACACACTCACTCTCACACACACACACATGCACTCACACACATGCACACACACACACGCTCTCTCACACACACACATGCACTCACACACACACACACACTCACACACACACTCACTCTCACAC
>NW_015626042.1:180061-191073 GCF_001515625.1 Sinocyclocheilus rhinocerous | reverse complement strand
ACACACACACTCACTCTCACACACACACACACACACACACACACTAGCGTCTGTTTGTGCTGTTTCTAGTGCTCTGTTCAGTTTTCTAGTGTTTGTGTGAAATGTTAAATGCTGTGTTTTCACTGTGTTCAGAAGCTCCAGTGCACAGAAAGAAGTACGAGACTGACACGTATGTGCTGGTAAGACTCTCATAAACACTCTCACAGAGAAAATATCACGTGAAGCTCATCATACACACGGCCAAAGGGGAAGACTTAAAAATAAAAATATAGCTCAAAACATTTTTGCCATGTTTCTGGTTTTGAAAAACTTATACCATTTTAATAAAGTTTCAAAAGTCAGCATCATTACTGCAGTCTTCAGTGTCACATGATCTTCAGAAATCATTCTAATATGCTGATTTGCTGCTCGAGAAACATTTCTGATTATTATCAATGCTCCTGTCTGCAGTCCAGCAGCTGCTCAGTCTTCTCCTCTCTGAAACACAGAGACATTCAAGCAGTTAGTCTGCAGAAGCGAGTAAGACTCCTGGTTAATGATGGGCCGCTGTCAGGTTAATTCTGTGATAATCCTACTGTACCACACTTTGGATGAGAAAAACCTCTACTCATGAACTTTACTGGAGACCACATGAGAGCTGTGACTACGTTTGATAAACTGCGCAGAAACAAAATGAATCTCGTTCATGATCAGTGGGGAAGAGGAAGTGGAGCTGTGCGATTCTTTTATGGCACACGGATTAAAATAGACTGTCCTCCTTTACCCTGCAGTGAAAGACGCAAGAACAGAAGCCAGGTAAAGAGCCGTGGCCTCATTCTAGATGTGCAGAATCATCCTGGACGCTTCAGCATGCATACGGGACAGTGTGAGAGCTCCTCTAACAAAGCCACCGCAGCCACACCTTCAGTTTAATGCTTGGAAACTCGCTCTCATCCTCTCACAAATGACTTGTTTGAGACTAGGACTGTGAATCCAAAATCAATTCCAATTCCAGAATGGGATACTTAAGGTCAGGAACCGGACACTTGTTGTGAAATTAAAATTTAAATTCCACCTCTCAATTACTGTGTGCACATCTTTTATTTTTAGGTGGTGGAAAGGGGCTGTTAAAAATGTATTTGTCTTTGAATCATTCATTCAACAACACTGATTCATCCAGTAATGAAACGAGTAAATCTTGAGAGAGTCATTGAATCATTCCATGCATAAATTCCATGAGATTGTTTACTTCTCTAAAGTTTTTTTCATTAGAATTGTGAGAGAACTATAACCTCCATTTAAAGTCTCAGTTTATCCAGAATCGTGCAGCTCTATTTTACACACAAACAGCTCTAAATTGAGTCCAGTTTTTATGCAGCCGGCTGTTTTCTGTTCACTGTATTCAGCTGCAACTAAATGTTTTGCAAAAAGAGACACAGAATAAATATTTTTATATCGGAATATTTGATTTCGTTTTTTAACCACATTGGTTTCAAAACTGGGAATCGATAAGAATCGTAATTGGAATTGATCAAATTCCAGGATACCCAACACTAATGATATGAGGAGTTTGCAGAAACCCAGCCGAGGTGCAGTAGTGTTTTCTGACAGCAAGGGTCAGTGTTTCAGTGGTTTACTCGCATACACACTCTCACACACACACACACACACACACACACTCACTCACTCACTCACTCACTCACACTCATTCTCACACTCACTCACTCACACACTCACTCACTCACTCGCACGCACGCACGCACACACACTCGCACACTCGCACGCACACTCACTCACTCACTCACTCACTCACAATACTGTGACTGCTGAAGCACCAGTGATCTCTCAGAGCTGATGAGGATGTGTCTGTGTGTTTCAGTCGTGGAGGATTCTTCTGTTCGCCGTGTTCAATCTCATCTGCACAGCCTGTCTGCTGATGTGGAGCAGCTCCACCAACAGCATGGGTGAGCACTCTCAGCACACATTACCCAGCATGCCCCAAACCACAGAGATCCGCTCTTCAATCTGACTGCCAGATTGTTTTGTGACTCTCAGAGCGAGTTGACTGCGTCCTTGTGTGTCTGAGTGGACAGACTGTGTGTGTTTAACACCTTCAGAATCATTCTCATAGACGCTGATGATTCTAATAGAAATCTGATCGATGAGCACACACCTGATGAATTCTGTGCCACACAGAGAAGATTTGCAGTCAGTTCTGAGCGTCATGTAGGGCCTTCGGATTTCAACAGAACATGCACATGAAGCACGGAATCCAGACATAGCAATGTAGTTTATTTGATAATGCGGAATGTCACAGAATTTGGATGAATAACTCAAAAGTAGAGATGTACAGTTAATGAAATTCTGATAGTATCTGTGAATATTAAAGCATGTAAATGCTGCTGTGTGAATGTGAAGTCTGTGTGCGTGTCTCATGAACTTGCACTCATCAACTTAATCAGCATCATCAGCATTTCACCATTTATTTTGTTAAATCTATCGTCAGCTACACACAGAAATGTGTCAAATCATAAAATAAAGAATCCAGAAAAGTTAGAACAGACAACACAATTTCTGAAAAAAATAATAATAATAATATTAGGCGGAGCTGTGATTAAACACTAGTGTCAATCAACAATCGTGGGAGGGGCCTGGGTCTGTGTGACATCACACTGCCAAGAAGCTGGGAACAGCTTGATTTGAGAAAGAGGATATTATTTATAGGGATTAAAAAAAAAAACACTGGGTGGATCTTTATCATTATAGGGTGGATGTGTACACACACTGCTAACACACATTTATGTTCAAACAACATGTAAAAGTGAATTTTGCATCTGATGACCCCTTTAATACATTTATTTTTTATGGCTAAATTTGCTGAAATTTGGTAATATCTCTGTAATGCACTGCCTCTTGTTGCTGACTGTGATGCTTTGTAAGTTTCTTTGCTGAACTGCTCTGTGTGTGAGAGAGAGAGAGTGTGTGTGTCTGTGTATGTGTGTGTTTGTTTGTGTGTGTTTGTGTGAGTGTGTTTTGTGTGCGAGTGTGTTTTGTGTGAGTGTGAGTGAGTGAGTGTGTTTGTGTGTGTGTGTGAAGTATCACTGTAAAAGCTGAAACTAATCCAGCGTTAAGACGTTTTTAACTAAAATACATAGTCCATAATCCATAATAACGCTTCCTCCAGTGAAAAAGTGCATCTGCTGTTGTCTCTCACATCACAATCCAGCCACATATTTGTTTAGAGCTGTTTTGGCTTAATCTGTGCTTATTTCTCTCCTGATTCAGACTTTTCAGTGGAGACAGCATTATTATGGATAGAACTTGTATGGAATGCATCTGTTCTGCGCATATATCAGATATTTTACAATCAGTTCAACTGTAATGTGATATATTGGTTTTGTGAACAAGTGAATGTGGGCATGTACAGTATGATAGCTGGATATTCATTTTGATGTTTGGATTTCTTAAAATAGAGTTTTTAAACGCATCACTTAATCTAAATGTAAAAATGTGAGTATGCACATTTTAAATATCTCAAATTAAACCAATGATCTCTGGTGCCTGTTAACAACTAATAGGGCTGCCCCCTAATAGTGGACTAACCGTTAGTCGACCAGAAGAGGCTTGGTTGACCAATATTTTATTAGTCACTGGAGAAAAATAAATAAACCACATTGGCGAAGTCACGCAGATTGTTAAGGTGGCGGTGCTCTTAAAATACTCCCTCATTTGTGGTCATACAGATAAGAGTAATCCATCTTTCAAATCTGTAAAGACTCTACGTTTATTTGTGTGCACTCACAATAACAACAAAACATTGCGCTTTTGTAAAATAATGAAATCAATCAGAATGTGCTTTCTGCCGTCTCGGTCTCTGTGAACCTGAGCACAAAACTCTTCTATTGCCTTACAGACATGAAAAATATATAGGCCTATATCTATAGAGAGCGAAATGTCTTCTTCCAAATGAACCAATTCAAATGGAAGACAAATATTCTCTGATTATGTAATCTGTATGAAACATGCATACAGCTGCATCACTACTGCGGAGATAACAAGTCAGTGTCGCCGATCTCTCAAACCGAAAACAAAGAAAGCACTAGTTTATCAATGAATTATTAAAATGTTGAAGCAGCCTCCTTACTGTTTTTCCCGACACATTCATAATCATTACTTCTGCCGGTGCGCTGTGGCAAGCTTTATGCGTTCGCTTAAACGCTTATTAGGCTATGTATGCAATTAAAGGCTCATTATTATGATTTAAATTGTTTATTAATAAACGTGCGATTAGTCGACTAATGCTTCAGAAGAACGACTGCTAGTCGACCAGACACATTTTTAGTTGAGGGCAGCCCTAACAACTAATATGATATCAAACACTTTTTTTATTTTACTGAGAAGCAAGTCTCTTAGATCTTCTTGCGTGTGTCTGTAGATGTTTGGGAGGGTTGAAAGCGTTTACTGTGTGATCTGAAGCAGCTCGCAGTGTGTCATCGTTTCTGTTCCCTGAGAAGCGATCGTCAGATTGAGCTGCAGTAAAATCCCTCCACGCCTCGCTGTGATGCGAGTCTGCTGTGGTTTGTGTTGTAGGTTTCTGTTGTGTAATCGTAAGGTTTTGATGTGATAGCGGGGCAGGATGTTTTTATCGTGCTGCTCGGCCGATATTTCTTGCAGGAGCAGCAGTCTCAGTTTACTTCCTCCCACCGGTTTCCGTTTTCCCGCCAGGTGTTAGTTTGTAGTTTGTCAATAAAGCTTTTAGTTTACATCTGGAGCTATCTATTGTTATTTTAATGTGCCGCGTTGACAGACACCCGAGCCGAGCCGCTCGATACGTGTTCCAGAACTCGATGACAGCTGAGCGCTGCAGTTTGCAAATCTTTTTTACCGAAAGTACCAGCTAGCAGAGAAAGCCGATACTCGCCCTGAGCCGCTGCGACTGCGCCTCGCTCGCAGGCTCCTGAGCGCTTCGCTTGTGTTTCGGATAACCGCTCGGCGCTGAGTGCTGTAATGGGGTCGAGCTCCCGCGAGGCCTGCAGTGAGACGGCTGAAGGTCAGGGTTCGAGGACGATCAGATGTGTTTTGATGCTCTGGCCTGTAGATGTTATTAAATATTCAGCTAAAGATCCTGGCTTGGTTTACCGCTGCGTCTTCATCTCCTCTTCTTCTTCATTGATTAGGTCTGTAAACATACACAAGTCACCTTAATCTAGCACTGTGTGCTACAAGATGTGTGTCTTCTGCGCCCCAGCTCTGGGATTTATTCATGCATCAGTCTTTAGAGCGCCTCATTCAGGTTTGGCTTTTTGGATGGTAGGGGTGGATGATATGAGCTCAAATTCATATCACGACATTTTACACTGTCCAGGCGATATCGATATTATATTGCGATATGAGAAAAAAAAAGTCTAAATATTTTAACCTTATATAACTAGGAAAAGTGAGGGGTTGGACATAGACCCAGCATGATAAGCTGGAAAATTACGCAGTGTAGTCTTTATCACCCTGCAGAGGTTTCTTTTGCAAAATAATCTGCTGACTGTACACGATCCCTCAGTTTGGGAACCACTGGAGTAGGTGATTTGTGCTCTATTAATTTGGTCTGTTACGATGCTCTATGTGTTTGATTACTAATGTCTGTGTAGTACGGTGTTGCACACAGAGGACAAAAACGTTCAGCCTCGACTCTTTATCGTCATTTGTGTTTAAATTTGCAAAGCGTACCAAAATGAACAAAACTATATAAATGAAAAATTTAAAGTCATGAATATATAACAGTATCCACGGTATAGCAAAATCCATATCATGGAACAACATAATACCGGTGGTCACTTTCATACCGGTGTAGCGCCCCCTATTGGACGGTGTGGATGGGCTCAAGTGCTGTGCTTTGTAAATGACTGAACTCTGGTGTGTTAGTGTCTGGGAGAGTTTTCAAATATGTCGAGGACAGATTCAGAGCAGTAGTGTTGTACAAATATATATTAACAAATTTCGCAGTAATAATCCATGTTAGGGATGGGCGATACCACTTATTTTGTTTTCGATACGATACCGATACAATACTTCTAAACTGAACTTTAAAATTATGAAATTTATTAAATACACAATTATTCGCTAACATAGGTTATTTGTCCAATTCAATGCATATTGTATGCATTAATTTTTTTTGTTAAATAAACAAAAGCTGGTAAATAAAACACCTTAGTATCAATATTTATTTATTGGCTCTTTCATTTAGAAGGCGGCACTATCCCGCCATATTGCAGTTTCTCCCATTCATAAGTGTAGGAGTGAATTGTCTTTGTATTTCTATAGTCTTTGGTTAGCTGTGCTTGTGCAGAGTCTGTGTATTTCATGCTGTATGTGAAAAGACAAACTTGTTGATTAATAACCAGCTGCTTTTATGTAGATGGTAAAAATGTGCTTACATCATTATTAGGGCTGTAATACGAATACATTTTTAAAAATCTATTTAAGTATATGATGTGCCGATTAATTAATTAAATTAATGAGAAATAATTCGCACACTTTTGGTTGAGAAAATACCCCAAAAGATCATTAAGACAATATTGTGTCTATAACGTAACCCAATACAAGCGTATGTTGTGTCAATTAATATCGCATGCAGTTGTGCAGATATTAGGGGGAAACGGCACTCTTGCTGGTGTGATATTGCTAAGCTGTGCCATGTGATATAAATATGAGGGTGGATCTTTTTTTTGTCCTCATATCTTGAATTTTACACTCATATAACTGCATTCCAATAGTCTCCATCACAGAGTCAGTGGTCCTGTTCATCAGTGTGAGATGACTGACAGGTCATATTATATTTATACATAAATGATATATATATATATCTGTCTTCTGTTTCAGCCTTAACCGCATACACATACCTCACCATCTTCGATCTCTTCAGGTAAGTGTCATCTGTTGGTTATTAAAAGCTTGTACAATCTCATATCTTGAATTTTACACTCATATAACTGCATTCCAATAGTCTCCATCACAGAGTCAGTGGTCCTGTTCATCAGTGTGAGATGACTGCCAGGTCATATTATATTTATACATAAATGATATATATATATCTGTCTTCTGTTTCAGCCTTAACCGCATACACATACCTCACCATCTTCGATCTCTTCAGGTAAGTGTCATCTGTTGGTCATTAAAAGCTTGTACAATTGTGCTTCTGTGTTTACCAGATACGGATACTCAAAGACTTTACTGCTTTCCTTTGATTCACCTGTTACACCAGTGATACACAATCATCTTAGGCTTATAAAGACAGTGTATTAATGTGTCATTAACCGTCAGTGGGCTTAAGTGTGTTTACAATCAGCTAGATGCACTTCAAGGCGATACTGCATAGAGTTGTGTTGCATTTCATTGTGTTTAAGCATCTGATGCTGGTGTCTTTGGCTCTCACAGTCTGATCACCTGTCTGCTGAGTTTCTGGGTCACCGTGAAGAAACCCAGTCAGGTGTACTCCTTTGGGTAAGAACAGTTCATACTTCAGATAGCATTGTGCTTGTTTTCTCACCTCAAAGTGCTTCACACGTGCAACACGGCGTTGATAGTAACCATAGTACATTGAAAACTGTGAATCAAATCAATGGTCTATTGGTCAAACTTAATAAAAGTATGACAACTTTAACACCATTACACAATTCATCTGACCTCAAACTAGGACCAGTTTTACAGTTGTATTACATTTTTGTTCCTGAAATCCCCTCTTCTGCTGGGATCAGAATAATCCCATTTTTTGGGGATCAAAAGTATCCCAATCTTACTAAATGTTTTGAACAACACAAACTGAGGATTTAATCCAGATCAAAACCAAGATTGTATTTTGTGATCTAATCCGAATTCAGAATGCTTTTTTTCTTTTGAACAACCCATTTTCAAGATCCGATCCGATGGCCATAATCTGATCAGATGACGTCTGAACGGCTGGCCCCAGGGTTTCAGTGATGAACCAGATGTGCCGGTTGTGTGTGTAATGTCAGGTGTTTGTGTTGATGTGTGTTTTGTGGCCTCAGCTTCGAGCGTTTGGAAGTGCTGGCGGTGTTTGCCTCCACTGTGCTGGTTCAGCTGGGCGCGCTCTTCATCCTGAAGGAAAGGTGAGATGCGTGTGTCTCTGCAGAACTCGATCCCGTCGATATTTCACTGCTGTGACCCGACTGACTCGCGCTCACACTGGCCTGATCCACACACACGCAGATGAATGAGCTTGCTGGTGCTGGTTTGGTGGTTTCTCCTCACCGTAGTTTTTCAGGAAAGGCACTGGCATGATGTTATTCAGCATAACCTCCCAGATGTGCTCCATCGTTACTGGATTGAGTACTTGTCTCTGTTTGTATTGGTGTGAGTGAGTGAGTGTGTGTGTGTGTTTCTGAGTGTGTGTGCGTGCGTGCGTGCGTGTTTCTGAGTGAGTGTGTGTGTGTCTGTGTGAGAACGGTCTGTACAGTATAAAAACCATTACTCCTATGGGATGTCCCCACTTTTCACAAAAACAAACCTGAGTGTGTGTGTGTGTGTGTGTGTGTGTGTGTGTGTGCTAACTGTGTGCTTCCTCCTTCCTCAGTGTGGAGCGTTTCGTAGAGCAGCCCGAGGTGCACACGTGAGTACAACAATCACTGACCTGATCCTCACACAAACCTTTCTGCATCTTTATGTTCATTAACATTAATGAGTTTTTCTTTTCACCATTCACACACACACACACACAAGACTGAAAACATGACCAATGATAAAACAGTACTGCATAAGTCCTGTATAAAAAGTGGATTGGCGATGGCATTCACTTGCGATGTACATTTTGTACAGCTTAAACCTACGCCCATTTCTTTTGCGGATCAAGTTTGCCCAGTCTTTTATCACTATGTCAAAAGCATAACATTAGAGAGAAGATTAGTGGAACTTCATTAAAGATGAATGGCACGCCTTCACTGAAGCTCATACCCGCTTCTGGTTTGGTCGTAAGCATTGAAGTACAATCATGCCCAGATCAGAAGAGCTGACAGCTCGCGGTTTAAACGCAGTCCAAAATTCAACATATCTTTCAAGTGTAGAAATTAGGAAAGAATTATTGTCATTTCCCTGCTTTAGTGTAAAGCACAAATAATATGCCTATGAAATATTCATTTTCATTTATTTTACAGTGCAATTATTTTACAATACATGGCAACTGCTGTCATTGCTATTATTATTATTATTATTATATTCTAATTAGTTTGGCTTCCTCAAACTCCAGTGTGATGTGATTTAGACTGAGACAGTAGATCACAAATAAAAAGAGGCTTGAGTTCACTTTAAAGTTTCACTGACTTTTTCTGACATTAAATGGGAATGAAGGAGTGTTTGTAGCTCTTCACGAGCCGCTCTGAGCGCTGTGTGTGGTTGTTTCTGTGCTTGTTTTAGGGGGCGTCTGCTGGTGGGAACTTCTGTGGCTCTGTTCTTTAACCTCTTGACTCTACTCTCCGTCAAGAACAACCCTTCGTCTTCGTGTCTGAAGGTAAGGTCTTTTCCACAGACAGCTGTTTCTAAGTGTGGCCGGACTAAAAGTAAAGTAAAGACTTTTTGAATTTTCACTTCTTAAGTCAGCCTTTATTTTTGAACACTCGTTAGCTGCTGTTAGTGCGCGGTACAGATGACTGATCCGTGTGTCTCTGTGTGTGTGTAGCCGCGAGCACCAGCTGGCTTCAGGAGCACGTGGCCGATCTGAGCCGGAGGTAGCACACTCTTCTCACTCTATGATGTACGCTGAGTTATTCACTGCAGATGATGCATAGCGTGTGAATGTTTGTGTGCAGTCTGTGTGGACTCATCCCGGCGCTCCGCAGCCTTCTCCTGCCCAGAATGAACCCGTTTGTGCTGATCAACCTCGCTGGAGCTTGTGCTCTGGGCATCACGTACATGCTCATCGAAATCAAGTGAGGAGACCGCACTGTCTTATACATGACGTCACAAATGCTTCACAAACAACACTTCTATTGCTGTAACTGTACATCCCTACCACAACTGTGCATTTTTACTGCTGCATATATGTGACCCTGGAGCACAAAACCAGTCATAAGGGTCAATTTGCATCATCTGAAAGCTGAATAAATAAGCTTTCCATTGATGTATGGTTTGTTAGGATAGGACAATATTTGAAAATCTGGAATCTGAGGGTGCAAAAAAATCTAAATATTGAGAAAATCATCTTTAAAGTTGTCCAAATTAAGTTTTTATCTATGCATATTACTAATCAAACATTAAGTTTTGATATATTTACAGTAGAACAATATCTTCATGGAACATGATCTTTACTTAATATCCTAATGATTTTTGGCATAAAAGAAAAGTGTATAATTTTGACCCATACAATGTATTGTTGGCTATTGCTACAAATATACCCCAGCGACTTGACTTACTGCTTTTGTGCTCCAGGGTCACATACTATTACTTTTACTACTAAATCTCATCGAATGCCTTTCTCAGTCTTGAGCCGTATTCGGCGGTAATCGTTTCTCAGGGGGACGCAAGTTATTTTCAGCATTTACGAGGGGTAATCAGTGATTTTACTGCCGTCCGAATCCAGGATGTAGGTGTTTATCTCTCACCACCTGCGTAAAAATCCCCGGCCGAATCACCTACGGTTTTCTGACAAACACTAAGGTCGTGTGGCAATTTAATTGCTGTCTGAATCCACATCTCCGAGTTTACGAGAAGAAATCGATTCAAAATTACAAAATTTTCAAAATAATGTGCAAATCCTTTTTGACCACTGCCAAACACCGTACTTTTGTACTTTGCTGTAATTTGCATACATATTTATTTCTGAAATGCTGGAAAGTCCACAGAGACTGGGAGCAGAAAGAGAAGAAAAACAAGTAAACATTAAAAAAATGGGTCTTTATTATGGCAGCAGCAGGCATGCGATACAATTTAAAAATGTGTATTATATACAGTTATATACATAACTATTTCACGTGTAATTATATACAACTATAGTGTGTCTATTTTCCTATTTGTAAACTGGAGATTTAAAT
>NW_015626042.1:171239-180019 GCF_001515625.1 Sinocyclocheilus rhinocerous | reverse complement strand
TCAAAAAATTGACCCTTATGACTGGTTTTGTGCTCCAGGGTTACAAATAATAAATAGGATTATATATTATAAAATATGCTTGGTATAATCCACTGTGAATAAATCACCATCCGAATCCATGAGTTTTATCACTGAGGTGCCATGTACATTTATTTTTACAGACGTCCACATGAGAAACGATTACCGTCCGCATCGGGCTTTAGCCTGTAGTTCCACATTAGCGCCTGTATGAGGCTGCTAGCTCACGGTGCTAGCGGAGAGGCTCATTGGTGTGTGCTCTGAAGCTGAGATGATGTCACTGAGTCACATGTTGTTGTTGTGCAGTAACTATAATGCGATGGACACCGCGTCTGCCGTGGCCATCGCCCTCATGACCTTTGGCACCATGTACCCCATGAGCGTGTACAGCGGGAAGGTGCTGCTGCAGGTGTGTTTCAGTGTGCCATGCTGTGATTAATCCTGTGTCATATGTACCGATGAAACGATATCACGATACGGTATTATTGCGATATGACGTCTACGATACGATTTATCGTGATATTTAAAAAGAAAAAAAGACAAATGAAGAATTGGGAAAAATGAAAATGTTGTACATTTTAAAAAGAAAAATTATTCTAATGCACTTTGAGAGTTCAAAATTAAGATCTGAAACCCATGTCCTGAACTTAGAAAACTGAAGTCAGAAAAAAGTCAGTGAATAATCTGTATTGTTAAAAGCACTATATGTGTCCCTGGACCACAAAACCAGTCATAAGAGTCAAAATTGAGATTTGATGTATGGTTTGTTAGGATAGGACAATATTTGAAAATCTGGAATCTGAGGGTGCAAAAAAATCAAAATGTTGAGAAAATCGCCTTTAAACTTGTCCAAATGAAGTTCTTTTGTTTTTGGGTCTGGTTTTGTGGTCCAGGATCACATATAAATAAAGGTGACTAGACTTGACTTGACATGTAACCCTGGAGCACAAAACCAGTCATAAGTGTAAATTTTTTGAAATTGAGATTATGCATCATCTGAAAGCGTTGGCTGAGATGCAACTATTTGAGAATCTGAGGGTGCAAAAAGAACATGATCTTTACTTAATATCCTAATAATTTTTGGCATAAAAGAAAAAAGGATAATTTTGACCCATACAATGTATTGTTGGCTATTGCTACAAATATACCCCAGTGACTTAACACTGCTTTTGTGCTGCAGGGACACATATGAGAGGCCTGATCTCTCAACCCTTCAGTAAAAATGCTCACATGAGGCTTCAGATAGGAGACCTTAACTCGCTGTGTTTTTGCGCAGGCCGGCTCCGTTCACGTCCGCATTCGCAGAGATGCCGATGAGCAGATGGTTTTGGCCCATGTGACCAACCGGCTACACACGCTAGTGTCCACTCTGACCGTTCAGATCTTCAAAGACGACTGGGCCCGTCACTTGCTGACCTCCAGCACCCTGCCCACCGGCTCGCTCAGCCTCTCGGAGTATGTGGCTTCGGCCGCCTTCCCTCCAGCGGGGTCCAAACCGCTCGAGGAGTCGAACCCGGTCACGTCTACGCCTGCGAAGCCCAGCAGCCCTCCGCCAGAGTTCTCCTTCAACATGCCGGGGAAGCACATCCAGCCCGTGGTGTTTCAGCACAGGCCCTTCAACACGCCGCTCTCCTATGGGATGTCTCCCTACTCCAGCATGCTGAACCAGGGCTTTGCGCACCCCAGCGGCGGCCCTGCGACGAGGCTGGGCTTCGGGGCTCAAGGATACAGGACTCTGAATGCAGCGCCGCACAGATACGGCAGCGGTCTGCCCGCGTCACAAACTGGCCAACAGAGACCGTGAGCTGATCACCGCATCATCTCGCCGCTAGCCCACCACTACCCTGAGTATTTATTTGAATGGGACCAAGAGCAACAGCTTTATTTTCAATGGATGTTTTATCTGTATTCTTTATTTGTATTAAACCACTATCAGACATCTGTGAAGTCTGTGTTTTTTTACAGACCATGCGTCCCAATGTTCATACTACCCATCCTAAATAGTATGTGAGATTAGAATAAGTGTGTCCCAAAGCATAGTATGTTGACAAGAGTATGCTTAAAGTCAATGTCAATGTCAATTTTATTTCTATAGCACAACTAAACACAACAACAGTTGACCAGTGTGCTTTACACCAATACAAGAGACCGTAAAAAAAATATATAAATATATATATAAAGAGTTTGATGATATAGGAATAGAAAACATAACACATTTATGATCAGAAAACCCATTGTCCACTATCTCCAGATCATAAAGAGAAATTCCATATGATAACACAAGATCAAGAGTATGACTACCCTGATGGGTAGGAACATTTACATGATGATCTAAATCAAAAGTATTTATCAACGTAATAAACTCTTTTTTTACGTTGCTAAAAAAGGGTCTGTTGTGCAACACACATGTATATTAAAATCACCAAGAATTAACAATTTATCATACTTTGGAACAATTTCACCCAAAAAATCTGAAATCTCATTTAAGAAGTCTGCATTGTATTTAGGAGGGCGATATAACAAGGCAATCAATAGTGGACTATTTAGTTCAAATATAAACAGTTGCAGCTCAAAACTTCTGTATTTATTTTGTACTATTTGGCGATGAGAAAGTTTGTCTTTAAAAATAGAAAGTAATCCGCCGCCCCTGCCAGTTAAACGAGGCGAATTTAAAAACGAACAGCTCGAGGGTAAAAGTTCCGAAAGAGGGCTTTAATCACCGATGGTAAGCTAGGTTTCCGTAATACATAAGCAGTCCAACTCACACGAGGTAAAAAAATAATTTATAATAAAAGTCTTATTTACCACCGATCTCAAATTTAGTAGACCCATCCTTAACAGAAGCGGATTGTCCGTTAGCTCCTTTGACTGCCGCACCTGAGGAAACGTGCGAAGATGGTTGAAGCGCACTCCTCGACGGTAGATTTGGGGAGAGCCATAAACACCAGAGGTCACCGTGGCTGGGACCAGGGGAGCACTCCACTCTTATGATAGATCCAGGGAACGCCAGCAAACAGAATAGTCGCCGACCGAACACCTCTCCCGATCCCGAAGTCCCAAAGGCCGCACACCAGACTGCAGAGCCAGGTAGGACTTCAGCCAAACAGCACAGCCGCCCCGTTTTCCACATTTCTTCCTCTGTCTCCTCACCGGTAGCGAGCACGACAAGGTGGATAGTATGAGCCATTTGAGTCATAGCCCAGCAAATTGTTTGAACTGGTCCGCAGACTTAAGATAGTTGACCTGTCATAGACCAATATCGCACACTGCGTTACTTTCAAAATAAAACAAACAATACAAATACTAGCTTCTGAGACCGACGGCACGCCATGTACACCGGCGCCATCTTGATTAGCCAAGATTGTTCATATAAAGTCCTTGGATGGTCTAGGGCTGCCCTCGACTAAAAATTTGTCTGGTCGACTAGTAGTAATTTATTTGAAGCATTATGCGACTAATCACACGTTTATTAAGAAACTATTTAAATCATAATAATGAGCCTTTAATTGCATACATAGCCTAATAAGCGTTTAAAAGGAGGCTGCATTAACATTTTAATAATTCATTGATAAACTAGTGCTTTCTTTGTTTTCGGTTTAAGAGATCGGCGACACTGACTTATCTCCACAGTAGTGGATGCGCCTGAATATTTTGTCTTCCATTTGAATTGGTTTATTTGAAAGTAGAAATTTAGCTATCTATAGATATAGGCCTATGTAGATATATTTTTCATGTCTGAAAGGCAATAGAGGAGGTTCAGAGTTTTGTGCTCAGGTTCACAGAGACCGAGACGGCAGAAAGCGCATCCAGTTTGCTTTCATTATTTTACAAAAGCACAATGTTTTGTTGTTATTGTCAGTGCACACAAATAAACGTAGAGTCTTTACAGATTCGAAAGATGTATTACTCTTATCTGTATGACCATAAATGAGGGAGTATTTTAAGAGCAAGTGAGCGCAGCGGCGCCTCCCATCTATTTTTTGAAGTGTGGATCCGTGCACACTCTAATGGCTAATATTGCCCACAATCCATTGCGCTTTGGCGAAGGATTCGGTCCAGAACTACAAACACGAATAAAACGCGTTAAAAAAAACTATAAACATTGAGGATGTGCATGACCGACGGTTAGATAGAGAGGTTTAGAAAAGGGTTTGAGTTACTAATAATAAACATTTAACCTGGTTAAAAAATATTTATTTAATGTTATCTGTGTTATATTTAATCTGCAACAGCAATGTGAACTTTTATAAACATCCGTTTGTTTGTTAACTTTTAAATGCATAATTATGCATAAAATATGAGCAGAGTTGTCGGCATGAAAGACCCGCGACTGGCAGATCAATGTGCTACTTCTTTTCTCTCCAGTACGGTAGGAAGTTAAATTAAATGTGGAGGATGTTAATGTGACAGGATGATTGACAGGTCAGTTTACAGTGAAAGGGTGTGTGTAACTATGCGACAGAGTAAAGATGCAGTTGTGTGACGTGATAGTATGTCCCAAATCTTGCCTACTCTTTTACGGCACACTCAAAAGTGTTTACTTTTTCTTCACCAAAAGAGTAGATGCTTTAAGGGCGTAGTACAAGTTGTCACGTTGGGACGCAGCAGATGTCTTCATTATGAAGATAGATCACTTAAGGCTGTTCACACCAAGAACAATAACTATAATAACTATTTTAGCATCCACACCAACAGACCATAAAGTTATGTTCAGCTCTGTACAGGAGGAACCGCACTGTTTCTCAGTTCTGAATAGTGTGCTGTCTGGTACAGTGCTGCAACAGTATGGATTGTAAAGTATGTCCTTTAAAACAATCTGTTAAGATAATTACATTGGGTTACATATTGAATTGATTTCAGATACATTTTGAATTACTTTCAGTTGCATTTTAAATTGTTACATTGTAAATTAAACTATATTTAAAATAAATTATGAAGAATTAAAGACAGTCTACTCCTACCTTAACCACTCAGCGAGTTTCCTCTCTTGCAAACAGGACCACCATCCCACTGACAGGACCTGGCTTAACTCTCTAGGCATACCAATGGGGCATGTTAATATTATTAATAAAAAGTCTATTAATTATGTCATTCATTAAAGAATTTTATAATTATCTTACCATTGTTCTAGGTTTGTGCCAGTTCTGCTCCATTCAGTGCAGCTCTGTACAGGAGGAACTGCACTGATTCTCAGTTCTGAATAGTGTGCTGTCTGGTACAGTGCTGCAACAGTATGGATTGTAAAGTATGTCCTTTAAAACAATCTGTTAAGATAATTACATTGGGTTACATATTGAATTGATTTCAGATACATTTTGAATTACTTTCAGTTGCATTTTAAATTGTTACATTGTAAATTAAACTATATTTAAAATAAATTATGAAGAATTAAGTCTATATAATGTTACAAACATGCCAATACACTGTAAAGAGTTAAGTAATATTTCAAAGGATGTCCCTACTCTTAACCATTCCTGATCTTGTTTGCTTCTATTAATTGCTTTTTTACTGAACAGCTTCATCATGTTTGTGTTAGGGATCCCTGGAAAACTGCTATATTAAATGTAAACAATCAATTCAAGCTTCAGGTTACAGATAATAAAAATTGAAAATATAACGATGAACTGCCAGAAACTGTCAGGTTTATTACGATACATGGCAATCTAACAATGGAAACTGTATTTAAAATACTTTATATCAAGTGAAGACGTTCCTATCACAGCAAACACCTATCAGAGCCACAGATGCAAACAAACGTGGATTACCGGGAGCTCTGTTTTTACTATCTCTTAGGAGTTATAAAAACCTGAGGTGGACAGAGTTTAAAGCTAAACTCTAACTTAGCCCTGCTATTTTAGTGCTGATCAAATCGGTGCAGCAGCGTTATCCAGCCTTATTAGCTAGATTTAGAAGACGATAGAACAATACGCACCCTAAAGTTGTCGATGTAACTGGAAACGTTTAATGCCCTTCTCCGTGCGATGAAATTCATTTACAGTAAGCCGGGGAAGTTCTTGTAAGCTGAAAAATCTTCTCCTCTTGTCATTTTGAAAGCTCTACGTAAGGAACAATGGCTTTCGGCACAGCACCGGATGTAAGTAAGCCCCCTGAGGAAAAATGTGGAAGTGACCGTGCATAGAGTCCATTGTTCGCAAGAGCAGAGGTAAACTGTTCAAATCGAAAATAATATTGATTTATTTTCTGCTCGATTCATGAATCGATACATTATACCAGGATATCAAAACATTCAGTAAAACGCATTGTTCATTTAAAAATCGATTACACGTATTAAGATCAATCACTTACATTGAGAATTTCTTTTGGCGTCTCGAGGAAATATCGGTGTTTAACTGTCAACACTGCCCCCTAGTGGTCGGGAGCATTTCCGTTGTGTTGTGGCTTAATTTCGTTGTGTTGTGAGCTTATGTTTGCTTTTTAATTTCATGTGTTGCACACTACTGGTCCACCATAGATAAAAGCTTGAGGTAAGCAGTTTTAGCGCCATGTCGCGTTGATTTCATGTCGCATTTTTATTGGTTGGTCAGTAAACGCGGGTCGTAGCAGCAAACACACTGTGCGATGATCATGCTGTATCGTAGGCTATCTTTGGTCGCAAGACTGTGACAACGGCCGTCTTTGAACCTCTCTCACTGTACGACACAGGACCACCTATTAAGAGCCACGATCACAGAAATCGTCACGATTGTTTCACGATGCCAATCAATTTTGGACAGCCAAAAATCCTGCAGTGTGTTTAGGGCTTAAGTGAATAGGGTGGCCAACTTCGATCCTGGAGAGCCACAGTCCTGCAGAGTTCAGCTCCAACCCTAATCAAACACGCCTGAACAAGCTAATTAAGGTCTAAGGGTTACTAGAAAGGCAGATGAGGTTTGATCAAGGTTGGAGCAAAACTCTACAGGACTGTGGCTCTCCAGGACCGACGCAGGCCACCCCTGATATACACGCATGGATTGATAGGAAGACTATTCTTCAATTCTGCTTGCTAATTCCAGTCTTTCAGCTGCTCCCGTTAGGGGTCAGCACAGCAGAATTAGCCACACAGCTACTTCATGGACTCCATTGTTCAGTGTCCCATTCACCCAACCTGCATGTCTTTGGATTTTAGGGAAAATCTGGAAACCCACGCTGACGTAGGAAGAAAACGCAAACTATACGTAGAATCTCTCCTGGCTCAGCTGGGAATCGAACTGGCATCCTTGATTACACAAGCTAATTCTAGATTTCCAATATCAGTAAAAAGAAAAAAGTGATCGTTCACTTCATTGTAGATAATGATCTACACATTAAAGTGATTTTACTCTATGAACTGTGAAGTTTGGCATTAAACAGAATTGTTTTCTGCATTTTTCTCCTCTGTTTTATCTACAGCTCTGAAAAAATAAGACACCACTCCAAATGTTTCTTAAATCAGCATCTCTAAATGGCAGCCACTCCATTCCAGTGTCTATTGAATTCCAGCACAAGCACACCTCATTCTGCTTAATGAAATACTGATTAGGTGATCACCTCAACCAAATCTTATTTAATGAGGAAGAGTATTAAAACCACTGCTCTGGTCACCACTGTCCTCTTGCAATAGCTGGATGGCAAAACAGTGCTAGTAGTACCTCAAAAATAAGTGGAATCGAATAATAACTATTGCCCATGCCAGAGGCGGAAAAAGTACACAACTCCATTACTTGACTGAAAGTACAGATACTGCTGGTCAAATACTACTCCACTACAAGTGAAAGTTGTAAAGACAGATTTTTACTTGACTAAAAGTACGAAGGTACATGCTTTTAAAAGTACTTAAGTATCAAAAGTAAAAAGTAAATGCATTGTTCTATTGTCACATTGTTGTATACTTACAATACCTTATGCCACTAATGCAACCTACTGAATAAACTGATTAGCTTGTATCATCATTTGGAATTAAGAGCTTTTATGTTACCAAACCTATAGAAATAGAACAACTGAATGATGATAATCATCTTGTTTTTTTATTTAACACTCCTACAGCTACACTGAACTCATTTTAATACTTGTTTAAAAGTTACAAAGTTATTTTTCAAAGAGATATTGAAGCCTATGATATAGTTCATTTTAGGCAAACATTGAAAAGAAAAATCTTTAGTTTTTTCAGAAGACTGGAACATACTCTCTCAGTATGGCCATGGGTGTGCACGTTGCGCTAAAGAACCGTCTTTTTAAATTTTGCAATCAACTGATCATTGTTCTTAAAATGCTCAGAAATCAGTGAACGTCACAACATGTGGCTAGGGTTGGGTATTGTTTTAATTTTATCCATTCCGATTCTGATTATTGATTTCAATTCTTATCGATTCGCAGTTTAGATTCCAAAGTTGTAAAAAAAAAAAAAGTGAAGTAAAACATTTTGACCTGTGTGATCATTCAACCTACTTATTGATAATTTGTTTGCAAAAAATGTATTTATGTGCAGTGTTTTGACAATAAAATAATGTTCAGATTTATATACTTCCTTGATCAGTTTTTAGCAGCAATTTACCATGTTTTTATATTTTTTTATATATGGTAATAGCAGCCATTTTTGACGGCTATATTAGCCTACCATTTGTATTGCCATAGTTTAACTACAAAAATTAAACTGTAGTTACTATAATGAAACTATGTTAAATTTGTGGTTACTGTAGTTTTACTACAAATAGCATAATTATGGTTACTATAGTGAGAGAATAGTAAATTTGTGGATACTGTGATTTTACTGAATACCATATAGT
>NW_015626042.1:166036-171041 GCF_001515625.1 Sinocyclocheilus rhinocerous | reverse complement strand
GACAATAAAATAATGTTCAGATTTATATACTTCCTTGACCAGTTTTTAGCAGCAATTTACCAGTAGGCCTGAGTAGTAAGGTTTTTTTTATAAATGGTAATAGCAGCCATTTTTGACTGATATATTAGCCTACCATTTGTATTGCCATAGTTTAACTACAAATATTAAACTATAGTTACTATAATGAAACTATGTTAAATTTGTGGTTACTGTAGTTTTACTACAAATAGCATAATTATGGTTACTATAGTGAGAGAATAGTAAATTTGTGGATACTGTGATTTTACTGAATACCATAGTTAAACTAGTTACTATAGTAAAAACATGGTTAATTTTCCAAAGGGCTTTAATGAGTTAACACATACACACGTTGGTTTCTGTACCCAATATTTAAAAAATGTACAAATGCAATAAAAATATCGGTATCGGTACTCGGTATCGGCAAGTACCAAAAATAAAAGTATTGGTATCGGGCGAGTACTGGAAAAAGTGGTATCGGTGCATCCCTACCTAGAAGAAAACCTACTTCCTTCTGCTCTGACAATGTTCCCCAAATTGTTTTTTTTTCCCCACTAGGACAATGCTCCATGCCACACAGCCATGTCAATCAAGGTGTGGATGGAGGAGCACTAGATCAAGACCCTGTCATGGTGAGTCCTGGCCTGATCAGCCACACCTGAACCCCACTGAAAACCTCTGGAATGTGATCAAGAGGAAGATGGATGGTCACAAGCCATCAAAGAATTGAATTTTTGACATTTTTGTGCTAGGAGTGTCATACAGTCACCAACAGCAATGTGAAAGACTGTTGGCGAGCATGAAAGACGCATGAAAGCTGTGATTGAAAATCAGGGTTATTCCACCAAATATTGATTTCTGGACTATTCCTAAGCTAAAACATTAGTATTGTGTTATTGAAAATAAATATCAACTTGTTTTCTTTGCATGATTTGAGGTCTAAAAACGCTGCATCTTTTTTGTTATTTTGACCAGTTATCATTTTCTGCAAATAAATGCTCTAAATGACAATATGGTTATTTGGAATTTGTCAGTAGTTTATAGAATAAAACAAAAATGTTCATTTTACTCAATCACATACCTACGTATAAGTAGTAAAAACCAAAATCTCAATCAAAATCTTTTTGGATACGTGACAAAATAGATGGCTGTCAGCTTGTCAAAACCTGAGCAGTCTGACTTGAGGCTGTGGGAATAAGCTTTTCATTCTTCTCTAGATCAGAAAGGCTGCACAAAGGCTCCGAGCACAGGAATGGAAACAGGAGTCATCAGGCAGTTAGTACATCACTCCTCACCCTACAGTACTTATACTAACTTACTACAGTACTTACAGTACTAACAATTTTTTATCAGACTGCAGGCTCCTAAGAGTCTCTGAATGACACTCCTCATATTCAAACCACCAGAGATGGAGTCCACCTGAATCAGTTGGAGAGTACCATGCTATTCAGATATATCTTCAGCAGTGCACATCCAGGGAAGGTCAGAAACGGCGCGGGTACATGGATTATTTTGGATGATGTGTGGCCAAGACAAAAGAGCTCTCACAAATGCCAAGAACATTTATTGTTTTAATTCATCAAGAAGGCTATGGCTTCAAGAACATTTTCTAGAAGTTCCTAGAGACACAGTTGGCAGAATCATTTGTAAGTTTAAAATGTATGGTACCACAGAAACTCTTCCAGAGCAAAAAAAAAAACAAAGGCAAGTAAGATGTTTTGATCAACAAAGCAGATTTCATTACATCTATTTCTAGTAATTCAAGACTAAACCTCATGGCCCTGACAGAGACCTGGATCAAACCAGAGGACAATGCTACTCCTGCAGCACTCTCCAATAATTTCTAATTTTCCCACTCCCCCCGTCTGACTGGAAGAGGTGGAGGTACTGGTCTGCTTATCTCTAATGATTGAAAATGTATTCCTTTACCTTCTCTGGATATTAGCAGCTCCTTTGAATCACATTCAGTCACTATTACGCACCCTTGTAAAATCTATTTTGTAGTTGTTTTTTGACCCCCAGGACCACAAGTTAGCTTCTTGGATGAATTAGATGTGCTGCTCTCAACCTTTCGTGGGTGACATCCTTGTTGATCCTGGAACATCATTCCAATTAACCAATCAGAATGACGTAACCTACGCTCTCTCTCACCCTCCCGGCTATCTGCTATGGTTTCATCTTTGCTTTTTCAACATATTCATCTTTGCTTTTCCCCTGAACAGTTATCATCTCTTGATGTTAACAGTGCTACTGATACTTTCTGTTCCACTCTTGCGTCTTGTTTAGACACTGTCTGACCGTTGTCTTCCAGGCCAGCTCGTACCACCTTATCTGATGTTCTCCGTGAGCATCGTTCTAAGCTCAGGGCTGCTGAAAGGGTGTGGTGTAAATTTAAAAAATCCTACTGACCTTAATGTATGTCGATCACTCCTCTCTTCCTTCTCTGCTAATGTCTCCACTGCTAAAAGGACATACTATCACAACAAAATTAACAATTCGGCTAGCTCTCGCATGCTCTTTAAAACATTTTCCTCCCTCCTTTGTCCTCCTCCTTTAATCCATCTCTCTTAGAGAACTACCAGAGCATGTGAGCGGAGGGGTCATATTTCCTTCGGAGCGGAGAGCGCCTTTCTGAAGATTCCGCTCCGCTCGCTCAATACGCTCAGCGCCGCTCGCTCAACCCAAAATGCCCTTTGGTAATTTGCTAGTTCGGAATCTGTGGAATAGTCTAAGTAAAATTTCCAAAGGGTGCCGCGACTAAAAAAAGGTTGGGAAACACTGCTCTAAGCAATAGTTTGTCTAAGCTAATGTTTCTAAAAGTAAATTCTAAAATCCTGTAAAGATTGACTGATGTTTTAATAGACCGCATTTCACCGCAGTTTTGGTCTATTTTAATTTTAGAAAGTGTTTTTTTTTTTTTTAATTAACGCCACTAAATAATTCTATGCTAAGTGCATTTCATCTTGTGTGTGCTTTTCATGGGCCTGATAAGCAAGGTGTAGCTATTTTGTGAAATTCTATGTGCATTTCATCTTGTGTGTGTGTTTTGAATGTTCTGTTGCATAATAACTGAAGCTGTTTTTTATAATGTTTTTTTAAATAAAGTAGACCTAATGAAAATCAAATATACTTTTTCAGTTATTGAACTTGGTTTGCCAAGTGGCTTCAAAAACAAGACACGTTTTTAAATTAATAATTTTAATTTAATACATTTAAATTAATAAAATTAATTTTAAAAGTACAAGCTGAACGTCACCCTGAAATATAACCGTTACTTATCGGACTACTGCTTTAATTGAGACATTTATTCAAGAATTTCATTATAAACAGGAAAAAAAAAGAATTAGGCCTACCGGAGAAATTTTATGTCAGAGTGTGATCTGATTGAGATTTGGTTTACCGGTGAGCATGAGCGGATCATTAGCGGAGCGTTTGCTTTGGCTGTGAGCGACTGAGCGGAACGCATGCCCACAAAGCGGAATATTGAGCTGAGCGTCACGCCACTTCACTCACATGCTGTGAGAACTACAGACCGGTTTCCCTTCTTTCTTTCATTGCAAAAACACTTGAACGAGCTGTGTTCAACCAAGTCTCTGCTTTTCTCACACAGAACAACCTCCTTGACAGCAACCAGTCAGAAGTTTCAGACGTGGACATTCAACCGAGACTGCCTTGCTCTCAGTTGTTGAAGGCTTAAGACTGGAGTGGCTTCCAAATATTCAATACTTATCTTGCTGGATCTGTCCGCTGCTTTTGACACGGTAAATCACCAGATCCTCCTGTCAACCCTATTGGCAAAGGGCATCTCAGGAACCGCATTCCAGTGGTTTGAGTCTTACCTCTCAGATAGGTCCTTCAAGGTGTCTTGGAGAGGTGAGGTGTCCAAGTCACAAGATCTAGCTACTGGGGTGCCTCAGGGCTCAGTTCTTGGACCACTTCTCTTCTCTGTCTACATGGCATCACTAGGTTCTGTCATTCAGAAACATGGCTTTTCATATCACTGCTATGCTGATGACACTCAACTCTACCTCTCATTCCATCCTGATGATCCGACGATAGCTGCTCGCATCTCAGCTTGTCTAACAGACATTTCTTGCTGAATGAAGGACCATCACCTTCAACTCAACCTTGCCAAGACAGAACTGCTTGTGGTTCCATCAAACCCATAGTTTCATCACAATTTCACCATCCAGTTAGGCACATCAACCATAACTCCTTCAAAAACAGCCAGAAACCTTAGCGTTGTGATTGTTGATCAGCTGACTTTCTCAGACCTCATTGCTAAAACTACCTGGTCCTACCAGGAAGATCAGGCCCTTTCTTTTGGAACATACTTCACAACTCCTTGTTCAAGCTCTTGTTCTGTCCAGGCTGGACTACTGCAATGCTCTCTTGGCAGGTCTTCCAGCCAGTTCTATCAAACCTTTACACCTAATTCAGAACGTGGCTGCAAGATTAATTTTTAATGAGCTGAAAAGAATGCACGTCACACCTCGTGTTCGTCAGTTTGCACTGGCTACCAATAGCTGCTTGCATAAAATTCAAGGCATTAATGTTTGCCTACAAAACCACCACTGGTTCTGCACCCCTTTACCTAAATTCATTACTTGAAGACTTATGTGCCCTCTAGAAGCTTGCATTCTGCAAGTGAATGGTGCATTATTGTGCCATCCCAAAGAGGCACAAAATCACTTTCACTGACTTTTTCATTAACTGTTCCCTCCTGGTGGAATGACCTGCCCAACTCAATCCGAGCAGCTGAGTCCTTAGACGTCTTCAAACCATCTTTGTTTGACCCTCTAACTCTAGCACTCTCTATTCTAATTATATTCTTTATAAAAAAAAAAAAACTTGCCCCTTTTAGTATTGCACTCTATTCATTTACTAATTGCTTCTTTTCTTAAAAAAAGCTTGCTCTATTCTTTTTCTATGCTCTGGTCCCCTCCCTGCTTACCGTGGTGACGAGATACATAGCAGACTGTCGTCA
>NW_015626042.1:163172-165991 GCF_001515625.1 Sinocyclocheilus rhinocerous | reverse complement strand
TATGTGCCTCTAGAAGCTTGCGTTCTGCAAGTGAACGTCGCTTTATTGTTCATCCTGCAGAGGCACAAAATCACTTTCACGGACTTTGACATTAAATGTTCCCTCCTGGTGGAATGACCTGCCCAACTCAATCCGAGCAGCTGAGTCCTTAGACGTCTTCAAACCATCTTTGTTTGACCCTCTAACTCTAGCACTCTCTATTCTAATTCTGTTCTTTAAGAAGAAAAAAAGTGCCCCTTTTTTACTTGTACTCTTCTATTCATTTACTAACTTCTTGTTTTCTTTAAAAAAAGAAAAAAAATAACACTAGGTTGCTCTATTATTTCTGTATACTATCTATCTATTTGTCTCTTTGCGCTCTTCACCGAGCGCTCACACAGAAACACACGGGAGCATTTGAAAACTGAGTCTATCAGCGGATCCCTAATATATCTGCACATAGACGGATCCGTGCTGATAGACACGGCTTTCAAACGCTCGGTGAAGATCATTGTAGCCAATCACAGTCATATCTGTTGAGCGCGTGAACACTATGGCCAATCAGCAGTGTTTAAGAATCCGCTCAACAGCGCTCAAATGTTAGTGGGAAATGGACGTTTTTAAAATTGCAGTACCGATGGGAACCGAAGTCGGTACTTTTGACAACACTAGGTTCAATCTATGTTCTTTAGTGGCCTGCTTAGACTCTGCATTTAAATCCCGCTGAAAATATTTGGTGGAATTTGAAGAAAGCAGCAGCAGTTTGGAAACCAAGGAATATAAGTGACCTGGAAGCTTTTAAGGAATGGACTAAGATTCCACTAGAGAGGTGTGAGAAGATTGTCAGCACTTACAGGCAATGTTTATAGGAGATTATAAAGCGTAAAGGATTCTCTACAAAACTGAGAATGTAGGCTGTCCAAGAAACTGTACATAATCTCAAGAGAAATCATTTTGTCATTCATGTCATGTATCTAAAAGTCATGGACAGTTCCACCACATCTCAAGTGTGCATCTCAATAATTTCTAGTGGCCCACACGCAGACCAGATTTGTGTCACCTTACTCTTAACTTGGGGAATGAGTGTTCCGTTTTCTGCTTAATATGATGCATTCTGTACGATCCCAACCTATGTGAACGGCCACTAAACCCGCACAGGACTCAGATAACACATAAGGGAAAAGTTACTACTAGTGTACATATCAACAGTTGGCTAATTAGGCTGGTTAGCTTCGGTAGTTAGCACTTGTTGTAACTACAAGCTCCTGTGGGCGAAAAGCACCTTTGTCCCTTTATGGTAAATCAAAAATATATCTGTATTCTAACAAATAAACTATTTTGCATGCAATGTTGTAAGTTAAAAGTCTCTTAGACATTGGATATTTGTCAGTGGTCCACTTAGGTGTTGTGTTCTGTGTATGTGGATACACACAATGAAGGGTTTTTCAGTGTTTGGGTGCTTTGGTTTGATGAGGTCGATCAAGCATCATTCATCACCAGGAATTAGGGACAAAAGGTTTAGTGACACACATGTTCCTGGTCAAACAGAGTGTTTTTATGTGTATGAATTTAATTAAGAATGTAGCCAGATAACAATCATCAAATATTAAAATGCACTAAAATTCACAAACACTGATGAACCAAAACTGTGATTTGCTGAAGTGTGGTGTGAGTGTGTATGGGTCTTTGTGTGTCATCAATTAGACCGCAGCGTTGTGTTTTTTCGGGACTCTTTTGTGTTTGGGAGTGAGTCGGGTTTGATGCAAAAAGGGCCTGACACATTCACTCAAAGGTCACATGAGGCCAAATCTGTTCAACTACCAAAGGTTGAATAATGCAGAGCATGAATCTGTAGTGATAAGTGAGGGCTTTTCTTATATTTCTTATTGACTAGTTTGATGCTTGGCTTACATTTACCCAGCTGCTTTTAATGCTTCAAGAGCCTACTGTGTACTGCTTTCTTTTTTCACTTGAGAGATTACATGAGATTCACACCTCATGACAGAATTTTGCTTCCACACCATTAGCTCATTTAGTAAGAGTCCCTCTTTCATTTGTCTTCAGTCTTTCGTCTCTTTTACTATTTAAAGGGACTTTTGCTAGTAACTCAGGAGAAAAAGAATGCTGGGAGATACTCCTGGGGCCCGTTCAGAAAGGAGGTTAAGTGAAAACTCTGAGTATGTTAACCCTGAAATGAGAGAAACTCTGGGTTTTCCGTTTCAGAATGGTAGGTATGTCAAACCCGAGAAAGCAGGGTAAGTCAAGCCCGTTTCTGAAAGAGAGGTAACTTATACTTAGAGTCAGTTACCGTGGTAACTTACTCTATGAACCTAACCTGGGGTGCGTTTCCCGTACAATGACGTAACTCGCTGATTAACCACCATAGTACGATGCATTGTTGTTGAAACAAACTAGCTAGTTACGACTGTTTCCCGAACACGGTCGCATCTCCATCGTTTGAACCACATTAGTTCAACAACCATAGACTGTAAAAAAAGATGGACGACGCACCTTCAATCTTTTCCACTGAAGAAAAGTGAAGCCGCCATTGTCCCAACAGGGCGTGGCCATATTGTGCTGATTTGGGACCGGAGTCTGCGCAGTAGCGAGCGAAGTGGAGCCGCGTCCTGCCCACACTCCCGCAGAGTCGATCGCAAGCACACGCCCCTGACCCCATTTTAATTAGCCTGACTGCTCCAATTTTTGTCTGCTGAGAGGACTGTGTTAAAATAAGGTAAATACAACTCCAATATCCTCCTAAAGATCCTGAAAAAGTCAGTTGGCACCTCAGTTCACTCAGAGAAGCTGTCAGTCTCAGCTGTCAATCATGACGTCACACT
>NW_015626042.1:143138-160591 GCF_001515625.1 Sinocyclocheilus rhinocerous | reverse complement strand
AAAATGTATTGGAAAAAGTGCAGAAAAAATGGGAAAAAGTGGAAGAAAACAGATTAGAGAAAAAGTGTGAGGAAAGAAAGTGTCACGTTTATGGTCGGTTTTTGTTTTGTTTTCCCTGTGTTCCTGCCTCTTGTTTCATTATGCCCATATTTGGTTGTTCCTGTTCCCTGATTGAGTTCCAGGGGCCCGTTTCAGAAAGGAGGTTAAGTGAAAACTCTGAGTATGTTAACCCTGAAATGAGAGAAACTCTGGGTTTTCCGTTTCAGAATGGTAGGTATGTCAAACCCGAGAAAGCAGGGTAAGTCAAGCCCGTTTCTGAAAGAGAGGTAACTTATACTTAGAGTCAGTTACCGTGGTAACTTACTCTATGAACCTAACCTGGGGTGCGTTTCCCGTACAATGACGTAACTCGCTGATTAACCACCATAGTACGATGCATTGTTGTTGAAACAAACTAGCTAGTTACGACTGTTTCCCGAACACGGTCGCATCTCCATCGTTTGAACCACATTAGTTCAACAACCATAGACTGTAAAAAAAGATGGACGACGCACCTTCAATCTTTTCCACTGAAGAAAAGTGAAGCCGCCATTGTCCCAACAGGGCGTGGCCATATTGTGCTGATTTGGGACCGGAGTCTGCGCAGTAGCGAGCGAAGTGGAGCCGCGTCCTGCCCACACTCCCGCAGAGTCGATCGCAAGCACACGCCCCTGACCCCATTTTAATTAGCCTGACTGCTCCAATTTTTGTCTGCTGAGAGGACTGTGTTAAAATAAGGTAAATACAACTCCAATATCCTCCTAAAGATCCTGAAAAAGTCAGTTGGCACCTCAGTTCACTCAGAGAAGCTGTCAGTCTCAGCTGTCAATCATGACGTCACACTACCGTTTTTATAGTATCACTTAACTAACTAAAACCAAAATTATTTAAAAAAACGAACACTTGAACTTACCTCAGCATGATAAAATCTTCAAAAAAAATTATTTGAAATGAAATGTAATTATTTAGTTTGTCTCATGTCCCATTAGATTACATGGAGAGGGCGGGGTTTATGACCTATACTGGGACGAGCCACCTGGGGGCGACCGAAACGCGATGGCTTCACTTTTTAAAGGGGTCATATGATGCTATTTCAAGTTTTCCTTTCTCTTGTGTCTTAGGACATCAATGTGTCGTCACGAGCTGCAGGGTTTAATTTGGATTTGTCTGTGCATGTTTTTTTTACTCTCATAGATTTTGTTACCATTGCCATGCATTATAAGACTGATAGACTGCAACGGTTGGACTTAAAAATCATCATATGTGTTCTACTGAAGAAACAAAGTAGACATCTTGGATGCCCTGGGGGTAAGCAGATAAACATCAAATTTTCATTTTTGGGTGAACTATCCCTTTAAGATCACATCACATGTGGTCAGTGCTAAATAAAGGTGGAATTAGGCTAAAACATTTTGTGATTTCATCACTCAAAACCCACATATGAAGGTAGTGACCACACAGCATGTAAAGTGTAAATACTCATCCATTCTAAATACGTCCCAGTCCCGTATGGCCCACTTACCTAAAATATGATTGTTCTGGGACGTGTTGTGGGAAGTGCACCAAAACGAGTGATTCAAACTTTGCTGGGGTGTACCAAAACACACAAATTACATTCAAAATTACAGCTGCTCTCCTTACTTTCACACCTCCACCAAGCTCTAATCACCCACACCAGCAGCCAAATAAGAGTACTCATCAAGGACACTTTATGTACTGAAGCTCCCACACTCACACCTAATTTTGTACCTCATTTTGAAGCCAGTGTCCTCTGGAGGTTGCACTTGTTAGCCACCTATGTCATCAAGGTTGTTTCATTTTAGAAATGTAATCATTATAAAATTTACTCATTTTTCGTGAGGTGTAAATTATTGTCATTTTTCTTTCTCTGTAATATAATGGTTACTTTCTGAAATGAGGCAGTCTCAGTAATGTATGTGGCCGACAAATGCGACCTCCGGAGGATTCAGCCTTCCAACTGAGACACAACAATTGTCTGATCTCATCTAAACACACTCTAAAGACTACACAAACCCCTCTGCACTTACCTGCACAAGCGAATTTATTCCCAGTGCTATTGTTGATCTGTTCACTCACATGTTCCATTGCCTAACCTGGCTTAACCCAACAGGAGCTCCACCAGACTGCTGTCCAGAATGTCACTCCCTGGAGGAATATGTGGATGAGTTTCTGGAGCTTAGTCACGTGGTACCCTGGAATGACGACACCTTGAAAGTGTGATTATGGTGTGGGTTGATCTTCTCTTTTTACGGGTGCCAGTTACACACTATCCCAATACATAGATTATGCCCTATGGTCGAGTGGATTCTTGTTTACTATAGACGATTAATTTTAGAGTTCATTTAGTTTTCCTGAAACCTCCACAATCTTCTTCGGTCTTCCCAGAGCCACCAGAGTCAACTCCAGCCCCAGAACTCATCCCGGAGTCTTCCCCTGTTAATCCACTCATCAGATCCAATTCTTGACCAAATGCTGTCTCTGAACTTACTGCAGCAGCTTCCTCTGAGCTCCCTGTACTCTTTGGCATGACCAAGAGGTTTTCCTTGCTCTCCCAAAGTCCTCTGATCCAGTGAGCATGACTCCATGTGTTTCCCCATGGATGCTCTGCCCACTTAGCTTGAATTTTCTGTCTCCACAACACTTCCAAGGTTTCTCGTTCCTCCGGCTCCACCATGCCTGCCTGTGCTGTTGACTGGATCTTCGATATCTGCTCTTCCTGGGACACCTGCTAAGAAATCCCTCCCATGGTCTCCTGCTCTTCCGGCTACCGTGAGGTCCTCTGCTTAGCCAGATTCCCAGTGGACTGCTGTTCCACTATAGTTGTCCCTTGCTCCATCTGCTCTGCCATGTGTAGAGTTACTTTGGATTTCACACATCAGTCTCTGCCTTGAAATCAAAAAAAGAATAGTAAGCCATAGACTGAAGGATCAACTCCAAATGTCTTTTACTTGTTTCAGTCTTAAATAAACTTGTTACATTCTCGATGGTTAAGCAAACCACAGCTCAGTTTCCCCAATGCCATTGTTATCTGTAGCATTCATCACCGTACCCACTCCAATTCTGAAGGTAACCTTGTCCAGCACCAACCTTCCCACTCCTCCCATACCAGAGCCCACACCTTCCATGAACCCGGAGCCAGAGCACATGCATGCCATGGACCCAGAGCCAGAGCCGACACCAGTCATGCACTTTCCTCCAGAGTCCCAGTGCTAGAGCCTGCTGCCATGTCCATCCCGGAACCTGAGCCTGTCTATCGTTGAGCCCTGGATGCCACAGAGGCAGGTCCTTCTCCCTACCCTTCGAGCCTCTTCCTCTTCTGCCAGTCCTGTTCGGCTGCCTTGATGTCTGAGTCCCATCTCGAGTCCTTCCTCTCCCTCTAGCCCCATCCAGTCTCCAAGATCATACATCTCTACTGGTCCCATTCAGCCTCGAAGCTCCCTCGTCTCAGCTGGTTCCATTCAGTTCCCACGCTTCCTCGCCCTGATTCAAGAAGTCACCCAGATCCCGCTGTCCTCACTGGTCCTGTTCAAGACCTCGGCTCCTCTTACCCCGCTGGCTCTGTTGAGCTCCCAAGCTCTGCCCTGCTCTGCCCTCAACCTCAGGCCTCCAAGCCCCTGACTCCATCTCAGTCTGTAGACTCATTGGCTCCACCTTGGCTCCTCGCTCCCTTGTCTCCTTTGTGGACCATCATCCCTCCCGCTTCACCAGAGGCCCTCATACCCCAGGCTCCACCATTGTCCTTGATGACTATGGTCTTCCGGGCTCCGGCTCTGCCTCAGTCCTGCGAGCCATCTGTGATATCTGGTGTAATTGTTTCGATCTCTCATTTCTCGTTCAGTTTCCTTCTGTTGTGTGAATCATAGGATGGATGAATTATGTGTCAAAAACAAGTCAGCTGTTGTCAAACATTGTTCATCAATTGAAAGTATTTTATTGTTCAATTTTGAAAATGTAAATCAAAAAAACAGAAGGCACAAATTTATTTTGTCATACTTTATCATCTTCTATTTAGATTTTTGTTGGCTGCTTTGGCTTATTGTGATTTCTTATTTAAAATGAGCGGCTTTGCAGCTTATCTAGCAAACATCTGGCCAAATGTAAAAACATGCTGTGGAGCAGCCAGTGTGTTCTATGTATGTGTATGTGCTGATATCTGGGTCTTCAGTCTGGATCAGGAGAAATAATAATCGAGCATCTAGCTCAAGTTTATTAGACGATCTGCACTGAGATCATATTCCCTTTTATATTCATTTTGAGGTGAGATAATATGATAACATTAGATTAAATATCACAGTTTGTTGCTTTATTCAGTCTGTGGTGTAATGTACCTGGACCACAGCTACAAGCAGAGAAGAACATGACAGAAAAGCGGCCTCGATGAAGGTCTGCGGCAGGTCTCACTATCACCTCTTATTCATTTTGCATCCTATGGCCATTTAATTTCCTGACTGTACAATTCACTACAGAACCTCCATAGCAGCATTGTCAATGTGTTTGTCCTGGTTTTCCCTAGATTCACTCAGACTGCATGTCAAAATGACCAGAATGATGGAAAACCTTTAATGACCTCCTTCTGGTCCGAACAGCAATCTGATTGGATATCCAGCTAGCAAATAAGAATTCATCATTTCTGATTCTGATTGACTGAGATTTCTGCAATGCTGCTACACTGTGCAAGTTATAAGATCACAGAACAGAGAAACAGAGCGCAAACCTGGTTCAGTCATCTGACACTGCTCATGCCTGTACAGCCACATTAAACACACAGTACACATGATCTTAGGTGTGCCATTTTCTCACCTGTGTTCATGGCTTTAACCAAGATTGCAGGTTAAGGCCATCATTAAGGCCAAGATTTTTTTCTTTTCAATAACTGATTCTTACACTATTACACACAATCCAATCAAAAGTATGTGCTTACAGATCTACAGTGCCAATAGTTATTTACCATTACTAACCTACATTAAGTTTAAGTGCTACATTAAGTTTGTTAAGTTGTTTTAAAATGAATACATTCACTGAGTATCACTGAAAAACAGTCAAAAATTTTTTGTCTTTTCAAACATATGTTCAATCTTGAAGCCAAATGAAAAAGAATGTTGTTTTTCTCCTGATACTGTGCAGTATTTCATTGAAGTGTACACACAGACATCACAGTGTATGTACATTTGTGTAGTTCTGCATCAGTCTGTAGTGAGTTAATGGCAATCTGGTGATGGGATGCTGCTGGTCTGGCGTAGACCTGACAGATGGAAAAGCTTACAGGAATGATAATAGGGAGATCATGTGGCCTGCGCTTCCCACTTAACATTTGAAAGCAGCGAGACTAGAGAATTATCTTTCACAAGCGGACCATCACCATGCAGGCAAAGGTAAATAAAATGCATTCGTACAGGAGGGACGTGAATGCAGTGAGATGATGAAACCCTCATATCACTTGCAGAGAAATGTGATGGTCTAAAGCTAGCAATGCTAAATTAATGCTTCTTTGAAACGTGGCTCTTCAGGGAAATATTTGCAACCATTAGCGATCGGTTCTGTTTGTAAAGGCTCATATTTAGGCATGTAATCTTCAGCCACTGACTTCCTGAAACTGACAGGTTTTACGTTTCTCTTCTCTTCATCTCTCTCTTCTGGTCCTGCAAGGATTAAATGTAGCCACTGTTTGCAGGTGTGCATCAATCGAATGCACAGATTGCTGGTTAAAACTGCGGGTAACACTGCATTCAACCAGCGGTAATGATCTCAAAGATCATTGGAAAATAAAAACACAATACAGTTGAAGGGGAAACCTTTGTGGATCTTGCCAAAAATAATTCAGCTGATGTTCAGTTACAATGACTGACTCTGGTTGGAGTACGGTGATTATACAGTATCTGGTTTATAGATTACTAGCATGTAAAGGAAGAAACAGAAACGATGTGAGACGTAAGTCACCGTTTATGGTTAATTGGGAAACACCAAATGGTTTAATGGGACATTTCATGACTAATTGTTCCCATGTTACCATTGACGACGTAGCTGCAAATATGTAAAGCTAGAATGAACCTGTACAGCAGTCCATATTGTGCTCTAATGCTCATGAAATAATGGAAATGCATGTTGTGGGATTTAGAACAGATCAATTGTAATTTAGTGCTCTTTAAAATATTTGTATATATAGTCTTTTATGTTTCTGAAATGATCCTCTGCATATATATATATATATATATATCAGTCCCCCAGAGTTTCTAAAGTGGTGGTTCACCAAAATGAATCGTTAGAAGCTTTTCACAATACTTTGGTATGCCTATTATAATGAATAAAAATAATTATTGCATTTTATTTTTTAGCATAAAGTAATGTCTTATATCTATCTTAAACCAAGCATTTTGTCATGTCCATGAGTCACTTCACTGAGTTTGTACTTTTAATGTACTTGTGTACTTTTTCACACAAAAAAAAAGCCAGATATTTTATAAAAAACAGACTTTAAAGTTATGTCCCTCAGTCTGAACTCAACCCCGTCACACTAACAATTCTACGCCCGTAATAATTTAGTCTCCACACATGTGACATTGTTTACCAGAATTTATATCATTCAAGTCTCTTTAATAGTTAGTAGTATCATACTTTTCATTCACATTTTTGAGGCGTATTATAGTCAGGGAGGGTACTATCAAGCTTAACAGCTCAACCCCGTCACATAAAATTAATACGGAAAATGATCATTTTTCCACATTTTATTTCAATCCATAAGTATATACAATGTACTTATTTTATTTTTGGAAAAAGGAAGACGATTAAGAATGAAAGCATTTCTTGCTGATTACCATCGGACATGTTAAGAACTAAAAGAATAACATTGTGGTTTTAGTTAAATTTCTAAATTAAAAATGTTTTTTTTTTTTTTTTTTTTTACAAAAATAGAGAGACCATAGACACACAATTTGTGTATTTTCAGCTTCAGTCCTATAAAAATGTGAAAATTATGATAAATGTTACATTTGTTATAATTAAATTGCTATGAGGGACACATGAGCAGTAGGTAGATGTTTGTTTTATAACTGTGTAAAATGCTTTTTAAACCAATCCTTTTTTTCTCCATTATGGGGTTGAGAAGAAAAAAAAGATATTTATGATATTTAATGACTGAGGTGGGAAAATATGATTTTATGGAGGTTTGATATGTGCCTAATGATGTGGGGTATTTAGAAAATGAATCATATGTAGATGAAAAAAAGAAGTATATTCCAAGATGAAATGTTACCTAATCCCAGGAATGGCCCATATAGATATATAGAATATAAACAAATAAAAGACTTCAGTAGTTGTATTTAGTGACCCATTTAATGTGTTTTCATTATTTATACATCTAAAATGTCATTGAGGGGGGAAAACCTATTATCATTCGAAATATTTTAAACAAATTAACATCAGCAGTGAGACTCAAAGACATTTTTAGGATTAAAATAGTGTTATAAAAGAACCTTTTTTTTACTGTAATGTGAAACCTGGTCAGGAGATGCTGGACTGGTCTGATTGAGATGATGTTCAGGAGAAAGAGAGTGATTGTGCCGTGGACATCAGTGATTACTGACGAAAGAGACGGTCTGTGGAGGGTCCTGAGGGTTCTACAGCATCTATATCAGGTTTTGCTTGTTTTATTATTATTGTTTCACAAGGCTTTGTTTTCCTCCCATTTGCAGTGATGGATGGACCCAAACCTTCAATGACGTGTGAGTAGCGGCAACATTAACGCTCTGCGTCCGTGTAACAGAGATGACTGTCACAGAACATCGCGTTAGCTTAACCTCTCCACCAGCGCTCGGGCAGGAGGCAAAGGTCAAAAGTAATCGTTACCCTGATTACTTCACGATTCATCAGGCACACCAGGGACGGCTGAGACTGAACACTGACACACAGACACCGACGCAGCTACTGACAGCCCTTCACAGCACACCTAAAATACACTTGACCGGAGCAAACGCTGTTCTGTGAGCATTTCCAAAGCTCTCACTCTCTGAACTCAGTGATCAGATCAGATGAGCCACAGTAATGGACTAGTCACATCTCATCTGCAGGTAAGTCACAGACTCTTCTTGAGATCTGTGAGCACTATTTCTGCACTCCTTTCCATGAAGTATTGTGTTTTAGGATGTACATGATCTTGTGGACTCCAGTTCCATTGTTGTTTCATCGAGGCGCCATCCCTTTAAGAGCACTTGTTTCATGCAGGTGTGTTCAGGAATCACACCTGAAGCCTGTCTCTCCGTCTAGAGAGTGTCATAAAGCCCTTCTGGACACTGGGATGCAATGTGAGGAAAGAGTGGAGTCACCTTCATATGGGTAGGTGATTGGCGACCAGCGGGATAAGAGTGTAAAATACTCTCAACTATTCCAGCGGAGCCCATTCAAAGGCCAGATTTAACACGTGGAAATGGTTTTGAAGGAGACTCCTGTTTCTGTTGCTGTGTGAGGAGACGACATCTGGCTAAAACACTACCAAAAGAACTTGAGTTGAGAACTGACCCGAACTGGATAATTCAGCCACACAACGTCTAATAGTCTTTTAGACGTGCAAAAGCATGTGACACTAGCCAACGAGAACATCAGTCCAACTTCCACTCCATCCTATGCATTTACAACCAAAACACCATCATTCACTGAGAGGATGTAGTTTTGTGTCCTAATGTAGACATCATGGAGTTTGGACGTTGCCGTGCAATTTTATTGATCCTAAATTTGATATTAAATAAAGGTTCTTGATCTGTGTTCGATGAATAAAAAATACAGTAGAGTGGGTTTAATTGTCACTTTTACTACAGTTAATATTTCTCCAGTGATTGTGTCAGATGACCCAAATCAGCCGAAGCACAGGCTGTTTTCATTGGGTGTGAAGGTCATTAGAATCTGTGTTCAACCGAATCCACATATAGTGTGTTAATTGGGTTGAATTGTATCAGTGTGTGTTTTTATCAGTGGATATTACACTGCATTGTTGCAGTGATCTGTTAAGAAGGTTTTCACTCGTGTGCACTTGTGTCTAGGATCTGAACTGAATTTATCACAGGATTATTATTATTAGACTGACTTTGCATTTCTATTAATTGAATATTTGGTCTCTGCACTTTATATGGCCTTAACTACACTTACATACTATATTGTATTACTGTATGTTGTATTTATAATAATTGTGTCCTGTTGCATTTTAATACTAAGAATGCAAGGGATATTTACTGCAAATGTCCAGTATTTGTTCCTTATTCAGAGACTATAGTTCACGAAAAAGCAAATGCTTTTATTATTTCAACAACACATTCAGCATGTTTTAGTCATTATAAAGCGAGTAAACCTTTCTTTAGCTTGTTGTACAGATGACATTTATATAAATATGCAAATAGAACACGGAATCATTTATTGATTATATTTCTAAAGTGCAACATTCTAACAAACGCTCATATATAAAACACATATATAAAACAGTTTTGCATTTCTGAGTTTTTGTCAGCACATTTAAAATCAAGATGTATGTCTCAAAATTCACATCAGTGTATGTTTTTGGAAGAAAACGAATTTTGCCCTATACTGTATGAAATGCTAATTTTAGTCTTTTGTTAGTTATACACGTTATTAAGCACGTTATTAAGATCGATAATGGAATTTGTGCAAGAAATCATTAGTCATATAAAAATCATACACGTTGAAAGCAAGCACTTTTTTGTTGATAATTGTTCTCTTTTAAATTCTAGTTTCACCTGTGTGATTTACACAATACACTGTAGCCCAAAACTCCTCCATTCAGAATGTGATTGTTAGTGTGCTGCTGTAACTCTCTGCACACATGAAGCAGGAGTCTGTCTCAGATGAGCTGATGAACCCGGAGCCAGGAGAAGATAAGCGTGATTAGAAGTGACTAACAGTGCCAGTGATCCAGATGCGGCTGCGCATGCGCTCTGTTCCTCTCTCAAGGTCATCTACAGCCTCTCTCCACACGCTGAGGAGGGCAAACTGGACAACCCTGTGCAATCTGATCAGTGTAGTGCATTCAGAGGCTGGACAGAGCAGGCTGCAGTCTCTTCAGTGCTGGACTGCTGCTGCTTTCTCCAGAAAAATACATTTAAATGCTCACACACAAAAAAAGTTACAGTTAGATTAGCATGATGAACTGATGGATCGCTCACTAACAGATCTAGATATAGTATTTGGAAGTGTTTTATACAAGTGCTTTCATATCATAGCTCAGTCTTAAAATGTCAGATTTGATGCTTGTTCTTATATTGGCAGAGTTCCACTGTTGTAGTGTAGTTTAATGATTGAGCAGCTTTTACTGCTTGTCCGGCCCTATAAACTGTCATTGGTGTGAAAAGGTTTCCAAAACCAGTAGGCTAAGTAGATGCAGTTTATTGAGTGAAACTGTCAGGTCCAAATATGCTGAACTAAAGCCAGAATATTCATTAATATCTCCAGGAGTCTGTTAATTTTTTTTTTTAAAGAAGGCTATTGGCAAACATTTTCATTTTGAGGCATTGAAATCGTTCAAACATCGTTGAATATGGTAGCATAAAACAAATAATGCTGCTAGTGGTCAGAAAAGGCTCGAGAGATGTGAATGCTCAAGGGCTCAGATGTTATTACACGCGATATGAATCATCATAAGCTGACCAGTGTCTGCTCTTTTGAATGGAAGTTAGAGAACTATTATTATGGAATATGGAATTACCTGGAATAGTCATATTTTAAACGTCACAAACAGGAAACTCCGTCCTTGTTTTCCTGCGTGCTCCTGCACTTCACAATAAAAATGTTGCTCTTGCAGGCTATTATTGTATAATCTACGGGCGCGACGAATCCCGAATCTGATAGCGCCGAATCTGTTATTTATCATAGCCCTAACTGTTTAGTACAAACTGCGTGATGTGAACTTGCGGTGTAAACAGTCATTAGGATTATAAAATATTATTATTTGTCATGTTGCATCGTTAGCAATATTTCGCGGGCTCATTTTGCACGCTCTGAATCTGGAAATGCGGCGCGTGCCATATAAGAAGGGGAATATTTTTAAATTAAATGATCAATTGCCTCTACATATAATCGCATTAAATTATAGGCCTACATCGGCTAGGTATGATGTTGTCCTAATATTCTGTTTTCGCTGCAGTCAGTTCGTTTAATTCGTTGTGTTACTGTACTTCTGTTGTAGCTCTGACCCGAGCATGGGAATTATTCAATGAAAAATAAATTAACAATTGATTGCTGCACTGAATGACTCGATATTATGATAATACATTGTTTGAATTAGCCGTACAGTTTATTTTTATGCTTTTTATGTAACTTTACGTAACTTTTTTTTATTAAATGAATTTAATAAATAGTCGATTTTATTTTATTTGAATTTACAGAACGTTATTTTATTTAGGCTATTTGCTTGTTTTGTTTTGTTCAATCACTGCACTCACAGTGCTCTTCCAACTAATTAAGTGCTAAAACCAATATCTATAGTAAAAAATAAATAAATAATAAACAAACAAACAATAAATAGATAAAGTATATTCAATTACAGCAGGGGACAGAACAATATAGCCTAACAGTTTGTTTTTATTATTTTGTCCCATACTTTAATTCAGTAAATATATTGGGCGCAGAACCTTTTTTATGCTACTTTTAAAATTTTTTATACCCAAATCTTTTTGGCATATTTTTTATTTTTTAATATGTTTGTATTTTTCGAATATGTTAATTTTCTTCAAGTCCATATTCTCATAACACACGAATTGTCTCACGTATCATTGAAATCACCCGTCTTTGAGTCAGGAGCTCTGTAAAAATAAAAAAAAACATATATAATACATAGCCTACATACATACATAAATTCCATCATTTACTCACCCTCATTTCGTTCATGAATTTCAACTAACCAACGCTAATGTATTTTGTGTGTGTGTTCAACAGAATAATGATTTAACAACGACTTAATAGCAGCATTATTAGTTCAATAACGTCGTATAAAATTTTGATCTGTAAAAGGAGAAAAAATAAAACGTTTTGGACTTGCTGAATTAAATCTACATATCAAATCGTTTATTTTCGATCAGCTGTTTTAGAGACCCGACAGCTCGTGGCAAGGCTGTTTAATTAAATTTGCTCATATTATACATTTCAATTTGAAGAGAGACACTGTAAAGAAAAATCCCCCTCCTTTTTATTTTTTGCATTTTGCATTTTGACACAAAACATTTATTGTTTTTTTATTAGTAGTAGTAGTAGTAGTAGGCCTAGTAGTACAAATTCTTAATTTCTGTAAATACAAATGCGATTTTTCAGTGCTAAACAAACAATCTCTTATTTTTTTAAAGTGCAAAACTTTAAAGCAATAATAGTAATAATGTCGGCTTAAACTGGATTCCACCTCCACAAAAGTGAGTTTTACTTTATATTAGTGTTAATCTATATTTTCCTGTATAGATTATATATTGTCCTGTTTTCAAACAGCAACTGTCGTAAACTAAAGTGAGCCTCAGACCGCTAGTGTACGGAATACCAAAAACTGCTTTAGTAGTTTGCATGCTTTGCTAATACATTGCAGATTGTGTGCTTATTTATAATTTATTCGTTTACGAATTGCGCCGTATGCCCACTATTTTTAAACTAGAGGTTAATTCGCTTGCCTATTTAAAATCATGTGACTGCAGCTAATGTTGGCAGGCTACATTTTGTAAAATGAGGCCTATATATAAAATAAAGCTCAGTAATTTTAACAAGTCTGAGTCCAGTCTCACAAGTGGTCCGAGATTCTCCTTAGTGTATTTATTCATTTGAAAAAAGACAAAAAGAAAAGACAAAGCGTACTTGTAATCTCTGGGACGCAAGACGTTGTTTTAGTAGGCTATGCAAACGTGACTCTTGAACTGTTCGTAAACAGTAATCCAGCCATGTTTGACGACATGCATGCGCCCGTGTGAGCTCCACATGATCAAACAAGCCATATTTCTTCACTATGTGTGTGGGTATGAGTGGGACCTGAGAAAATGGAAATAAATAAAAGCCCTGATGAGCGTCTCTGATTCTCAGACTCCCAGTTAAATTATGACCAGCAACAAATATAATTTCAGCAGGACTGCTGATTAATAGATCATGGATGGATACATGACATCAAATACAGTTAAGAAATATAATATAAATTAACTCGACTTCGAACAGCATATAAATAGTCTGGAGTTAAATCGCACACTGGTAATTTTTCACCAAAAGGTAAAAACTGCGTATCATATGCACGCCAAAGTCCATTTCTGCGCATCAATACCACGATTTCGCGTAAAGCTGTATGGAAGCATTTGGTTCAGGATTATGATTTCATCGCAACGAAATCACTTTCCCCATCAGTTTAAAATGAATCTGGAGAGACTCTGTCTCGGTGGGACAAAACTCCAGGTAAGCCACTGGAAACGGCAGGTGAGAACGAAGACAAAGTGGTCCTCAGGGAGTCGCTGAGTAACGTCTGCTGACAGCTGAACGCGGTTTGCTGCAGGGCCGGTGGGTGCAAGTAGCCTGACGCGACGGATAACGAACCCATCCCGTAGGAGTTCGTCAAACCGAGAGCACCGCTAGAACTCCCCAGAACGGGCCGCGGCTCGACTCCAGGGACGAACGAACCGTAACCAGGACCTTGGTTCAGAAATCCGTGCGGCGTTCCGCTGTAATGCGGATGGTGTAAAGAAAACAAAGGCGATATTTGCCAGTATAGAGGATTATTTGCCGTCTCGTTTATTCCCAAACCCAACGGGGAAAACCGCAGTCCTCGTTTGATCGCCAGCTTTCCTCTGGAGGTGGCCGAGCGTCTCCGGAGCTTGCCGGTCGTTCCGCCGATAAAAACATCGTCGCTCGAGGGGTCCAGCATCCAGTAGTTGCCTTTCCCAGGGTCATCATAATGTCTTGGCACTTTTACAAAGCATTTATTGAGACTCAGATTGTGACGGATGGAGTTCTGCCAGCCCTGCTTGTGCTCCCGGTAAAACGGAAAGTTCTTCGTGATAAACTCGTAGATTCCGTTAAGCGTTAGTCTCTTCTCGGGGCTTTGTCTAATAGCCATCATAATCAGCGCGTTGTAGCTGAACGGCGGCTTGTCGAGCTTCGCAGTTTTGCTCGGTTCTTCCGCAGCGTCTCTGACTTTCTCCGCGGGATCCATCTCTTCAGATGGTTCGGGGTCCGACAGCGGCTTGTGCTTCTCGGGACGCGCCGTGTCGTGCTTGTCATTTCTGGAGGGAAGCAGCAGACTCTTGATACTGAAGGAACTCAGCTTCTGCAGCGCCGTCGATTCTTTCTGATCCATGTCGCTTTATCAAACTTTGGAAAAATAAAGGTCAGGCGCTGTCAGGACATCGTATGTAAGGAAAAGCTCTCGGAGAGGAGAAGAGCCAGAACTGGAATAAGAAGTTCACTGATTAAGGTAGTTCCTTGATATGGTTGTTCATCGCTGAAAGAGGGAGGAGCCTCGAGCGGATTGTTTTAACAGACAGTTGATCCTGATCTGATGCACGTTTGCAGACTAGAGGCTACTGGGCGACCACAGTTTTATCATTCCATGACAAATATATACAGCCTACTAGGCTACACACAGTGGCGGAGCCAGGATGTTTTCACAGGGGTGGCCAGCAACCAGTCTGGGGTGGCACAGAAATATTCATTATTTCAATATAAAAATGTGTTTCACTGTAAAGTACTGGACTGTTTTATTACCTATAGCACAACTGAATGCAATTAATTTCTACTTAATTGTAGTTGAGATATTTGTGAATTAGGTCAAGTGATACTGAGTGAATATGACCATTTTTGTATTACTGTATTCCTCACCTCCAGGTATTTTAATAAAAGGGCTCACTACAGCTTTATTGCTCAGTCAGCTTGGTTCTGGTTCTTAAACCCCCTAAAGCCTGTTCTCCATCATTGCATAGGCTACTCATGGATGAGACATGCAGATAGTGATATATAAGAAAGGGAAAAAGTCAACAGCACATACATGCCAGAATGTAAAATGAGCTATTTTATGCATTTAAATTGTTTCATTTTCGTTTGTACTTTACAAATTATCGAGAGAAAAAATAGGATATTTTTTGTATAAGTGCACTGTGCTCACTTTTACTTAGGCGATGTATTTTTTATTTGTAATTCAATGCACATCAGCTTGTGCCTTATCTCGAGTTGCAGAATAGGCTATATTTTATTTGCATTTGAGAGACGTTCTTTAATGTGATGCATATAGCCTATGCATGCACAGTTTGCAACTTTAATCGTCTTTTTGGTAATTTCATGACTTAACTGATGACAGAACTACATTGTATGCTCATAGTTTTTTTTGTGTGTGTGTGTGCTTTATTTATGATGAGGATATAGAGCATGCGCCTCATACTGAAGACTGTGAAGAGTGTGCGCCCTGAGCACAGTACGGCTGACAGGACAGGAAAGTTTGTTTTACTGACATACAGCCTCACAACATCTAAGCATGATTTCTCCATCCAGCTAGGTTCTTCTACAATTACCCCATCGAAATGTACAGTATTTGAAAAATAATGTGTTTTTTGAACATTAAACCATGTCAACATATTCTGTTACACCAAATACACAAAATAATGATCTTTAAAAAAAGCATCATATGACCCCTTTAAGAAGAATCGCTTTATGTATTCCCCAATTGTAAGTCGCTTTGGATAAAAGCGTCGGCAAAATGACTAAATGTAAATGTAAATGTAACATCTCATGAGACGCAGTTCACTGTTGTTCTACTGAAGCTCATTTGGCTCCTGTACCTTTTCCTCGCTTGTTTGACTTGCGCTGAGGCAATGTTGAAGTGCGCGTCTAAAGTCTCCCGTTTGATGTGGTCATAAAGAGATACGGCGCTTGCGCGTCTTAATAAATACACTTCTTGTCAAGAAAAAAGATTATTTCAGTGTGATATCTTTTTTTATTTTATTATTTTTTTAAGTCGTGTTCTTATCTACTTTTATAAGGTAATCTGTCTTTGTGTGGTTTAATTTATTTAGTGTGGAAATTGAGTTTCACGGCATTTAATTCGTACTCCTATACTACGAATCATGACTGGCCTTCTCCACATCTCTATATCACGAGATCCCCATTTCAATGTGTCTTCAACTGAGACTGAGTGTTGACAAGGCATGAATGGTATTAACCCTCTTAAACTGCTTCTGAAATGGCGTCTGAAAATTCAGGTTTGCATAACAGGAATAAATAACATTTTCCAACATATTCAAGCTTAGTTTGTCCAATTGTAAGCAGTTGTGTTATATAAGCACAAATGAGCTGAAAATGTGTCTCACTTTAATGATTGTAGTGTCACAAATTAACAAAAATAAAATATGTAGAATAAAAAGGTTTACTTGTCATTTTTATATCTCTGTATTTACCAACAAAAACATACTTGGAGAGACCTGCAACATGCCACACTTACGTCGGAGGAACGATGGAGACGAGGAGTATAATAAACAGTGTTTTTAATTCACGAAACACGAGGAATGACACATGCACAGACGACGTAGACCCAACAGGGGAGAAACGAAAAGACAGGAGCTTAAATGCTAGGGATAATTGGAGACACACAGGTGGATCACATAAGACAATTAGGCTGTGTTCGAAATGGCATACTTGCTTACTGCCCAGTACACAGTGCATACTGCCTACTATTTTTTAAAGAATAGTGTGTGAAACAGTATACAATAAGCAATGTTTCAGAGTAGTATGCTTAAGTGCTGTCACATGACAAACACTGAACATTAATTCAGCACAGCTGTCAAGGTTGTTACCTTAGAAACAAATGAGCTAACTGTTCTTTTTACAAAGGCTTGTTAATAAGGCTTCATACTAGTAAACAATGCTATATTGCCCAATTGAACTCATTTCATAATTGATTAACTTTACATATTGGACAGAACTAAATCAACACTGAGCTGTTTTTATTGATATTTTTGGTAGTTACACTAAGTGGCGATATATTAAAAAGCGATATATTCTAGTTACACTAAGTGCAAATAATGATCAATTCTGTTTACACTAAAATAGCAGCATTTTCTTTAGCAACAGGAGTGTAAATAGTAGTTAGGTGGCAGATATTTATACCTCAATACTATAGTACATTATAAAACAGTATGCAATAACATATTGAGTGTAAATTATCATATACTGTATATATAAATTGTATTAGATGAATGCCACTTTACTGGGACAAAAACCTACCTAAAGCATACACAACACTGTATTATTGAGGCATTTTATTTCCACTTTTCAAATATTTACTTAATTTTTATTGAAAATAAATTTCTTTCTGATCTGGTATGTGATGGGAAAAGGAGAAGCATGAGTTTGACAAAAACCAGGATCGAACTCGGGTCGACTGCGTCAAAAGC
>NW_015626042.1:141869-142788 GCF_001515625.1 Sinocyclocheilus rhinocerous | reverse complement strand
AGTGTCGCCTCTCTCGGCGTCTGTTCTGTGCAGTGAGCGCCAGAGAAGCACCGCAGCGCAGCCGACTCGTCAATAAATGAGTACAAAACAGCGTTTCCTAGCACCTGTCGCTTACTGATTGTTTGGAATTATAAATATGAGCGTAGTGCGTCTGTTAATAACCACATGCACTTTTTTGTTTGTTGTTTTTTTAGTTTGTCACTCAGACGCAGGCAGTGTGCTGCAGGAGACAAAAAAGTAATCTAGCCAAAACAACCGCATAGCCGCTCTTTAGTGTAAATGCATGTTGATTTTATCAGACGATGCCGCGATTATAAATGAGAGTGACTCCTGGTTAACATGTATTAAAAGGGGTCGTGTTTAGTCACTATTTAGTGTGGTATTTTTTGACAATATTCACTCATCATGACAGTAAAATAGGGCATTCTAAGTCAATATACTGCAGTATTTCCTCTCTCAATCAGTAAAACATATGGTTAACACCCAGTCATGCATGGAAAAAAATACCGTCATGTACCGTGAAACCGGTATAATTTAAAAAAATACCGTGATATAAATTTTTGCTCATACCGCCCAACACTAATATATACACACTTAAAATGGCTCATAAGCTCAATATGAAGTATCCGTCCTTAATTTTTTTTACCATGTAGGCTAAAGTAACTATAACAAATCTGATCTGCCAAAGATAAATGTTAAAACGTTAGAAATAAAATCACAGCAGCACTAGGGGAGCGCGGGGCACAAGGTAACGCGGGGTTAGTTGTTACACACGTGGTTTGAATATTTCCACATATGCTAGCATAACAAAATATATGGTATTTACTAGTTGCCATAACAACACTATACAGAGAAAAAACTGTGCCAAAATTCTTTTTTTTTTTTTTTTTTTTAAATATCACGGAACATTTATTTTACC
>NW_015626042.1:123228-128825 GCF_001515625.1 Sinocyclocheilus rhinocerous | reverse complement strand
CTGTGGAGTAGGCAGGAGCGGGTGGGAGGGCGGGCATTTGTGCATCTCCGGGCATTCAGGGCTTAACTCTGGAACGGAAGCCCCCTCTAGGCTGAACACGGGAATAGGATGGCGCCGACCGGGGATCCGTGTCTCGCCAGTGTCCACTCCACAAATGCAGCGAACTCCGCTCGAGGGCCATCTTCGGACGACGGCGCTCTGCACGCGGGGTTGAGGCTGAGAACGCGCAGAGCGCGTCGTCCGGGTAGGTGGTGAGATGGGCAATAGCCAGAAACAGTCTGGTATGACCCTCGAGCGATCTTCCCCCTGCTCCAGCAGGAGGAGGAGGAATTTGGGGCGAAGGAGCGGATCCATTAGGGCATACCACGGAAATTAAAACACTGAGAGAAAAACGAGAAACAAAACGGAGGGGAAACACGCAATTTAAACTGTTCTATGTCGGGTCTTCTGTCACACTTACACTGTCTGAGGAACGATGGAGACAAGGAGTATAATAAACAGTCTTATAATTCAAGAAACGCAAAGACAGGAGCTTAAATGCTAGGGATAATTGGAGACACACAGGTGGATCACATAAGACAATCAGACTAAACGAGGACAGGAAAATGACCAAATTAGTAAACACAGGAAGGACTACGGGGGGCAAAACAGGTACAAAAGTCTGACACAACATTTATTTAAAACATTAATTAATAGTAGTAAAATTTAATCAGATTTAATTAATTAATTCAATGTTTACCAAAAATTGTCCCACATTTACAGACTTCACACAGCTGCCACGTAATCCAAACAAATGATTAGGCTACTGTATCTGGATCACTACTTGATGTTATTTTCAATGTAAGTGGAAAAGATTGGTTTATTTACTTATTAATTAATTGACTGCAGGCTAACTGTTTCTTTTAACATGCAGCTTCAGCTATGGAGTCCCATCCTTCATAAACTAAAAAGAATAACAAAAAATTACTTCTTTTTTTTAATTACAGTAAAAAGCTTTTTTTTTTTTTTTTTTTTTTTCCAAGGCAGAACCTTGCATAACATACTTTATGCTAGGAAAAATTATGCTAGGTTCCTTTACATACCCCAGCTACTTTTTTGGTTTTATTAGTAATTTATTTTAATCTGAATCGGTAAAATTCTGCTTAAATGACCCAAACATACAGGATCTTTAATATAAAGACAATTCTTAGACAAAATGGTGGATTTGGTTACAGTTTTTTTCAGCTGCTCACACACATTTTCAAAACTTGCCTCTTTTTTCCAAAACTTTACACACGAATCCAAGAACTGCACACACAAAATGCTAAATCCCTCACATCTCTTGCAAAACGAAGCACTGCATTCAAAATATCACAAACACATCTCAAAAGCAAACATTTGCAAACACCTTTGCCATAATATTACAGTTTTTTTCAATTGCTAACATCCCTTTGTCCAATCTGTAGTCACATTTTCAAAACTCTAAACACAATTAGCACAATATCCGTCTATTGTGACCATACCATTAACACAATTCACGTTGTTTTCACACAATATTCAGTCAATGAACACGTTTCTAAAATGCTTACATTTTCTTTTCACACAAGCTTACCCAAAACCAAAATCATAGATCTTTCTTAGCTTTTTTTTTTTACAAATGCTTAAATACAGCAGAAATTAAGACCTAATGTTCCAAACTTTAAATATAGTGTAAAGCCTCTACTTCTGCAACAACAGCAGCTTAAAAGAGCTGATAAGAATGATTTTAATTACTGATAATTGAGAAAGAGCTGATTCCAATCTTAATGATTAATTCCAAGTCTTTCCATGACATGGCCATGCACAATAAACGATTGTTTAGTACAATAGTTGGACGAAGGAGAGGAGTAGTTGGACCAGGACGCGGGAGAAGGAGAGGTAGGGGGAGAAGAGTAAGAATGCGTGGTGCAGTTCAAAGGAGAGTAAGAGCTGTTGTCACTGATGAAACAAGAGCCACCATCATAGACCATGTGATAAATCATGGTCTGTCACTGAGAAAGGCAGGTGAAAGAGTCCAGCCTAATCTCAGATGGTCAACTGTGGCTTCCATTATCCACATTTTTCGACAAACCAACAGGTAAGAAATGCATTTCATGAGGGCCATAATTGCAGTTGTAATGTACCACAATAACTGCTGGCCACCAGCAGCTACAAATACAAATATGTCCAATTTTTGTTCTTCTAAAGGACACAATGACTTCCTTGCTCTGGGGGAAGAAGAAAGCTGCTTAATGAAGACCAAGAGCATGCAATTGTAAGATGGGTCATTGCTGACAATGCGATAAAACTCAGAGAAATTCAGGCCAGAATTGTACAGCACAACCTGGTACTCCAGAATGTGGAAAGCATCAGCCTGGCTACCATCGCTCGAACTCTGAACAAACACAGAATTCGAATGAAACCGCTTTGAAAGAAACAGTGAGCGGGTCAAGGAACTCCAACACCAATATGTCCAGGTGCCTATACACTATAGCTGATTCTAGAGGGACTTTTACACTATTCTACACTTTCTTTCACTATTGCCTATTGTAAACATACCCACATAGTGAAAAGCATTTAAAGCATTCATGTGTTTGATTTCTTTCAGACAGTTATGGAGTTGGAGGCTAATCAGGCACCACATGAATTCATTTATGTGGATGAGGCAGGATTTAACCTGGCAAAAACTTGTAGACGAGGAAGAAACCTAATTGGAAAAAGGGCCACCGCTGATGTGCCGGGTCAGAGAGGAGCAAATATCACAATGTGTGCTGCAATGTCAAGTGCTGGTTTGGTCCTGCAGAAAAGCCAGATTGGTCCCTACAACACAGAGCGCCTTCTTTTGTGTTTAGATGAGCTTAGATTAACTGGTGCCAGAAGCAGAAAGGGAACAAGTGGGAGGAAACATGAGGACATTTGTGATTGCATGGGACAACGTAGCATTCCACCATTCACATGCAATCACAAATTGGGAATTTTTTCTGCCTGGAGGTGGATAGTCTATGATCATCGACCACATGATCAAATGTCCCTCCTGGATGCAATGGAGGCTGGCTGCAGAGACATCTCCGCTGAAGACTGCCAGGGGTGGATAAGGCATGCTGAGCGTTTCTATCCAAGCTGCATAGCAAGAGACAATATAAGGTGTGATGTCGACGAGAACATGTGGCCAAATGCTGAAGATCGTATAGATAGAACTATACTTTTTCTGTTCCTTTTTTGTCTGTCATTTTGTTTTATTTTTGAAATTTATTTGAACCAGAGGGCAAAGAGCTGGAAGGCGTGTGTTTTTTTTTTAAATGATCACTGACAGCAATTTCATTTAGCCAATAAAGCTTTTACTGCAGCAATTCTGTCACTTTATTGTTTTTGTTTTTTTACATTCCATAAAGTACTGATGACTCCTTCACTATGCTGTACACATACGATCTAAAATGAATCCACACATTTACACAAAAAAATGTAGAGTTCAGCTGACTGAATTATTATTATTTAAATGGATCTCATATTGTATGTTCTATACAGGTCGAACTGAGACATGACAAGTAATGTAGTTTTTGGTAATGCCATTAATTGTTATCATTTTGACAGTCTATGCACTATGATTGACTATATGTTCCTATTGGATAGAAAACCAGTGCCAATGTTTTGACCGAATTTTGAATCGGGTTTGCTGTGTTTTTATAGAGTTAGTATATGTAGAAAAAGGTATTCAGCATTTTGAAATGTAGAGTTTGTATTTACTTAACAAAATGTGGTTTTGGCCAGAAAATTAACTATTTGGCTAATTGTGTGATGTAGGTGTGCTGCTGTGTTAAGAGTTTAGAAAAAGTACTTTAAGTATTGGTAAACGCTTGTTAGCCATTGAAAAAAACTGTAATTCCTGTTAGATTTGTGTGTGTTACATAGAGTAACACAATTGTGTTGTGTTTTGCAGTGAATGGCTCACTGAATCATTGGCTCAATAGATTCCTTCAAAAATGTGGATTCGTTCAGTAATGATTCACCGCAGTGTGTATAGGTAAGATTTTCACTGGCGAAACTGCACAAAAACAGACAATAATTAAAATACTGTGTCTAAAATGTAACACAATATTAACTTATTGCTTATTGATTTATTTGCCCTCATATCTTGAATTTTAGGCTCATATAACAAGTAGTGTGGGGCCCTCGCAAGTTCACGATTATGATACAATACAATATTTTTTGTAAAAGTACTTGATCTCTTAATTCACAGGCTGTAGCTCCCTCTAGTGAGCCTACTGTAGGTAAGCACATAAATAAATGTGTCCGTACTTCACTAAACTGATTTGACAGATTTTGTTCTTCATATAGATTTATAGTTATGCAGAGCGTGTTGATAGAGTGCTGCTGTAGTCGCTGTCTACAGTCTACAGCAATCCAGCTGCTGCCGCTTTAAAGATGATCTGAGAACACTTCTCAGGTGACAGGTGTAACACTACACAGCAGCTAGTCTTAGTGATGAAAAACACAGTTACCTCACTGATTAGATGAATTCCACTCGGCTCTTATAACAGTCAAATCTTTCTGGACTGTAGCACATTAGGTCAAGCTTCTTAGATATGTCAACAATAATTCAATGTTAAAATTACCATAGATGGAAAGTATTAAAACTTGCAAGAATAAATAAAGTGTTAATATGAAGTCCAGTGCAGGAACATGACAATTTAGTGTTTAGTCAGTTTTTTTGAAATGATGATCGTTATCTGTATTATGATCTCCACGGTGGAGTTGTTCTGTACTTTCACTTCTGTTTGAGCCATGATTGTTTTCAGTCCGAGGTGTCCTTCAGAGGCAGATGTATTCTCAGTTTCCAGCTAATGTGCTGCTCCTGACATCTAGTGGTGAGACTGGAAAATACCCTATCTTGACATACTAGCTTGTTTTAAAAGTCTGAATCTGTATGACTTGTAAGATGCCCTGTTTTTAAGAGTCTATATTGAAATTCTTCTGACTCACTGTACCATTAGAGATGGAAAAACCTGCAAATTAATGTAAAAACACTTTTTGCAAAACGCAACAAAAATCTAACAGGAATTAATATTATGGCAAGTTTGGTTAGGTATTAATTTGTATATATTTTGTTATATGAATATCTGAACATACAAACATCAAAAGAACAGGGTTCTGCTTGTAAACAAAAACATTTTATTCTAGCGTCATGCATTCTTGTTTATAAATACTTGAATGTGGGTAAGTTTTATAAATAAATAAAATAAAGAAATAAACAAGATTTTGAACAAAAAGCTGAAAAAAGACTATGAATTGGATTCAGAATGATAATCAAAACGTAGATGGAGTCGATCAACACCCCAAAGCTTGACAGCCATTATTACCTCTTCATTGCTCGACATTTGATTCCATAACGTTGCACAGTTTTGATGCTGTTTTATGTCTGATGATCGTGTTAGAATACATGTGGAAGCAACTGTTGTTTCGGTTTCTTCTTCACTTGTGTTTTTTGGAAATTCTGTACAGAAGATGTGTACTAGCGCCCCCTACCGTATAACAATGAAAACACGGATTCTAGGAGCACAATTATAGCTATAGTATAAGTCAAGTATACTTAAATGCCATTT
>NW_015626042.1:113959-119985 GCF_001515625.1 Sinocyclocheilus rhinocerous | reverse complement strand
AGACTGAAAGTATACTTTCCTATTTTTAGTTTAAAAGAAGTATACTAATAGCACACTTGAATAAACTTCTTTTTCGTAAGGGAAAGGTGTTTGCAAATGTTTGCTTTTGAGATGTGTTTGTGATATTTTGAATGCAGTGCTTCATTTTGTGTGTGCAGTTCTTGGATTTGTGTGTAAAGTTTTGAAAAAAAGCAGCAAAGTTTTGAAAATGTGTGTGAGCAGCTGAAAAATACTGTAAATGCAGAAGTTTTTCGACCTCATGTGAAACTCTCAATCGTAGAGATGACTGGATTTCACCAGCAAAAGTTTTGTGTGAGGGGTAGGTTTAGGGTAAAGGGATAGAAAATACAGTTTGTACAGTAGAAAAGCATTACACCTATGGTGAGTCCCTGTAAACCATGATATATACAAACGTGTGTGTTCTGTTAAAGACAGATCAAACAGCGCCCCCTTCTGGAAGTAATAATGAATTAATGTTACATCACATGAGGTAAAACGCTGCATAAGAGATGCTTTTCATGATTGCAGTCAATCCATGCGACCAAACAGAGATCCTGATTGCTATTGTGTGCATCTCTCTCCAAATGTGCATCTTGATTTGAAATCAGGTTTCTTTAATCAACGGCTTGGTTTATGCCATGTTGATACCAGCCATAGTTTTATTGCTGTACTTTAAGGTAATTTACAGAAATTTTTTTGTTTGTTTTTTTTTGCTTTTAATGTTCATGTGGATTTATTTTTCACAGATTTTCAGTTTACACTGTGGCTTTTTTTTATCAGCTCTTGTGATTGATTAATCTGCGTGCTGAACTGACGCTCTGCTGTGCTTCTGAATGAGTGTTTTTAAGTTCTTGTAGTGGGTCTGTGCTTGTAGGAGGAGTTGGAGTGCAGCTGGTCTCTCATTGGTTGGACTGGCTGGAGAGGTTGTATCTCACACAGCAGGGATGGAGCGATCAGCCTCATACAGAGTGAGGAGCTGCTGGAAAACTGTGCCTTTCAATCCGAGACATTCCCAAATCAATAAAGGGCTGCGTCAGTCTCTGCTCAGAGCCGGAGTTCAGCTTCATACGCTGCGCAGAGACACCCAGAGTCCATCATGAAGGTGAGTGTTCATTAATCAAGCACATGTGGAGGCAGCATCCCTCCAGCATCACACATTGCTGCAACGAACTGATGAAGGTTTTCATGTTGGAAGTATCAAAAGAGAAAATGCACAGAATGATGTACATGATCTACAGTCTAAACAGCTCAATTGATTTATTTCTCAAATCAAGTGGTCAAACAGCTGGCTGTGCTGTTCGGCGGTACTCAGCTCCTGTAGTCTCCTCTAGATTTTAATTAAATGTGCATTATGGTGAAGGGTAGTGTGATTGATGGAGTGTTAGTGTGAGACGATGGGTTTCATTTGATGGAGGCTCTGCTGTGTGTTTAAGTTACAGCCGTTTCTTAAAGGTGCAGATTGAAAACTGTTCCAATACACCAAACCTGGTAGTAAATGGAGGGAGGATTCTACAGAATCTGAACATGTATTTGTAAAACATTTTTATTTGGGATCCCTATTGCAATAGAAGTGAACAGGATCATTTCAAATTAGAATGAATGTCAGCGTATGTGATTGTGTTTATGAGACTGAGCCTTTCAGCTGCTCTCACACACACACACACACACACACACACACATACACACACACACTGATCTGGACTGTGAGATGATCTCACTACTGATTTACTGATCAGATACTAAATCAGGTCATGCTTAAAAATGACTCTAACAGGATAACAAAACCTCTGAAACTCTTAATGATGAGAAGAGGGATCTCAGGTGTGCAGCCATCGTTTCAGAAGTGAGGGGAACAGTATGTCAAGTGCAATATTGCATTTTACTGACCTCTATCTAATTGACAGGTTTTATTTTTAAAACGTAAAAATGTTTTTTTAATCAGTTCTTATATGTGAAGTTTCTTTTGTTTGTTGCTGCCTAAAGGTTGTTCAATCTATTCTCAATACAGAAAAAAACTACGTAATAATAAAAGAGAACCATATTAATTAAAGACCCTTATCAGAATGTTTAATACATATCTCTGCTTACCTGTAAATTATGTTAAATGCTACATATGCACATATTCATTAGACTATGGATGATTTTGTTCCAGCACAGCCTTTTCTATTGAATTATAAAGTAAAAATGGCAGGGCTCAGCATGTTTTCACCATGGCATACTGACAGTACACTACTAACATAAACTGCTGCACAGCGTTTGAAGTTGTTATAGCAACCTGCTGTAAGTCAGTATTTTTACTTATAAAATGTGACCCTGGACCACAAAACCAGTCTTAAGTTTCAATTTTTTGAAATTGAGATGTATACATAATCTGAAAGCTGAATAAATAAGCTTTCCATTGATGTATGGTTTGTTAGGATAGGACAATATTTGAAAATCTGGAATCTGAGGGTGCAAAAAAATCTAAATATTGAGAAAATCCACCATCAGACGTAGCTAAGAGGGGTGATCTCACTTCCATTATACTTTCTGCTATGTGTATTTTTGGATGGAATCCCCTGCAATTATCTAGTTTATGTTAATATACTAGTTTTCCCTGTTTCATTTTATAGCGAAAGAAGAATGGAATTGGGTTTTGTATTTGATTTCTGTTGAAGATCTGATTTTCAATTGTGAATTTTTTTTATATGTTTCGATGACACAGTACATACGCTATTATCCCGGCGGGTGAAAAAACATGCTTAAATACGCTCAAATAACCCCAGGTAAAAATAAAGTGTACTTGATTGCACAAAAAAATACTTAAATACAAGCAAGTACATTTGTAGTACGTTCTTATTTTTGTGCTAAATAAAATGGTAAAAGTTATACACTATAAATCCACTAATTAAAAGTATATTTCTACTTCAGTAGTACTTCAGTGCAATTGCAAAAGAATAGCAAATACCACTGATATTTAAATAGATTTTTAGTGCATTGAAATAAAGTATACTACCACAAAAATATACAGAGAACTTTTATTAGTGTATTTCTTAAATGTGCACTTTGAATGATTTTAAAATTAGTTCAATGTAAGTACAATATTGCATAGTTATTCTAAGTTTAAATTAAATTGATTTTATTTAAAATAAAATAGTAATGTAATAGTTATAAGTATATTTTCCCAACTGTGCTACTTAAGTACACTTATTATAAATACACTAAGGCCCGGTTTCACAGACAGGGTTTAGGTTAAGCCAGGATTTGGCCATAGTTCAATTAGGACAATTATAAATATGCCTTAGATAAAAACATTACTGGTGTGCATCTTGTGGCAAAACAATGAATCTGACATATTTTAAGATCACTCAGTGCAAGTTTCTTTCAGTTGAAATAGCCCAGACACGCATTTTAGTCTGGGACTAGACTACCTTTAAGTCTTGTCTATGAAGCCGGGGGTAATTAGCACTAACACTTAAATTAAAGGGTTACTCCACCCCAAAATGAAAATTTTGTCATTAATCACTTACCCCCATGTCGTTTCAAACCCATTTCTATTCTATTCGGATTTTCATGAAAAATACAGTAGAAATGTATTACTTTTATTACCAAGTAAAACCCTATAGGTTACTGTGCTTAAGCGAATATAATTGGATTATTCATTCATATGTGTTTAGATGTGTACCAAAATTCACAATTTAACAGTAAGTATACTTTTAGCATAAAGTACTTGAAGTGCTATATTTTTAATGTGGAAAAAAGTGCTACTAATGACATAGTAATAGTGTACTTGATTGTACTATTTAAAGACACCATAAGCATGTAGTAAAGTATATCATATAAAGGTAATGTTAACATAATTACAATACATTTGAAATTAATTATTTAATCTATAAAAATATGTGGGCAATACATTATAAATAAATTGTGTATATATTCATTATATATTATTCTTATATTTCAAATAATTAAGAAGTGTATTTTCAATGAATGATGAGTATATTTAAAAGATGGTTTCAATTATACTGCAAGTGTTAACTAAATGTATAATTTTTTTTTACAGAGAATGTACAGTTTGTTAAAAGCACATTTTAGTTCATATTCATGGTGTCCCAAAATAGCACAGTTGAGTACACTTGTTCTTAATGGTATCTTAAGAAGTACTAAATAATATTTTTTAGTATATTAAGTACAAAATTAGTGCTCGAAAATAGAGCACTTTAAGTACATTATGGCAGTGTACTAAGTGTACTGGAATAAAGTGCACTGCACTGCACTGTTTTTTTCAGCTGGGACGTGTAATAATTTACATTATCTACAATTACTCTACAATAAAAAACATAACGCAAGCTTCAGAACTCAAAACTAACTCCGCAGTTTAAAATGTTAATTATTCTTTTGTAGCCTTCTGAAATGCCAGATTTGAAATGAGGAGAATTGTGACATCATGGTTCTCCCAGACACGCCCCTTAGCATGTGTCATTGTATGTAATCAACGAGGAGTGTTCTGAACAACTCATGTCTGTCCATCAACCACTGGAGCCATACTGCTATTGGATGAAGATGTCGAGTAAGACCGTCAAACGCAGACATTGCTCTGTCAGTGGATGTATAGAAACTGCTGCTTCAAAAACGTTGCATAGCCTTCCTAAAGATCCGAGCATTAGAAATGTTTGACGGAAGTTTATTTTTAATGATGTGCCTGAGCGACTGAAAGATAAAGTTTTGGTTAGTTCTTCACATTTCACAACAGACTGTTTTGTGAATTATTCTAAACATGCTGCCATCAACAAAGGTAAGTGTCACGGGTTGTAGAGGAATGAGGAATACAAACATGGATTCATACTTCCAAGAAGACTTTACTGAGAACACAGATGTGGTACAACACATAACACTAAACAATAACCAACAAAGGATAGACCAGAGTTTAAGGAGTATAAATACACACATGGTAAATGAGGGAACTAAACAGGAACATCTGGACAAGGATTAACTAATCAGAAACCATGGCAACTAATGAGAACTCATAACAGACAGGAACTGAACTAAACTGAACATAACCATGACAGTAAGTAGATTTATTTTTATAGTATGTTCATGTAATAAAACTTGTAATAAATTATGTAATAAACTGCAAACCAGTGTTACGCATTATTAAGCATTTGGTCCATTATTGAGCATGTTGCTAATAAAATCATTATGATTAAAATGTAAAAACCTTTAAAAATCACCCTCATGTCGTTTCAAACCTGTATAAGTTTCTTTCTTATGATTTTTGAATTTTAAGAATTTTGAAGAACCAAACAGTTGTTGGTCCCCAATGACTTCCATTGTAGGAAAAGAAATACTATTTAAGTCAATGGGAACCATCAACTGTTCAATTACCAACATTCATCAAAATATCTTCTTACTCCGGTTAAGGAAGTCCTCTGAGAGCAATGAGAGTACAGGGGTCTCATTTATAAAACTCTCCATAGACTTCATCCTAAAAGTGAATTTACGCACAAAAGCTAGATTTTGCCTACGCACAAAAGTTTTCAGATTTATAAAACAATGTGTACACCAGAACCTGCGCAAAAATCCCTTTAAAAATCCCAGTCAGGGGAAGATTGTTCATACGTGCATCTCTACCCCGTCTCCTCCCAGAAATCACCATATATGGAGCTTACAACGTCTAGTTTTACTATGCATGACTGTCACGTTGCTGTGTTTGATGAAGACGAATGAACACGGAGATGAAGGTTAAAAGTCTTTAATAAATCCAAACACAGGCATAATCAACACAAGGGAGGAAGGAAACACACATAACAATCGACGAGACCGGACAACACAAACTGAACAGACTGGAACTTAAAGGGGTCATATGATGTTGCTAAAAAGAACATTATTTTGTGTATTTGGTGTAATGAAATGTGTTTATGCGGTTTAAGGTTAAAAAAACACATTATTTTCCACATACTGTACATCATTGTTTCTCCTCTATGACCCGCCTTTCTGAAACGCGTCGATTTTTACAAAACTCATCGGTCTGAAAAACGAGGTGTGCT
>NW_015626042.1:101730-113925 GCF_001515625.1 Sinocyclocheilus rhinocerous | reverse complement strand
TGGTTTACTCTTAACTTTTATAAAGAATATCTCTTTGGATTTGAGACTTTAGTCTTTGCAACTTTACAGATCTTCTTTATGCACCAAGAGCTTGTAACACTCCAAAGAGAAAGGAAAAATTGAAATCGCATCATATGACCCCTTTAAATGCACAGACCAAACGAGGCTAATTAATGAAACGCACCTGAACCAAATGACAATCAGACATGAGTGAAAACTAGGTCAATGGACACATGAGGAGAGAAAACAAACTAAAAGTTCATAGTGTGACATATCGCCCCCCTCCCGGAAGGCGCAACCTCGCACTGCAGAAACAAACGGTGGGATGGAGGGGGACTCAGGAGGAGGACAAAGGAGTGGAAGTGGGATGGTAACAGGGAACGGCGAAGGGCTGGCAGGAAGGCAGGCAGACAATTCTGGTGGAGGTTCAGGAGGTGGACGGACCACCAGGAGGAGAAAGGCAAACAGAGTCCAGGGCGGTGAAGATGGAGGGAGGAACCAGGGAGAAGACAGGAGGGAGCAGGAGGAGCCAGGCGGGACCCAGACCGCAGCCATGAAGGCTCCCCACGGTGGAGCTGACGGAGGGAGGAGCCATGGTGAAGGAAGGGCTGACGACTCAAGGGGGCCAGCCGATGGCGGCGGAGCAGGTGGGAGAGGAGCCTGAGGCGGAGACGGAGAGCCGTAGAGCCAGGGTAATGCAGAGGATCCGGAGGGAATGACCTCCGTGGTTGTGACAGGACAGACAGATAGTTCAGGGCAGACAAACAGTTCAAAACCGACCTCCATGGTCATGATGGGACAGACAGATGATTCTAGACAGGTTGACAGTTCAGGACAGACAGACAGTTCATAAACGGCCTCCTTGGCCATAACAGGACAGGCAGAGATTTCAGATGATGACGGAAGACTGGGTACATCCAAATGAAACTCCAGTGGCAGCTCACCCTCAGCGGTGGTGCATTGGGCGGGGCTTTCCTCCACGCCCTCATGCTCCACTGCTTCATCCACCGTCGTGTGCATTGCAGCCGGCTCTCGCACCTGGTCAGACGTTGGTTGAGCCTCTGGCTATGGGGCTTCTTAGCTCTGCCGCTCCTTTCAGCGATGGCTTGTCAGTAATGGCGGGCTTTGTCTCTCCGTCTGTGGTGGGCTCAGACTGATGGGACTGGTGTTGTCGTCCACGACATCTACTGTGGATCCTCAGGACACCAGTACCCACTCCACAAAGGTGGCGAAATCCTCCCGAAGACAATCTCCAGTCATCCGCGTAGTGGATTAAGTTGGATTTGAGACTTTAGTCTTTGCAACTTTACAGATCTTTTTTATGCACCAAGAGCTTGTAACACTGACAATCAGACACAAGAGAAAACTAAGGTCAATGAACACATGAGGAGAGAAAACAAACTAAAAGTCCATAGTGTGACAATAACCTCATCTGCATATAATTTCCACGCATATTCCATCCATGTGACAACATGTTTAATGCAGGTAAGGGTACAAGACATTATGGAAATATGAAATACGGACTATAATTCCATTTGTGCCATACACATTAATTTTTATTGCTAAAAATTATACATACAGTGGTATTTTTCATAATGTTGTGGAGATTCCTTTAAACACCATCAACACCTCCTAGCAGCTGCAGTTGTACAGCTTTTATTATTGGACCTAAACCGGAGAATGGACCATTCGACCACCGAATCCAGCAGTGTCTGCCACAATATCGAAGTGCTCATCATTGATCATTGTTCTCGCAAAAAATATTTTCTCATAACTTGAGATCTGCAGTTTAGTTTTAAGATGAACTATTGTGCACCTATACCCGTTCTCTCAAAGGAACAAGTACTGCCTCCACGACTTTGGTGAAGACGCACGGTCGTAACCCACCGCTTTTCTTGGGCACAATGAAGTAAGGGCTGTAAAACCCTGACCTCATATCGGCTGGAGAGACCGGCTCTATCGCGTCCTTCGCCAGCAGGACTGTGATTTCCGCACACAAGACAGGGGCATCAACAGCCTTGACTGAAGTGAACAGGATGCCCCTGAACTTGGGGGGACGCCGGGCGAACTGAATCAGTTAGCCGAGTCTGATGGTCCGCAGGAGCCACCGAGACGGACTGGGGAGCGCTAACCAGGCTCCGCGAGACCGTGCCAGCAGAACCAACGGAGCCACCAACGTACCCGCCGTGGGGCAGTGTGGTAGAACACAGGGACTCGGCCCGGGGCCTGTGACGACAGAGGGCGGAGTCTGGGTGTGAAGTGTAACACTCACCTGATTCCTCCTCGTGTGGGAGAAAACGCAGGAGCCCGGCTTGAGGCTTGTGACAGCCTGGCGTGTGACGACATGAAGCGGGGACTCGAGTGCTACAGCCCTTACCTGGTTCCACGAATGGGTGCTCTTGGGCAACCCACTGTTGCCCGCTGGCGAGAGAGGAGGAGGGAAGTGATCCCGCGATGCACGGTTCACCACCCTCCTCCTCTTGAGACCCAGAGACAGAGGAAACCGCTCTTTTTTTTGAAGTTTTGGGTACCGCTGGCTGAACAAAAACAAAATGAAACAAAAGATTCTCCACCCGGCCCTCCTTCGGAGGAGGGAGTGGTGCGGTCACCATCTCTTGACGAGCAGTCTCCTCCATCTCCGGGTCGCCCATCTCAGGGCCTCTTGCACTTGCGCTTGCCGCCAGGTTTGGCGGGGGCCTGGATGGGCTGGGCGTCCTGCCTGCGACCGGCTCCACGATGCTGCCTGGTGGAAGGCTGCTGCATGGGAGCGGGGACAGCCGCAGGGTGGCACCCACGGCGACGAGCAGGCTGAGGGGCTGCGGCCTGGGTGGAAGCAGCAGGTTTCCTCCGGCGCATGATGTGTTTGATCGCCTCAGTCTGCTTCTGTGCCGCCGAGAACTGCTGGGCAAAGTTCTTGACAACGTTGCCGAAGAGGCCGGTCTGTGACACGGGAGCATTCAGGAACTGTATCAGGAGCCTTATCATGCTCCTTCATGTCGGCCAGACACAGCCAGAGATGGCGCTCCTGGACCACTAGCGTGGACATTGCACGACCCAGAGACTGTGCGGTCACCTTCGTCGCTCGAAGCGCGGGGTCCGTCGCAGCACACAGTTCATTTAGAACCGCCAGATCGTGACCACCCTCATGCAGGTCTCTCAGGGCTTTGGCCTGATGGACCTGCAGTAACGCCATGGCGTGGAGGGCAGAAGCCGCCTTCCCACAAGCTCTGTAAGCACTGCCAATTAGACCTGACGAATACTTACAGGCCCGTTAGGGGAGACACGGGTCACCCCGCAGAGTGGTAGCGGCTGTTGGACATAGTTGCATGGCCACAGACCGCTCCACAGAGGGAATGCCCGTGTACCCCAAAGTGGCCCCACCATCGAGGGTGGTGAGGGCGGAGGAGCTACTAGATTTGTTTTGGGCAGTAAAAGGTGCCTTTCACGGTCTTGTGAGCTCCTCATGCACTTCCGGGAAGAATGGCACCGGAGTGGGGCGCTGAGAACCAGCGCGACCACCACTGAGAAACCATTCATCCAGCCTTGAAGGCGCCAGGTAACGACCACATCCAGAAACATTCGTCGGTCATCACCGACGTGATGTCGAGAGTGACCGACTGAAAGGGAACTATATTTCAAGGACACAGATCCTTGAAGGTCCTACGATCATTCTGGTCGCGCATTCCGTGTCCGTTAAAAACGTCAAGGCGGACTGTTGACCACAGTGTGCTGGCCAACCTAGCCTGGACAGCTAACATCAAATCCGGTTTGAATGATCTAACTTTTTGTTTATTCAAAACTCGCTCATTGACAAACAAAGGACCTCTTATTTATGATCTTCTGGATGATAATAAGTTTGATGTCCTCTATTTGACTGAAACATGGTAACAACCTCATGATTTCTTGTAACTTAAACTGTTCCTCCTGGGTTTGTTTACATCTGTCAACCCCGTGCCTCTGGCCGAGCAGGAGGACTTGCTATACTTTAAAATGAGAAATGAAAAGTCTCTCTCATAACTGTGCCTTTGTATGAATCATTTGAGTCCACTGTTTTACAAATTAATGGGCCTGCATCCAGAAACACACGGGTGAGAAGACATCTTTAAAAAGACGCGATCACCCGTGTTGCTCTTTTAGAGATTGCTCTTTTGTGCTGAAGCACGCAGGGGAGCTGGCCACCGCACACTCCTGGTGTGGCTGTCTGCACGAAGACGATCTTTCCCGTGAGACCGTGACCACCGCTGCTGTGCCGTAATGCTTGCACTCATTTGCAATCACTCGATGAACATTCCGGTGCCATTTGTGATTTAACAATATAACAACTTAAACTGTTCCTCCTGGGTTTGTTTACATCTGTCAACCCCGTGCCTCTGGCCGAGCAGGAGGACTTGCTATACTTTAAAATGAGAAATGAAAAGTCTCTCTCATAACTGTGCCTCTGTATGAATCATTTGAGTCCACTGTTTTACAAATTAATGGGCCTGTTCCTACTGTTGTAGCCACTGCTTATCGTCCACCCAGAAACAATACTGATTTTTTCATGAGTTCTCTGTATTTTTAACTTTACTGCGTTCTGCAAGTCATTTTGTTGGGTTATTTTAATATTCACATGGACAATGTCAATAACACTCTCCCCAGGGATTTTATATCATGCCTTGATAGTTTTGAAATACAAAAATTTGCTGATTTACCTATAAAGGCCATATTCTTGAACTTATTTGTTGCTCTAGTGTAGCTCCTTTTAACTGTCTTGCATCGGACTCGCCCATATCAGATCACAAGGTAATATAATTCAATGTTAACTTGCTGGCTGAAAAAAAATCAACATGGGTCGTTCCATCTCATTTCGGAATATGAAGAACATCAATCTGTCTGCTCCTTCTGATGGACTTGATCATTTCTTCAGGAGATAAGCTGCATCACTGTCTGGTATGGGAACTGCAGTGCTGCTGACCGCAAGACCCTACAGCGTACAGTGAACACAGCTGCAAAGATCATCGGTGCCCCTCTCCCCTCCATTCTGGACATTTTCCTTGCACGATGCTCCAGTAAAGCTACCAGTATCATGAAGGACCCCAACCATCCCTCCCACAGTCTCTTCCAGCTCTTGCCATCAGGAAGACGGTACCAGAGTATCAGAGCCCACTCTGCAAGACTGCTCAACAGCTTTTTCCCCCAGGCTGTGAGAGCCCTCAATTCTAATCACCTCACCTCCCTCTGAAACCTCATCCACAACCCTACCTCCTGAAACCAGGACCCTCACTCCCCTCATCCCACCACACCTCATGCACCACATGAAAACTGTTGAAAACCTCAAGAACATTGTGCATATCTGAGTGTGCTACACACAGGTGAGTGGGCTGGACAAACCACCTGTAGAAAAACACACTCTTGTCTCTCTATATGCACCAGACACTTTCTTATAAACACTCCATGTTACAAGGACTTAATAAGATAACACAGATGTTTACTTGTGAATGCACCTCCAATCATACTGCACTACTTGCTTCTTAACCTTAAATACCTCTTTTGCACAATATAATGCACAGTTATGTAAAGTACTTGTATAGTCTGTCTTAGGTTATGTGTATGTATAGTCAACTATTTATAGTATATGTATAGTTTGATTACCGCTTCAGATAGTTAGCTATGTAGGTCTAAAAATTGTTCTTACGTCTAGTGTTGTATGTTTATATTATGTTTATTTATGTAGCACCGTGGTCCTGCGAGAGACGACATTTCGTTCCACTGTATGTCCACACATGTAGCGGAATGACAATAAAGCTCAACTTGAACTTGAACTTGATAGATGCCTTTTCTACTCCGGACGACCTGGTTTTCAATTATACTGTGCTTGATACACTTTGCACCTTTAAAAACTCGGCCTGTCTATTTTACTCAGTCTGCAACATGGTTTACACCTGAACTGCAACAACTTAAAACTAAGGGATGCTGCTTGGAATGTTTTTTTAACATTATGCAGCATGGATGGTTTCAGTGATTATAACAGCAGTTTTGATAAGAGTGCAGATGGGCGGCGTTCTCACCAAATAAGATGGGCTTGAACATCATTGGTCAATTTTATGCAATTTGGTGTGATTTCAATAGGACATGACTCTAGGCTGCAGAACAATATTCTTCACAAATGTAGATAACCACGCGGTATGGTGAGTCCTGCCAACCGGCCAAACATGTAGGCTCAAAGCTTAGACTGAAGACTCTTGTGCCTTGTGTACAAGAAAGGATGTCCCTCCTTAGTGGAGAATGCATTTTTTTCACGTTGCTATCCACTTGTGGGCTAGATCAGTGGCGGCATTTTAGAAAAACCTAGGGTATGGCATAATTCCCTTTGGCCATACATACAACAACAACAACATTCCTGAACGATAAACCCACATTATACCTAAACAAAGTGCACTATTAAATAAAATTCAAAGTGAACAGCATTAAATATAAAAACACATGTCAAATGGATGCGCAATAATTGCAGATGCAATAGATGTAATAAACTGCGACTGCGCACACTCCACACATAGAAAATGGTTAATAATTACTTTGCAATAATGCATATATGTATACATTTAAATGATCTTGAAAAATCTGCCATCTTGATTTCTACATTGTTAAAATAATAATAATAATAATAATAATAATAAAAACACTTTGATGACCAAAACACAGGTAAAAACTATGCTAACCAGTAGCGTGCACAGACCGCCGGAGGGGCAGGGGAGAAATTGTGTGTCAAGGGCAGTGAGGGTCCCCATCGGTAGAAGTCATGCTCTGGGGGCACCTAGATCGTACTGAAAGAACACTTTAGAGTTGTCGATTAAAAGGGTAGTGGCTCGATCCCCCCAGCCCCCTAGATCTGCTAGATGTCCTCGCTTGCAGCAACCAAACTCCACCAAGGTGATTTATATATACCACTACTACTGTGTTGTCTGAACACAGTGAACATCAAAACATGGTGGTTTCAACACCTCAGAATGGAAAGCCTTCAGGGCTAAGAACACAGCAAGCAGCATTAAGCGGATGATATTTATCCAGGTGCTAAAGAATGATCTTTCATAGCCCAATGTGCTCCAGCCCTTGCTCGTTGCTCGTCACTAAGTCACACTAAGTGGTTGGCGAAATGAGTTAGCCATAGGGCCTGTTTACACCTGGGGCCTCATTTATAACCGTTGCGTATGCAGGAGGAGTCGGGGTGGAGATGCACTACGCACAATCTTCCCCTGACTGGGACTTATAAAGGGATTTTTGCGCAGGTTCTGGCGTACGCATTTATAAATCTGAAAACTTTTGTGCGTACACAAAATCTAGCTTTTGAGCATATGTACACTTTTAGGATGAAATGTATGGAGAGTTTTATAAATGAGACCCCTGGTCTTTTCACGATCGGATAGCTATCCGATCAGACAAAACGCATGAAGTGACCAGGTGTTTAACAGCCCCATAGTGTCAGCTTCTGACACAGTATAGTGTGAGATGAAATCACTGCTGGGGGGCACATATTGCTACTTAAAAGAAAAGTTCATTTCTGACCTTGGTTGGGATCAGAGCTAGCCACAGTATGGCCCACCACTATTTGCATAGTTTAAAGGTCACAGTTTAAACAGTGGTTCTCATTCACTTAGCATTCGTACAGACGTTTTCACAAACAAATCATGATTGACTAAAGAAAATCATAATAAAATTTATTCTAAATGTATGAAAAAATATGAAAAAACTGAAAGCACACTTACTGGCTGTGTTGGTAAACAAATGCTGTATAGCAGCAGAGATCTTGGACATGCAGCAGTATTGGACACTTTGGGAGTGTAAACGGGGGTTGCTAGTAATGCTGTCCTGTTCAAGGATTATAATGCATTCAAACACACTGTTTAGATGCATGAGTGGCTTTATGAGCACTAGGAAGAGGTCAAGGCATTCTGGAGCACTGAACTCCACATCATCTCTCAAAGAGCTTGAGGCTGTTCTGCATAAGCAGTGCAGCAGTGGGCCCTTTACATGAACACCAAAAAGCGTTGAAAATATGCTAAAGGTAATGAATGGTACTGATTCTTATTTGGTCTCTGATATTAATAAATGTTTATATTCTTTCCTCCTGTGTATCTAAAACAAGCTAAACAAATTAAACGGCGATGCATGCACACACACACACACACACACACACACACACTTCTATATGTTCTTTTGAGAACATACACACAGTAATATTAGTTTCTTCTTTTTCATTGTTTCAGTTGGCATATGTTAATCTCTCATATCAATAATTTTTGTTCAGCGTCTTTCATACTAACTAAGGTCCAGGTCCAGTTAACTTCTTCCTTTATTACTTCAATGAGTGTCTTGCATTGTGGTAGTTTGGCCTTTCTTCAGCCAATTTCTTACATCCATAAAGAGAATTATTCCTTGTGCAACGTGAACAATTAATATTTTTAGGTTAATGCAAAACCCAGTCTCTCAAAGTCATCTAATGCATTTCCTGAGTGTGACGCACTAACAAGTGGAGAAAAATTAATGAGATATGCAGACCTATGTGCATCACACTTGCAAATGTAGGACACAACAAATCAAATGCTATTTGCATTACATGGATATTGGAGGAATGGAAGCATAATGAAATTAAGACTCTGATTGGAAAGATTGTATTTATGCATTCATTTTGTGAATTTGTGTATGTGTGTGTATCTATTGGCAGTGAAATGTGGTTCCCTTTCATGGGAACTTCGAACTGCGTCCTCTAGGGGTCGCTATGGGGAACGCCTCGTCGTGACCTGTGTCTGAAGCATACATTGAAAAAACACCAACTCGTTGGCCGGCGACAGCCATGACGTCACTACCGGTGCGACTATAGTATAAATAGGCGCCGGGAGCACACATCATTCTCTTCTTCGTCTTCATTGACTGTTCTGTTTGAAGCGTGCATTTCCAAGGAAAAAGTAAGAGCTATCTCTATTCATTATGGCGAGCACTAGCAGAGCATTTAGAAGGTGTGTGCATCCGTGTCATCGCTATTTGACACCAGATGACACACACGATCTATGTGTTATTTGTTTGGGCGAAGAGCACGCACGCGATGTCCTCGAGGGGGCAATCTGAGTGCATTGCGAGCTTTTTCCAATGAAAAAGCTCCGTTCTCGTTTGTCTCTCTTTTCAAGTAAAGAGGGGCAGCCATCGGCTCCCCGCGGTTCAGGACCCGCTGCTGCTGAGGCACGGAGGAGAATGAGCTCGTGGGGATCTCAGGTGGACCTCGCCGATGAGTTTAAAGAGGGGCTTTCCCTCTCGCGCTCATCGGCGGCGGGCGAGAGACAGCCGCTGGAGGATGATGTTCTCTCTTTAACATCATCTGATCCAGGGGCCAGTGCTCTGCTGGGTCCAGCCCAGGAAGAGCAGGAAATGGATGAAGAGAGCGAAGAAGCTGAGGCTGAGCCTTCTCAATCCTCCCATGAGGTTGAGACTTGAATGAGTAGCAATAGATGAAAGAAAGTCTGCTTTGTTTACAGCAGACTGGCAGTTCCAGAGACCAACTGGGATAGAGAGTAAAGTAGTAGAGGACATAGGGACAGTACGCAGATTATTAGGATTGCGCTGCCTCCAACGTACAGTGCGTGATTTACGAGTGTTAGTAGTAATAGTAGAGATTTGAAAGCACATATTGAGTACAATTGACTAGAACAAGCAGATGAGAACAAGTTATACAAAAGGTAAAGAAAGGGGGGGGGAAAAGCAATACTCAAGTGCCTTGTCGGTGTCCTTGCTCGGTGGAGTTGCGCAGGTAGTCGATGGTCTTTACACTCGTCGGCCTTCACACGACGGCTGCCGCGGTGTACTGAGCAAATATATACCTTCCTGATTCCACGTAATTGAATTCAGCTGGCCACGCCTTACTACTTATTAACCGAAACTGCAAAGCCACGCGATACGCACGAGAACAAACGCGACTTGAGCACGCGTTTACCACGGTAAACACAGTAAACAAAACAATGTGTCCTAGCAATGGCAACCGCGCTAAAATCTAATGAGAAAAGATACAAAACACTTACATACTGCTGTCCTCTTCTGCTGCTCGACTGCTTCTCAAAATATCAATATTGTAAAACAACAGTTGTATTTTGGAAACATACTGTATAAAAAACATGAAAATAATCTCAAACTTTAGCTTGCAGTGTTTGTGCTTGGATGTATTGTTAAAAACCTGTAAAAGAACAATCCAAATACAATATTTAAAGACTTAAAGTTTTTGTACAATAACATGCATATTTTGCGCTGCACTTGCAAGAGAGACCTATCACAAAAGGTCAATGAATCTTTACCAGAAGTGACAGTTCAATGTAGCAGATGAACAATTCCTTACCAAATTGCCAATAATAAGCTGGATCCTTGATGACTTTACAAGGGGAAAGAAGAAATGGTTTACTGAAAAGTTCTTAAAAAGCAGGATTTTGTTTTATACCATTCCTTTAAAGAATCTTAATTTATTTAAATTGTACCGACATTTGCCATTATTTGATATTCAGAAAACATGAACAAAGTATGTTATCTTTGAGACTGTTATTATACGATTAAAAATATAACACACCTAATGCATGCCTCACTCAGAAAGATGATAACGGTCATATTTTCAAACTTTTCAAACAAAAAGAAAGGTGCGCACAGTTTCATTGGCCAGTTTCCTGGATGACAGCCAGATTAACCAATCATGATCAAAGCAATAAGGTAAAACAACCAATAAGAATTGTTTCAGCGTGGTAGCGCAGCTAAATGTATTTAGTTTTATTGCTGTTAATGATGATATTTTAACATATACCTTTAGATTTTAGAATAGGTTTCATTATCAAAATATTGTAAAATGCTAATAAAATAATAATGATCTTAATAATAATTTAAAAGGCAGGCAGTTCTATTGTAATTTCAATGATGAAACAACAACTGATCTTATTTCAACCATATTTCAACGTTGAAGGTCGGTCATGTGCCGGCTGGGGAGAAGCATTTCTATTGGCTGCAGTCGGCAGGTATTATGGCAAAAGACGACATTGCGCAACTAACCATATTCCGCTACGCGCACAGTTTCATTGGCCAGTTTCCTGGATGACAGCCAGATTAACCAATCATGATCAAAGCAATAAGGTAAAACAACCAATAAGAATTGTTTCAGCGTGGTAGCGCAGCTAAATGTATTTAGTTTTATTGCTGTTAATGATGATATTTTAACATATACCTTTAGATTTTAGAATAGGTTTCATTATCAAAATATTGTAAAATGCTAATAAAATAATAATGATCTTAATAATAATTTAAAAGGCAGGCAGTTCTATTGTAATTTCAATGATGAAACAACAACTGATCTTATTTCAACCATATTTCAACGTTGAAGGTCGGTCATGTGCCGGCTGGGGAGAAGCATTTCTATTGGCTGCAGTCGGCAGGTATTATGGCAAAAGACGACATTGCGCAACTAACCATATTCCGCTACGTTTTTAGTCTACATTACGCTATGTTTTATATAAAGAACTGGGATCGCTTTCATAGTCTTTTGAATGGCTAAAATATAGAAATCACTTTAATTTCCAATAGAAGCCCCCCCCCCCCCATTTCCAGCCCTGGCTATAAATAATTTCATCTAAGTGTTCTCAGATGTATTTAGAATCCTCAAACAACCCCAGAGAACCTTGGTTCCCTGAGATAAGGGAACGAGCGTTGTGTATGGGGAAAACTCCTGTTTTACTCTGTACTGAAGCCTGATTTGTTCACGTTTGTGTAGCTGCACAAACCAATGGCGCTTTAGCCCACCAGAAAGGGCGGAGCCGACGTGTATATAATTCGGCTCACAGCGCCATTCAACAGACCATTCGACTGAAGCGACAGTCATCGATTCGCTCAGCTTATAGCACGGCAAGTGACACAACGTTCATTCCCTTATCTCAGGGAACCGAGGTTACGTCAGTAACCGGAGCGTTCCCTTTCGAACGTTTACTTCACGTTGTGTATGGGGAACGCGTCCAATCATGCCGTGCTATGAGCAGATACAGGATTTCCTGCTCTGCGAGCCCAGTCTCGGAGCACTAATAAGGACCCCCCAAAAAAAACCTGAGCACATTGCGCTCCAAGCTGGTAGCTGAGGGCTCTAATATAACCACTCGCGCCTGCAAAGCAGGGACGTCTAAGTTATAAAATCTGGCAAATGTGGAC
>NW_015626042.1:100625-101533 GCF_001515625.1 Sinocyclocheilus rhinocerous | reverse complement strand
GCTCACCATCTGTAACGGGGAGCGCCAATAGGGAGATCACCTGAGCTCTGAATGGAGTTGAGCGCACCTTAGGAACATAACCATGGCTCGGTTTTAGGACGACCTTACAGTCATTAGGCCCAAACTCAAGACACGAGGCGCTGATCAACAGCCTACTCACTTAACCGACGCCAAAGCCAGGAGAAGGGCAGTTTAAGCGATAAGGGCCGTAAATCGGCCGAGTTGAGCGGCTCAAAGGGGGGCCCTTTTAGGGCACAGTCTGAGGGCGAGGAGGATTCAGCTTCCGTGCACCCTTCAGAAAACTTAACGATCAGGTCGTTCCTGCCGATTGAATGGCCAGCTTCGAGAGAATAGTTCGCTGCAATAGCTGCCACATATACTTTGAGCGTGGAGGGGGCGCGCCCCTTATCCAGCAGCTCTTTCAAAAAGGTTAGCACGTGGGACACATCACATGATACCGGATCCTGGTTCCGTGCTGAACACCAGTGGGATTGACATCCCGTGGTAACTAGGATTTACACAAGCTTCAGTCTGGATCCAGGGTTGAAACAGCAGCTACGCTAATTATGTCTCTATTTGTTTCTCTCTTTTTGCCACGGGATTGACATCCCGTGATAACTAGGATTTACACAAGTTTCAATCTGGATCCAGAACACCTGAGAAGAGATGATGCCAACCCCTCAGAGGACCTCAGATGATGCCAACTATGAAACAACATACAGAACTACCAAATTTTGCTATAAGTTTGATTGCATCATATAATAATTGCTGTTAATATTGTTCATCGTCTGTTTGATTACGTCTGTAATGGATTACGTCTTTAATTGATTACATCTTTAATTGATTTTTCCGTACATTTCTGCCATATGCACATTAACTGACAGTCTCCATTGATAAGCTACCTCTAA
>NW_015626042.1:87962-100615 GCF_001515625.1 Sinocyclocheilus rhinocerous | reverse complement strand
GGATCTGAAGAGCCTGATTCAACCTGATTAGAACTGATTCCAAATGTGTTCTTTTACACTTTAAATCAAGGGTCGTCCAGCGAGCCGTGACGTCAGTATATTTTAACAAATTTAATATGTATTTTCCTGGCCACGGTCAATACAATTTTATAAGTAAGCTATTATAGTAATTATTATAAGTAAGCTACGAGCTATGTAGCAAGCAAGGGATCTTTTTGGCAACATACCCGCTTAAATGATAGAAGTACTTGTGCTGTCCAATCTATAAAGACTGTGTCTGTTCCCCGAATAGTGAGGTCAAAATATAAATTTAATGCAGGATCTAGAAAAAATCTTATCGTGATTAAACCAGAAAAATGTAAAATAAATGAACAAAAACAATTTTTAAAGTTTGGGCTCCTAAACATTAGATCACTCTCACCCAAAGCAGTTATTGTAAATGAAATGATCACAGATAATCGTTTTGATGTACTCTGCTTGACTGAAACCTGGCTAAAACCTAATGATTATATTGGTCTAAATGAGTCTACTCCACCAAGCTACTGTTATAAGCATGAGCCCCGTCAGACTGGTCGTGGCGGCGGTGTTGCAACAATATATAGTGATATTCTCAATGTTACTCAGAAGACAGGATACAGGTTTAACTCATTCGAAATACTTCTGCTTAATGTTACACTGTCAGATATGCAAAAGAAATCTATTGTATCTCTTGCTCTGGCTACTGTGTATAGACCACCAGGGCCATATACAGATTTCCTAAAAGAATTTGCAGATTTTCTCTCAGACCTATTGGTTACTGTTGATAAAGCGCTAATTGTCGGAGATTTTAACATTCACGTTGATAATACAAATGATGCATTAGGACTTGCGTTTACTGACCTAATAAACTCTTTTGGAGTCAAGCAAAACGTCTCCGGGCCCACTCATCGTTTTAATCATACGCTAGATTTAATTATATCGCATGGAATTGATCTTACTGATATAGATATCGTACCTCAAAGTGATGATGTTACTGACCATTTCCTTGTATCGTGCATGCTGCGTATTACTGATATTAACTATATCGCTCCGCGTTATCGTCTGGGCAGAACTATTGTTCCAGCCACCAAAGACAGATTCACAAATAACCTGCCTGATTTATCTCAACTGCTCTGTGTACCCATAAGTACACATGAACTAGACGAAATGACTAGCAACATGGGCACTATCTTCTCTAATACATTAGAAGCTGTTGCCCCCATCAAATTGAAAAAGGTTAGAGAAAAACGTACTGCGCCATGGTACAACAGTAATACCCATTCTCTCAAGAAAAAAACTCGTAGTCTTGAGCGCAAATGGAGAAAAACTAACTTGGAAGTTTTTAGAATTGCGTGGAAAAACAGTATGTCCAGCTATAGACAGGCTCTAAAAGCTGCCAGGGCCGAGCATATCCACAAACTCATAGAAAATAACCAAAACAATCCAAGGTTTTTATTTAGCACAGTGGCTAGATTAACAAATAACCAGACGCCACCCGATCTACATATTCCCTCACAGTTTAATAGTAATGACTTTATGAATTTCTTCACTGATAAAATAGATAACATCAGAAATACAATAACAAATGTAGATTCTACAGCGTATAATACTTCAGCTTCATTCATCGCACCAAAAGATAAACTGCAGTGCTTTACAATTATAGGACAGGAAGAGCTAAATAAACTTATCACTGCATCTAAACCAACAACATGTCTGTTAGATCCTGTACCCACTAAATTACTGAAAGAGTTGTTACCTGTAGCAGAAGAACCGCTTCTCAATATTATTAACTCGTCGTTGTCTTTAGGTCACGTCCCAAAACCATTCAAGCTGGCGGTTATTAAGCCTCTTATTAAGAAACCACAACTAGATCCTAGTGAACTGGCAAATTACAGACCCATCTCAAATCTTCCTTTTATGTCTAAAATTTTAGAAAAAGTTGTGTCTGCTCAATTGTGCTCCTTCCTGCAAAAAAATTATCTCTATGAAGAATTTCAGTCAGGTTTCAGGCCCCACCATAGCACAGAAACTGCACTTGTTAAAATTACAAATGACTTGCTTCTTGCGTCAGACCAAGGCTGTATCTCATTGCTAGTTTTACTTGATCTTAGTGCTGCGTTCGACACTATAGATCATGACATACTCATAGATCGATTACAAAACTATACAGGTATTCAAGGGCAGGCTTTAAGATGGTTTAGATCCTACCTGTCCGATCGCTACCATTTTGTTCATTTAAATGGGGAGTCATCTCGATTATCACCAGTAAAATATGGAGTGCCACAAGGATCTGTCCTAGGTCCTCTGCTATTTTCGATATACATGTTGCCCCTTGGTAATATTATTAGAAAATACGGGATTAGTTTCCACTGTTATGCTGATGATACTCAACTATATATCTCAACAAGACCAGATGAAACTTCTAAATTATCTAAGCTAACAGAGTGTGTTAAAAATGTAAAAGATTGGATGACCAATAATTTTCTCCTATTAAATTCGGATAAGACAGAGATATTACTTATTGGACCAAAAGACAGTACACAGAATCTCTTGGATTACAATTTGCAACTAGACGGATGTACTGTTACTTCCTCTACAGTCAAAAATCTGGGTGTTATATTAGATAGCAACTTGTCTTTTGAAAATCATATTTCCCATGTTACAAAAACAGCATTCTTCCATCTTAGAAACATTGCCAAGTTATGAAATATGTTACCTGTTTCTGATGCAGAAAAGCTAGTTCATGCATTCATGACCTCTAGACTGGACTATTGTAATGCACTGCTAGGTGGTTGTCCTGCATCTTCAATAAACAAGCTACAGGTAGTCCAAAATGCAGCGGCTAGAGTCCTTACCAGGTCAAGAAAATATGATCATATTACCCCAATTTTACAGTCTCTGCACTGGCTACCTATTAAGTTCCGTATCAGTTACAAAATATTATTACTTGCCTATAAGGCCCTTAATGGGTTAGCTCCTGCGTACCTAACTAGTCTTCTACCACGCTACAATCCATCACGCTCCCTAAGGTCGCAAAACTCTGGACTTTTGGTAGTACCTAGGATAGCAAAGTCCACTAAAGGAGGTAGAGCTTTTTCGCATTTGGCTCCCAAACTCTGGAATAGCCTTCCTGATAATGTTCGGGGTTCAGACACACTCTCTCTGTTTAATTCTAGATTAAAGACACATCTCTTTGGCCAAGCATTCAAATAATGCATCTCATAATCTTGTACTGCAGTTATATTTGATCAAATGCACATTATTATTCTTTAGTTTGGGTTGAACAAATACATTTTGCTTGGTTGGAACAGCAGCTACGCTAATTATGTCTCTATTTGTTTGACATCCCGTGGTAACTAGGATTTACACATGCTTCAGTCTGGATCCAGAACACCTGAGAAGAGATGATGCCAACCCCTCAGAGGACCTCAGATGATGCCAACCCTGAAACAACATACAGAACTACCACATTTTGCTATAAGTTTGATTGCATCATATAATAATTGTTGTTAATAGTGTTCATCGTCTGTTTGATTACGTCTTTAATTGATTTTTCCGTACATTTCTGCCATATGTTTATTAACTGACAGTCACCACTGATAAGCTACTACTAAATATTGTAGAAACCTAATTTGCTGTAAAGTTGCTTTGCAACGATTTGTATCGTGAAAAGCGCTATACAAATAAACTTGAATTGAATTGAACATGATATCGGGTCCAAACCCCGTGCTGAACACCAGATAAGGAAAACCGAACATTTTTGGCTGTAAAGCCGTCTTGTAGTGTATTGCCTAACCTCATTCCTGTTTGGAACAGGTGAGATGTCGTCCAGGGGGCCACAGCCTTGACACAGCGGTGGTCTACCCTGACAGGAAGCTGCCACAGGCACCAGGCATGGGGTGGAATGCGGGCCTTGAGCCAAAACTGAAGGGGCCGCATGTGAAGCAGGCCCAGAGGAATCACAGAGGCAGCGGCCTCGGATGAAAGCGAGCTGTTTTTCGGGGCGTTCCGGCCGAGGCGAGAACAGAACCCCTCTTCTTTCTCTCTGGCGCATCAGGACAGCTTAGGTCCAGCACAACTCGTGGACAGGGACCTTGACGCTTCGGGAAGGGGAAGCGTTTTGTAAGCGTTTCATAAGGCCCAGCAACCTCTGAAAAACCTTTAGGGGGCGTGTCGTCCCCGGTTTGAGGGACGCCGCCAATCTTTAAAAAGTCATGGATCGTTCCGGCGTAACCCATGCCCGCATTTGGGCGGAGTCTAAAATACTTCCCAGAAAGACTGCTCGCTGCCTGGGTAACAACTGACTCTTGTGCGGATTGATGATCAACCCAAGGTGCTCCAAGTGGCTGAGTAACCCGTTCTATCCTGGCTAGAAACAGCCAATCCTCGAGGTAGTTTAGAACATGGATTCCCATCTGTCTCAGAGGGGAAAGAGCCGTGTCTACGCACTTCGTGAAAGTACGAAGGGCCAGAGACAGTCCAAACGGAAGGACTGTATACTGATAGGCCACTCCCTCGAACGTGAATCTCAAGAAAGGTCTGTGATGGGGGCTATGTGGATGTGAAAGTATGCATCTTTCAGATCCACAGTCAAAAACCAGTCCTCGGGGCAAATGTGCGCGAGGATCTGTTTTATAGTTAACATCTTGAACGACCGGCGCTTAAGCGAGTGGTTCAGACGCCTGAGATCCAGAATGGGTCTGAGCCCGCCATCTTTCTTTGGGACGAGGAAGTAGCGGCTGAAAAAGCCTGACTCGCTGTTCGCTGGGGGCACTATTTCCACAGTGCCTTTTGCAAGCAACGTCTGCACCTCCTATCGGAGAACGAGTGCTTTGTTGTCCGGAACAGAAGTTTGGATGAAGCGAGGTGGCCTGCGAGCGAATTGGAGCGAGTAACCTCATTTATTGTATGTGGGTCCGCTATCACAGCGGTAAAACATTCGGGTATGCACTGCACCTGCAGGGCGTGACCCGCTAGAAACGAAACTCCATTGCTCAGAGGTGCTCGGAGGGATGGAAGATGAAAGCGAGCTGTTTTTCAGGGTGTTCCGGCCGAGGCGAGAACAGAGCCCGTCCTCTTTCTCTCTGGTGCATCAGGACGGCTTAGGCGGCTCTGGGTCCAGCACAACTCGTGGGCGGGGACCTTGATGCTTCGGGAAGGGGAAGCGTTTCGCCGTCCGGGAGCGCTGTTGGAGCCCAGGCTCCGATTTGCGTTGGGGCTGAGGCTGCCCCGGCTTTGCAGGCTGAGTGGCGGGGTTCTTCTGGCGGCTCACAGCCGCGGGGCCAGAACGCTTGGGGAGGAAGTGACGCAGCGCCTGCGACATCTTCTGAACCTCCGAAAACCTCTCTGCAAACCCATCCACTGCGGGGCCGAAAAGCCCCTTCGGCGAGACCGGTGAGTCGAGGAAGGCCATTTTCTTAGCGTCCCTGATCTCAGTAAGGTTTAACCATAGGTGGCGCTCCAGCACCACCAGACTGGCCATGGTCTTGCCAATCACCTGCGCCGTTGCTTTCGTGGCGCGCAGAGCCAGATCTGTCGCTGTGCACAGCTCCTTCGTGAAAGAAGGCGATCCGCGAGCAGAGACGGGAAAGACTCATACTCTCGCAATGGGAGCATGAGCCTTCAGTGAGCGCAGCCTCTGCGTGGGCGCTGCCAAGACAGGCGACGCACTCACCGTACCCGTCCGTCTCATGCAAGGGTTCCTTGCATGAGCCACACCCGTGGCGCGACATTTGCAATAACGCGCGCTGAGAAATTTGCTCTTTAGGAATGCTCTGGCTTGCTCTTCAAGCGCCGGATAGCCGCAGTGAAGCTTCACTGCTTCTGGGGTCTTCGACGGTGGCGAGCAGAGCTGGAGCTTCTTCCTCTGCTTCTTCTTGGTTTCTTCCAGAATCAGCGAAGAGATGATCCTCGTCGCTGAAGGAGAATGATCTGTTGAATGGCGCTGCGTGCCGATTTATTTACACGTCGGCTCTGCCCTTTCTGGCGGGCTAAAGCGTCATTGGTTTGTGCAGCTACACAAACGTGAACAAATCAGGCTTCAGTACAGAGTAAAACAGGAGTTTTCCCCATACACAAGGTGAATTGAACGTTCGAAAGGGAACTGGGCCTGGTTGCATTATACTGTTTTCCGGTTATGTTAATTATTATTATTACATTTGCAAAGAGGAGTGGAATAAGTGTTGAGGTGAGGGGCACAGAGGAGCAGGAGACCTCTATGATGGAGCCAATGGAGGAGAAGACCATGGCAGAGAAAAACCACTAAAATCTGTGCTACACAGTTTCCTCTCATGACAGCCGTGACATTCTGCACATTGTGTTCCACAGTGGTGATTTTGTGATGTGTGTTCTGGAGTTTGTGGCCTTGCAACGAAGTTCAGCTCAAGCACTGGATCCCATGTCTGGCCTAATGCAGCTTTAATTGACTTATTGATCACAAGCTTCCAGCCTTCAGTCAATAACCTGCTTTGAGGCAGATGGTCTTCTTCTACCAAGCTTGTCCCTCAATGAAGCATATGTTGCTCTGGTTGTATATATTATTTAGTATGAACATGTTTAACATACAGAGCAGATATGTCAGAAATAAAGAGAAAATTATTTTGCGCTTTATCATCAAAGCATTGTGTTACATGGATTTATGGGGAACTTCCAAAGACATAATGGTATTTAAACTGAACTAATGATATGTTATATTATCTGATTTCTGTTCCCTAACTCTAAACATACGCCTCACAGAAAACATTTTGAATTTTTTTTTAATGTTACTGTATGTCCTCATAATGGAGGTACACAGACCTGAAACCTGAGTACAAACTATATTATGAGGACACAAGCCTAACCCTCATAATGTAGGCCAAACCCTGTAATGGATGACACACACTGTAACATCCATTTGTACTTTGTGAAGTGTTGTTTGCCTGGTCTGCAAATTTGATATTTTTCATTGATGTGTCTTGCCTTGTTTTTGGATTATCTGACTTCTCTCATCGTTTACCCTCTTGGATGTGTGTTTTTGGATTTGGTTTACCGATTGGACAGTTTTCTTGGTGTTTGACCCTGGACTGTGTTACCCAGATTAAAAGACTGTGATTTGCCCTATTGCTACAAATAAATCTCTGCACATGGATCCCTCTGCTTTCCCTGAGTCTGCTATGTTCCACACACACAGACGTAAAGTGAATAAGTCTAATTAGTCATTATAAGACATACAAAAGTACATACAACTGTCTACTGTCTATTGTTATATACCTGTACATACAATTGTCGATTTGTATATATTTTATTCCTTATTTTACTTGTTCTATTTTTTATTTATTTTTATTTTTTATTATCTGTTTTTTTGTTCTGTCACTGTCATTCTGTTACACTGTGGAAGCTTCTGTCACGAAAACAAATTCCTCGTATGTGTAAACATACCTGGCAATAAAGCTCATTCTGATTCTGATTCTGATTCTAAATTGTTACAAAACATCAGATCATTTTTTAATACAATCAATCAAATCAATCAATCAATCAATGTATGATTTAAAAAAGGTCATAATAATTGTCTACATCTATTATTTTATTTTATTTTATTTATTTTGCGGAGGCAAAACCTCCAGAAGATAAATACCTGTGTGTGTGTATTTTTGTATTGCTTTATCACAGATGCTAAAGTTGTAGCTTGCCCACTATATACTATTATTGAGGCACAGAGGAGATAAGTGTTGTAATTTAATTCTGTATGCTTGAACATTATGAATGATTTTGCCCCACTCAGACTTAAACATCCTGAATCTCAGCCTCAGTCATGCTATAGTAATAATGCTCTTAGGCAGATCTGTAGAAAAACTGAATACGAGGAAGAGAGACAAGCTGCAAACCTCCTATAAAAATTTAAGAGATTCTCTCAGTAATTGTCAGCATGCAGTCAAGTCTGCAGGAACAAAATATTTCTCAGAGTGAATTAATAGAAATGCACATTGCCCAAAAGTTCTGTTCAGTACCATTAGCAAGGTGATTCACCCGGCAACTTCACTTTACCCCTAAAGCCCATGAAGATCTTTACACTTGTTATTTAGAGCCGTTCAAAGCACAGAGGCTGCTGTGTTAAAGGGGTAAATTATTTATTAGTAGCTGTTGAATCTGGTCTCTCTGTACTTCTAATAGTGTTAGATCTCAGCACCATATGCTGCATTGTTGATCACCAATAATCATACAGTTCTGGTGGCTTAATAGCTTTCTATTATTTATAGCTACACGTGATTTGGCGGAATGACTGTAAATAAAGAGACTGGCTGCTCAAGTCCACAATAATTCAGCTTCTGGAAGCCACCATTAAAAGGAAATCTTTTTTCTCATTAGGTCTGAACCAGTAGTTGTTATTTGTTACATCAATCTGTTACTCGCTGCAGAACAGAAAGTATTTAAATTGATAGTATTGCTAGAAAAACAAGCATTTCTTCAGACATGATTACAATAGGCATTACCCATTTATGGTTATTTACATAGACTTCCATCTCGGTTCATCCCAGGGGTTGTACATCTGCCAAGTGCAATGGTCCTTCTTCCCAACTTTGTAACTCTTCTTCTGAAAATTAAAAAAAGTAGATAAAATAGAAAAAGAAAAAGAACGCTAGTGTTAAAGGGTCACATTTTTTTATAATAACTACAAAGAAACCAAGTAGGTAGATTACAAATAGAATAGTGTTAGTTTTAGAATGTCAAGTTTTTTTTAATAAATAAAAAGAAAACAAGTAGATAGAATAGAAATAGAATAGAGAGTGCTAGTGTTAGAGGGTCAAGTTTAGATGGAATTGAAGATGGCTAAAGAATCAGCTGATTGAGTTGGGTAGATTATTCCACCAGCTGGGAATAGTTAAGGTGAAAGTCTGTGAAAGTGATTTTTTGCCTCTTTGGGATGGCACTATAATATAATGTGCATATATAATATAATGAGCTTCTGGAGGGCACATAAGTCTGAAGTATTGAATTTAGTTAAAGGGGTGCAGAGCCAGTGGTTGTTTTGTAGGCAAACATCAATGCCGTTTATGCGAGCGACTATTGATAGCCAGTGCAAATTGATGAACAGAGGTGTGACATGAGCTCTTTTTGGGTCATTAAAGACTAATCTTGCTGCCGTGTTCTGGATTAGCTGCAGAGGTTTGATAGAAATGGCTGGAAGACCTGCCAAGAGAGCATTGCAATAGTCCAGCCTGGACAGAACAAGAGCTTGAACAAGGAGTTGTGTAGCATGTTCCGGAAGAAAGGGTCTGATCTTCCTAATGTTGTATAAAGCAAATCTGCAAGACCGGGCAGTTTTAGTAAAGTGGTCTGTGAAATGCAGCTGGTCATCAATCACAACTTCAAGGTTCTTGGCTGTCCTGGGAGGAATTATGGTTGATGCACTTGCTGGATGGAACCTATCTGAGAGATAAGACTCAAACCACTGGAGTGTGGTTCCTGAGATGCCCTTTGCCAATAGGGTTGACAGGAGGATCTGGTGGTTAACCGTGTCAAAAGCAGCAGACAGATCCAGCAAGATAAGTATTGAAGATTTGGAATCCACTCTTGCCAGTCTTAGGGCTTCAACAGCTGAGAGCAAGGCAGTCTCGGTCGAATGTCCACTTCTGAAACCAGACTGGTTGCTGTCCAGGAGGTCTTTCTGTGTGAGAAAGGCAGACTTGGTTTAACATAACTCGTTCAAGTGTTTTTGCAATGAAAGGCAGAAGGGAAACTGGTCTGTAAATCCCTAAAATAATTGGGTTAAGGGTGGGTTTCTTAAGTAGTAGGGTTATATGAGCCTGTCTAAATGCTGAGGGAAAAACACCAGTGTGAAGGGATGTGTTAATAATGTGAGTGAGTGCAGGTACAACGGCAGGAGAAACGGCTTGAAGTAGATGAGATGGAATAGGATCAACCGGACAAATAGTAAGATGATTAGAAAGGATGAGTTTAGAGACTTCTGCCTCAGAGAGTGAAGAGAAGGATGTAAGCGAGTGTGTGTCTGCTTGTAAGATGTGTTTGACAGTTTGAGGTGTGGAGAATTGTACACTGATGGTTGCAGTTGTATTAATGAGGAATGTTGTAAAGTCTTCAGCTGTTAGAGATGATGAAGGAGGACAAAGGAGGGAGGAAAGAGCATGCGAGAGTTGTTTTGAGATGAATTGTTAATTGTGTTGTGGTAGTATGTTTTTTTTATCAGTGGAGACATTAGCAGAGAAGGAACAGAGGAGAGATTCAAGATCTTTATTGTCATATGTACTAGGCACTATAAAATTCTTAGGCCTACTTAGTTATCTCCTCACAAGAAAAACAGGGTAGAAGGGAAACAGACAATAAATTACAAAGACAATAAATATAAAGATACACAACAATATACAATAAAGTACAATACAATAAGAAAGATAAAAACAATATGCAATAAAGGACAAAGCGTGACAAAAGTATATGAACTTTAAAATGAGAGAACCCAAGTGACTGATACATACAAAGGTCAGTAGGATTTTTAGATTTTTTGCCACACCCTCTCCGCAGACCTTAGCTTAGAACAATGCTCGCAGAGAGCATCAGATAGCCAAGGGGCAGAAGGGGTGGTACAGGCTGGCCTGGAAGAGATGTGGCAGACAGTGTCTAAACAAGATGTCAGAGTGGAGCAGAAAGTTAGCATCAAGTGATGAGAACTGTTTAGGGGTTACATCGAAAGATGACATGTGTAGGGGTATGTGTTGTGTCAGGAACCATGTTGCGGTTAAGAGTGAGGAGGAAGTGATCCGAGGTGTGCAGTGGAGTAACCAGCACATGATCAGTGGAGCAGTGTCGTGTGTAAATAAGGTCCAGTTGGTTGCCTGATTTGTGAGTAGCCGTAGTTAATACTCACTTGAGATCAAAAGAGGCAAGCAGAGTGTGGAAGTCTGCAGCCTGAGGTTTAGCTAGGTGGATGTTGAAGTCTCCAAGCATAACTAGGAGAGTACCATCCTCAGGAAAGGTTAAAAGCAGCACATCCAATTCATCCAAGAAGTTACCTAGTGGTCCTGGGGGTCAATAAACAACTACAAAATTGATTTTAAAAGGGTGGGTGACAGTAACTGAATGTGATTCAAAGAAGCTGCTGATATCCAGAGATGGTAAAGGAATAAATTTCCAATCATTAGAGATAAGCAGACCAGTACCTCCACCTCTTCCAATCAGACGGGGGGAATGGGAAAATGAGAAATGATTGGAGTGTGCTGCAGCTGTAGCAGTGTATAATATGATTCCTAATAGTTTATAAGCCCTGACTTGCATCACTTACGCTCATTTTAGTAACAGTATTCTAGTTCATTTCAATAAAAATGTTCATAATAATTTAAAATTGTGCATTTGAATTTAATAAGCACTGATTAGCACCGGTCTCAATTAAAATATAGCCTACTGTTGAGAAACATGGTGAGAAAAATATATCAAATGTCCTAAGAAACTTGTATGACTTTCTTCCCATGGAACTAAATGAAAATGTATGGTGAATGATCACTGGCTGTCAGATTAAGTTGCAGTTTTGCTTGTTGTTCATTTCCTGATTTAAATTTAAGTCTCCTTGCAAGCTAAGTGAAAACTGTACTGCTAGTATTGCATCACACACACACACACACACATTGGTATGTGTGGTTTACAGGACTTTTCATAGGTGTAATGGTTTTTATTCTGTAAAAACTGTTTTTTCTATCCCCTAACCCCAACCCTACCCCTAAACATATAGCTACTATATATAATGCATCTATTGACAGTATAAGGTTGCGCTGCTGAAGCGAAGCTCACTCGTTTGCAAAACTTTATTTTCTTTTGCAAAACTTTATTATTTTGCATATATATGTGGCATTATATTGACTCCATAATGCAGCCTCTCCAGGAGAAATCAAAACGCGCACCACTAAGAAACTCAGCATCCTGAGGTAAACATTCAAAATGGAATTTTTTTTATATTTAAAATACAGTTAGTTAGGCAACATCACACAACGTTTTCACCATTACGACTGTTTAATAGTTCTATAAACAGTTCAATAAGCAAATACAATAATATTAGGTCACTTACATATTAGGCGGAAACACAGCGCATCTCACAGCAAACAGTCGATTCATTGCTGAATGATTCCGTGTTTTAAACGAATCAGTTGAGTCAAATTTTCATTAGCCCATGCATAAACATCTGATGAATCTGCCGTTTGAAAGAATCGTTTGAATGAATGACTCAATGACTCACTCATTAAATGCTCATACTGGCACCTACTGGCGTTTTAATTTAGTTGAAAAGTATAATTTCCACCATCATTTCTTGTTTGTATATTCAAAAATATTGAAACGAATCTCATAATATTATTTAATGCAGCTGTATATTTCAGTGTAAATGATTTAATTTGATAACGTATAGATCACATAATCATTATTATTGAAGTTATGGATCAAATGTAAGAATTTGAAATGAAAGTATTAAATTAATTATTGGGAAAATGCCCTCTATAAAGGCAAAAAATATTAAAATATAAAATATAAAAAACACGCAGATTTATATGTCACAGCTGATAGATAACTGATGAAAATATTGCTTCAGAATAAATCATATATGCAAAGAAACAAAACACACACACACACACACACACATATATATATATATATATATA
>NW_015626042.1:83051-87766 GCF_001515625.1 Sinocyclocheilus rhinocerous | reverse complement strand
TATATATATATACACACATAAGCTCGATACCATAGAGCCCCCCCCCCCACATAACAAATCCCAATTTAACCCCTGGTTACTCCCTAAAAAAAGTAACTAATGGAAAGTAATGCGTTACATTACTTTTGCATTACTTTTTCTCATCTGGGCTGGGCTTGCTAATTTGTTTTTAATATAAAAATTTCTATTTTTGGCAAATGTAAAGGCCCTTTCACACCAAAAGTGAAATGAATAAGCAGCCATTCTGGATTGCATGAAGCATAGAATGCAGGAGAAGAAAGTTCAACACTCTTCAGCAATAAAAAAAGAAAAGAAAAACAAATCAATAAAGTAATTTTTGCTTATTAATATGGTTGAATTGGATCATCGAAGTTCGGCAGCAAAGATATTGGTTAATAAAATGGTATTAAATGTATAACAGGTATTTGTGTTATTTAATAAATTTAATTATTGCAGGTTTGCATCGCACTGTTTTCATTCATTTTGAGGAATACTGAATCTGTTTTTGTGCAGGTGAGATGAGTAAATGCATGTTCAGATTAGTCTAGAACTACAGTAAGACCATGTTCACACAGCGCCTCTGCACTTACTCCTGATTTCTGTCACCATGGCAACACCAGAGCTGTCACTCAACACATGGGAAAACTTATTTGAAAAAGTAACTCAGATATTTTATTGTAAATTAAAAAGTAATACGTTACTTTACTAGTTAATTGAAAAAAGTAATCTGATTACGTAACTCGCGTTACTTGTAATGCGTTACCGCCAACACTGCACAACAGCAGGTAGATTTAGATACTAACCACTCTTTTACACTTGTACATGCCATGGGTAAACTTTCAAATTTCAACTGAATTGTTTCCTTCTGCACATAGCCAGGGTTTAAATGTCTATCTTTAAAGGCAAAGCAGCTGTTCATATTCAAATTCTAGCTCTGAATGAGTGTTTTTGCTTCTTCCTCTTGTTTTTTGCAGTCTCAGCACAAATGCATTGTGATCTTTGCGCTGGTGTGCTGCTGTGCTGTGCTGATAGCACTAATATTCTCTGCTGTAGATGTGTGGGGGGATGACGAGGACGATATCGCTGAAGGAAAATGTAGCAGTGCCTGCCGGTAAGCAAAACTCACCCGTCACACCTAACACGTGACAATAGACTCATTGTCTGAATAGCCTGAAATTAAGCGTATTGAACCAATTTAGTCTTGTTTTTTTATTCTGCTTTGAAGACTTTGCTTAACCTAATTATATCATTTTATTGATTCACAATATTATCTATATTTAGAGAATGTGTCTTTACAAGTTTATTTTGAATTAGAGCATTGACACATTTATTTTTTATAAAAAAAAGCAAAAATCCAGAATTTTGATGATTTGCATGCCTCAGTCTTTGCTCCCTGAGGGTGAGAAATATGCTGACCGGCTGGATTGATATGATCCAGAAGTTCAGCACTTTGTTGATTTTCAAAAGGAGTTGGATTTATGGATGGATAATAAAAGCTCATCAAATTCAAAATCTCTGAAAAACATGTTCAAACAGATGTAGCACTAACCCAATGGGGGAACAGAGGTGCAGCTTGTTCAAACAATGAAATGCGAGACCTGAAGGTAGTGTATCAGCGACTTTCAGCAAAGCATCTATAAGAGTACTTCTTCATCTGCCCGTGCACAAGCTGTAGCTGAGGCTGAGAGAGCCAGCGTAAAGACATGAGCCGTGCTTTACATGAGACACATGCCCTGGACTTGGACAAGGCTAAACTTACAGCAGCTCAATAAAAAAGACAAAGCTGAACATTCAAATAGAACTAGCTGCTTCCATGGCCAAATTAAACATGCTTGAGGAGTTTGAAACATCAGCTCCAGTTCCTAGGGATGGCATGAATGCATATCTGGACAATTCACAGAGAGGGCAGTCAAGAACATCTCAAATGTACGATCCTTCAGACTCGGAATCAGCTCATGTATTAAAGCATCCAAACCTCCAGCGACCCATGCAGGCAGTTCAACTCATTCAAGTGAAATCAGTGATCCCACACTGACCAGTGAAAAGACAAAAATATATTGCTAAAGAAATTTTGCAGCAACAAAAACTGTTCAAAGCAATGTACTGCATTACACTTCCTCCATTATAATGTTTGAACACAACATAGAGGACAAAGCTGAAAATAGCAAAGACAAACTGCACTCTTTAGAGCAATATACATCTAATATAAAAGGCTCTGTCTGTGTATGGCTCCTATGAAAGGACTCCTTGGGGCAAAACGTCTTCTAAAATAGCATATTGGTAATTAAGACAAAGTTGCCAATGAATATATTAAAGGGGTCGGTAACACTTAACACTAAAGTGGACTATCGAAATAAAGTGTAACCAAGGGGTCATATGATGTTGTCTGCCATCTGGTCAAAACCATGTCTGCATTTGTGATCGGAGAAATGACAAACAACAAGCGCTACTCTACACTGCCCAAAACTCGTGTTTGAATCATTGTGGGAGCGTGCGGTCTCGAGTTCGCTCGGCCGTGCACTCTTCTGCCAACGTGTGTTGTGTAGCACGCAGTTTGTGTTCAGCCGCGTGCTTTTCTTGTTGTCTTGTGTTGTTGTTGTTGCACGCAGCTCGTGCTTTTCATCTCCTGTTTTGTCTTGTGCTGTGGAGCATGCAGCTTGGTTTTTGCTGGCTGCGTGCTGTCTTGTCTTGTGTGAACACGAGGCTTGTGAGTTTTCTCATTAGCTGCATGTTCGTGTCTTGTTTTATTCAAGCACATGGCTTGTTATTGTTTTGCTGGCCATGTGCTTGTGTTTGTTTTGTGTGAGCACATGGCTTTTGTCTTTGTTTCCTGTGTGCCATGTGCTCTCATGTCAATTGTCTTGACCCCACCCATCTTGTTACCTGATTATTTGTTAATTTGCCCCACATGTGTTCCCTCGTTACCCTCCTCTTTTCCCCCCTTATTTATTGTCCTTGTGTTAGCAGTCCTGGGGCAGTTCATCGTCGAATGTTCCCTGTCGTGTGCCTTGTCCTGCCATCCAGTCAAGTTGCCAGCTGTTTTTTCCCCTACGGGGTAGTTTTTGTTTGTTTTGTTTTGTTTCTGCCTTTAATAAAGCCCTTATCTTCCTGCAATATTGAGTCCTCGCTCCGTCCTTCATCCCCAACCCTGACAATATGACCCCTTTAAAATATCGCATCATACTGGGCTGCTATTAAGCCAGAGGATGTTGTCGCTCTGCAAAACGATGCACAATTTTGAGAGCTTTTCTAAATTCTGTGAAAATACTTTTTTTTTTAAATATGCAAAAGGTGGACACATCCACTAACATCAGAGCTACTATCCATTAAGTTGTGCATGTGATTTGTCTGATGAGCAGAACAGAATTTGTCAAAAAAGCAGGCAAGAATAACTATCCTATACCCTATATAAATATCCAATAAATAATATAAATATCCCAGACAATGCGCAAAGACAAAAACTTCAAGTGAAAAAAAAGATGACTCAAAATGTCCACAAATAAAGAATTGCCACAACAGTTCAACAATTCCGTCTTATAATGTTTCATGTACTGTATAACTGCACTTCCTGAAGTTTATATGTAGGCCTAAAACAAAATCTCTGTTTCAATACTGCATATCAGGAGGATTTGAATGAATGACTGTATTTGAAAGAGGTTTAGCTTAATCAGATTGATGCTGATAGGAGTCAACACTCCCAAGACAGTGGAGCCCTAATGGTGCCCTAAGGCAATGGTGAAGAATCAGTAACTGTCATGGGCCCTAAGCAGTGAAGACTTTTCTGGGATCTGTGGTAAATGGACCACTTAACTGCTGTTATGGAGCCTGCCCCGTTCAGTAGGTCATGTGTAAAAGTACATTTCCATAGCTAAAATTGAGGATCTGGTAAGTGCAACAATACAATGTGGAAGACCATTGTCAAATGTCTATTGGAGATAAATGGTAGCAATGCAAAGAGCTCTCGTCCTTGTCAGAAGATTCGAGAAGGATCTCTCCTTCTTTCTATTATATTCTACAGGCCATATATTCTAAGGCCATTCTAGATTCATGGGAAAGGTCATCAAGGCCTTACTCTCTTTGGTGTTTCCCTGTGTTTTTGGCAGCAACCCTTTTGGCAGACATTGAAAAAGTCTGTAAGAATACTGGATAGTAATCCATCTTTTTGCAGCATCCAGTTCCTCTGGCAGTACAAGCTTTGCATTAATGAAAATCGTCACTGATAATGCAGGCAACTTACAAGATCTACTCAAGCACAAATACTCATGGGTTGATATTTTTTCCCAAAGATGGCAACACCGGTTGGATGATCTCCCTCACCTGTCAAATTTTAATAGCCAGAGATGCGTGCGGCCCAAGAACACTGATATCCAGCAAGTGCAGCTCCAGCATTTTTAGCATTCTTATGGCTTTGTAACAACTTGAGGGTGAGTAGATGATGACAGAATTTGTAATTTTGGCTAAACTTTCCCTCCTTTAAAAGGAAACTCTCGGAGGACAATACAAGCCTTACATTCAATACCCCCTCAGATGCATACCATGGCAGGCCAGGTTCATTGCGTCTGCATCAAAATAAAGACTACAGTTGAACATCCCATTAATAAATTACTGTATGTCTGCTATGCTAGGACATATATATATATCTATATGTGTGTGTGTGTATATATATATATATATATATATATATATATATATATATATATGTGTGTGTGTGTGTG
>NW_015626042.1:75650-83036 GCF_001515625.1 Sinocyclocheilus rhinocerous | reverse complement strand
AATTTATTAATATAATGAATATGTATATAGTATTTTCCTCCCATACCGCAAAACGTGGCATGATGTGGCATAATGGACTAAAAAGGCCAAACTCAGTATGCTCCTCTACATTATTAATATACATAACTAATATGTACAGGCAAGCAGGTGAGCCCAGAATAAATGCAACACGCACAGTTTCGCGTTAAGTGTTTTCATCCATGTAGAATAAACTGTCTACAGCTCTTTTATATCATTGTCTTTGTCCATTAAGCTACATTACGTGTTTTATTTATAATGATTTTCTATGGGAGGAAAATATTTAACGTGCAATTTAATGCATTGCGTTCTGGGCTCGTCTGCTTGCTTGTACGGAGTCGATCCTTTTAAAATCACTTAATGCATTTCATAATGCATATTCATATTTGCTGTTCTGTATATACTTTGAGTCAACAACAAGACATATAGGCTACTGTATTGTCTTTATCATCCGTTATTATGCCACATTAAGCGTTTATTTTTTTGTCTTGTCTTCACCACCTGGCTACTGTTGTAAAATGTTGAGCGATTCAAACAAAAAGTAATCAAAAAATAGAACAAAATAAAAAAATAAAAGACTGCAAGTGACGTCGCTAGCGGAAGCGCAAGTGTCTGAGAGTGCAAGTCTGAGAGTGCAAGCGCAAGGCTGCTGCCAGACCCTTCTCCAAATATATGCAACATGAAGCAACTGCACAAAACAAAAACATCAGCCTGAATGAATATTTTATTATTACTATTTATTATTATTAATGTTTTATTACCTTAATTATATGTATGTCTGCACGTCTGTATTGTGAGCGTGATTTGACCAAGTACAACATGTTCCTGGATCAACATCCTTGTTAATCCTGGAACATCATTCCAATCAACCAGGCAGAATTGAGAGATAACTTTTCAGGAAATGTCAGTTTTAGGCTTACAATCAGGTTTAGGTGCTTCTACACCCTTGTTAATCAGCTATCATTTCCCTCTGATTTTAGGAATAAATTATGGGTAAGGTTAGGTTTAGGGGAAGGGATTGGGTTAAATCTGTATTTTTGGACAGTAGGAAAAATCCATAGACGCTTATAATACCTGTATCTGGCTACACGACTGAGGCTGAGCCGCGTCCTCAATCACAACTCTCTCAAGGGACGAGGCCATGTAACCTTTTCACGATGATAATGTATATATATATATATATTTTTAAATAAATACCTCAGCCATGCTAATCAGGAACTGTCCTGAACGTAACACTGATCGCGCCTAACCTGCCTTCTGTTTCCACTATACTCTCTCTCACACATACATACATTCTTCTCTTACATACACATATTTTCTTCAGACATACATACATTCTATATATATATGGTATTTTCACCAGATGTCGATACCAACCCAAGTTATCCATACATGCAGATAAAACAAAACAAATAAGTTCAGAAATTAAGTTATGTGTAATAAAATGGAATGAAACAGGGAAAAAGTATTGAACTACTGAAATTTATTTCAGTCAGGACCTCTTAAAGGGTTAGTTCACCCAAAAATGAAAATTAGGCTGTGTTTTACTCACCCTCGAGGCATCCTAGGTGTATATGACTTTCTTCTTTCAGACGAATCCAGTCGGAGTTATATTAAAAATTGTCCTGGCTATTCCAAGCTCTATTTTTTGTAAGAAAAATATCCATATTTCAAACGTAATAAACACTTTTCTCTCACTTCCGCTATCTGTCATACACTGAAGCCGATCCGGCGGATGGCACAGCACGTATGTGCAGTGTGCTTGCCTCTGAGGTATGCTAGTTTCGCGAGTTTGTTTATAGGAGCAAAGGAAGCAAAGTTTCCTTACTTTAGCAAAATAAAACCAGTCTCCTCGTGGCTTATATCGAAATCCTCCGACATTTTTCTTTGCAAATCCTCGGTTTGTACTTCTAATTCATGACCGGCGTTTTGTTTTGTTCTCTCTCCGCATTCATCACTAATCACATAATGCTGACGTCATACGTCATCCACCGGAATGGCTTCAGTGTATGACAGATAGCGGAAGTGAGAGAAAAGTGTTTATTATGTTTGAAATATGAATTTTTTTCTTACAAAAACACATGGATTCGCTACAGGAGGCCTTTATTCACCCCCCGGAGCCGTGTGAGGCACGTTTTATTATGGATGCGCTTTATTTGACGACTTGTGGACTGTTCAACTGCAACATGACTGCAATGATAGAGCTTGGAATAGCCAGGACAATATTTTATATAACTCAGACTGGATTCGTCTGAAAGAAGAAAGTCATATACACCTAGGATGCCTCGAGGGTGAGTAAAACACAGCCTAATTTTCATTTTTGGGTGAACTAACCCTTTAAGTCAAAAAGAAAACCATAGACAACCCATTTAGTCAACTTTTATTGGAATGTTTTCTAAAGTTACATTTGGCAGTATGGCTCTGTTCCAAGTTCCCTGTCCTTTTCATGAGCCCCATGAAAGCCAAGACAGGGAAACAGCAGCAGCTTCTGGGGCAACCCTCCTATTTTAAGAATAGGAGAGCAGCACAAAAAATCCCCCAACAGACCATACCAGGCAATCCTCCCTGGCTCTTCCCGCTAAAGAAGAGCCAGCAGAGGAACCAAATGAGCAATGCAGGAAGCCAATTTACTGCTTTAAAATAGCCAATCAACTAAAGTCAGCATAAGAAATGAAGCAAGAGTAATATATATATATATATATATATATAAGTAAACACCCAACAGCTACTGAAGCCATACATTTTATTTTAAACCACAGTTTAGGGAGCTGCACTCATAGCTTTTTGAGCCTCAAGGATGGCTCGAGCATCGGGTCGGTGGTAACATTCATAAGCGACAGAAGACCATCGCCCCATGGCCTTCATTGTAGAAACACGAGTGGAGGAAGCTGCAGTTGTAGCAGCCCCTATGCGCAGAGAATAAGCTGTGTAACGTTCTGGAGGAAGACCACAGTATTGGCAGAGAAGGCAGAGACGGGAGGCAAACCAGGCTCTGGACATGGGCTTTCCCTCCTCTGTGGAAAACAGTGGGTCCTGCGGACCAGCTTGTGGACGACATAGGAGCCTGAGAAAAATGCTCATTTTAGAAGAAAATATCAGACAGCACTTAGAGGCTTTCGCATTTGATATATATATATATATATATATATATATATATATATATGTATATGAAGAGTTTAGATGCAAAAGCCTCTAAGTGACATTTGAAATTTTCTTCTAAAATGAGCATTTTTATCAGGCTCCTATGTGTAGGTTCAGTAATTTCACTTTAATGGCAATGCATAGGTTCTTTTCATTGACATTAAAGTGAAATAACTGAACATAAGCACAGGAGCCTGAGAAAAATGATCATTTTAGAAGAAAATTTCAAATGTCACTTAGAGGCTCTGATGTCTCTATAGTGGTTAAACATGAGATATAATTCATTTTGGGTAAATCTAACAGGCAGTCTCTGGTCTCATTAATCTATTATTTGTTCCAGAGCAAATAGTTTTGGCTGAGGGCAAAATCTCATCACGTTATATTTTATGTTACTTCAGTGCTGTATATCAGAGCGCTGTCTTTGTACTTTTGACAGAATTGCCTAGCAACTTTTATGATGGCTATTTCTGTTGTTTATTTAACATTATTATTCAATAAATACTATTTTATATACATAATAGTAGTATTTAATATTGAGAAATGGTGTGTGTGTTCATGATGGTGATTTTAGTGACATTGTTTTACGAGTCAGCAGTAAAGTACTTTGAAAGAGGCTGAAACGGAAGTTATTTTTACTCTTAATAACAGCTTGTAAGACGCAGCCAACAAATGCACTGAGTAGCGCTGTCAATGGAAATCACACTTAACAGATAAAAGTATAGCACGGCAGGTGCCAGCCTATCGCTTTCCTCAGTGGACATTCAAACTAATGTTTTATTGTGAATATGAGATTGAGCTGAAGAATGAATGCTGTATCAGATGCAGGTAATCACACTCGCTCAGTCAATCTCTCTCTCATAAAACTCTACTACACATAATACACAGCTTTTACTACAGTAATACAATAAGGTTTCAATGAAGCAACTCAACGTTCCTTCGTCACTAGTTCTAAAGTGACTTTTCTGAATTAGTAACGGAGGCTTGGGCTCAGCTGTTAAACTGTCAACTTTAGATTTTAATCCGTGGCGGAAGGAAGTAGTTCTGCACAAAAGAGGGATTTAAGACACTTTGTTGTTGTTTCTTATGTATTTACACACTCGTGCCATGAAACTGTTGTATAAACGCAACATCACATTCGTAGACATGATATATCGCTGTATATTGGCATGCTATGATTACCTGCGGCCGAGCCCATATACAGCCATATCTCACGTCTACGAGTGTGATGTTGCTCATATAGGCTATTTAAGTTCCTTAGTTTCTTCAGTTCTTTGTCAGTTGTTGTTTGTGTTTGAGTATGCACAGTGGTGTATAAAGTACCTGAAAGCCATACTCAAGTAAAAGTACAGATATCTTACCAGAAAATGACTTTGGTAGAAGTTGAAGTCACCGTTTAGAATATTACTTGAGTAAAAGTCTTAAAGTATGTGATATTTATTGTACTTAAGTACGAAAAGTATTTTTTTAAATCTTAAACGTACTTAAGTATTGAAAGTAAAAGTACAAGTAAATGCAAAATGGAAAAGAAGCAAATAAATATATATAAAAAATAGATTGTGATTAATCGCATCCAAAATAAAAGTTTTTGTTTACATAATATATATGTGTGTGCTGTGTATATTTATTATGTGTATATGTGGCTCTGATGTCTCTATAGTGGTTAAACATGAGATATAATTCATTTTGGGTAAATCTAACAGGCAGTCTCTGGTCTCATTAATCTATTATTTGTTCCAGAGCAAATAGTTTTGGCTGAGGGCAAAATCTCATCACGTTATATTTTATGTTACTTCAGTGCTGTATATCAGAGCGCTGTCTTTGTACTTTTGACAGAATTGCCTAGCAACTTTTATGATGGCTATTTCTGTTGTTTATTTAACATTATTATTCAATAAATACTATTTTATATACATAATAGTAGTATTTAATATTGAGAAATGGTGTGTGTGTTCATGATGGTGATTTTAGTGACATTGTTTTACGAGTCAGCAGTAAAGTACTTTGAAAGAGGCTGAAACGGAAGTTATTTTTACTCTTAATAACAGCTTGTAAGACGCAGCCAACAAATGCACTGAGTAGCGCTGTCAATGGAAATCACACTTAACAGATAAAAGTATAGCACGGCAGGTGCCAGCCTATCGCTTTCCTCAGTGGACATTCAAACTAATGTTTTATTGTGAATATGAGATTGAGCTGAAGAATGAATGCTGTATCAGATGCAGGTAATCACACTCACTCAGTCAATCTCTCTCTCATAAAACTCTACTACACATAATACACAGCTTTTACTACAGTAATACAATAAGGTTTCAATGAAGCAACTCAACGTTCCTTCGTCACTAGTTCTAAAGTGACTTTTCTGAATTAGTAACGGAGGCTTGGGCTCAGCTGTTAAACTGTCAACTTTAGATTTTAATCCGTGGCGGAAGGAAGTAGTTCTGCACAAAAGAGGGATTTAAGACACTTTGTTGTTGTTTCTTATGTATTTACACACTCGTGCCATGAAACTGTTGTATAAACGCAACATCACATTCGTAGACATGATATATCGCTGTATATTGGCATACTATGATTACCTGCGGCCGAGCCCATATACAGCCATATCTCACGTCTACGAGTGTGATGTTGCTCATATAGGCTATTTAAGTTCCTTAGTTTCTTCAGTTCTTTGTCAGTTGTTGTTTGTGTTTGAGTATGCACAGTGGTGTATAAAGTACCTGAAAGCCATACTCAAGTAAAAGTACAGATATCTTACCAGAAAATGACTTTGGTAGAAGTTGAAGTCACCGTTTAGAATATTACTTGAGTAAAAGTCTTAAAGTATGTGATATTTATTGTACTTAAGTACGAAAAGTATTTTTTTAAATCTTAAACGTACTTAAGTATTGAAAGAGAAAGTACAAGTAAATGCAAAATGGAAAAGAAGCAATTAAATATATATTTAAAAAAATGTTCATACACCGCTTGAGTAGCAAGATTGTGTTCAGTTTTAACTCTTTCTTCCATTTGGTATTTTTGGATAAGAAGCACTTCATCTGGTACTTATAGTGTCTTTCATTCCAACATAAGAAAACATCTCTGGAATCTGCATCTGAAATAGCATTTAGATGTATTTACACAGTTTAATGTAGGCCTATCTCAGAGGGGACATGGATGCATTTAAACTGCAGTTACAGATGCATAAATAATGTTTTGTTTTTAACATAAAACATTGAATACTTATATTTGAAATAATTTAAAACATGAAAAAATAGTCAAAATGTGAAATAAAAACCGTCAGTAGGTGGCAGCATGTGACTGTTAATGAGTGAGTCATTGAGATTCAACCGATTAATTCAAACGACTGATTCATTCAGAAACAAAGCATTTGACTGTGTTAATGTCCATTTCTCAGAGACGCAAAACAGTTGTGTAATCTTTGTTTGGAACTATATTCGTTGGCAAAATTGAGCAAAAACAAGCAATATTACCTCTAAAATGTAAGTCACTTATTGCTTTACTGAACTTGTATAAAATGATTATTAAATGTGTTATCGTGCTGATACTTGCAGAAAAACGGTACTCTTTAAATGATATAGATTAAGTTAACTATATTAAATTATATAAATATAAAAAGCATACAGAAGCATTTTTGCTGTCCATAATTTAGAATGCCTGGAATTCATCGTGCGTGCACTCTGTGTGTGATTTGGTGATATAGCCTACTTGATAATGTCAGATCGCACATCATTACAACAACACTTACCATATTATCGAGGAGATCTACTGTATATCGCACATCACACCCCAGACTCGACTTGAGTGGAAAATGAAATCACCCGCGGTTGTGCGTGCACGAGCAAAGGTGTTTTTAGGAGTCTTAACTTGCAGATGCCAGACCACTGATTCATCAAACCTGCTTTTCTGCAGTCCGTGTTCTTCTGACTTCTGACTATTTTGTAGTAAGTAACGAATATGCTTCGGGGAAATGTATCGGAGTTTAAAAAGTGATTCTTGAGAAGTAAAACACATTCTCGTGTTAGCAGACAGATTACACTTTCACATGTGTCCAACAATTCCACAACAAATATAAAATTATATAATGAAATATTATCAAAATATTCAACTGACGAAGGTGACAGAACTGACGGAGGTGACACATCTGACGGTGGTGACGAAAACCTAAATTTGTATTCATTTTAACTATCAAATACATTGAATCAGTCAATTACTGTATTAAACCAAACA
>NW_015626042.1:71672-75632 GCF_001515625.1 Sinocyclocheilus rhinocerous | reverse complement strand
AAAACATTTTTATCCATTTTATTGCATATGAATGATTGAACCCTTCTCTGTGGACACACTGTTTTAGATGTAGCGAGAGGACATTAAGAAACACGGATTTGGTATAATAATGAGAAAATTTAATTGAAGGGGATAATTGTGTTAAATACATTCTATTATTAATCCCCCATAACATTTACAATTGAAAATATTTTTTATTTTTAAACCAAATAGCAGTTACAATTGCTGGACATGTTTTGTCCCATGTCTCAAGAATGACTGGTATACATTTTAATTAGGAAATGTAGTGGAGTAAACGTAAAAGTTGGCTGAAATATAAAAAATCAAGTAAAGAACAGATACTCCCAAAAAATACTTAAGTACTGTAACAAAGTATTATTACTTCGTTACATTACACCACTGAGTATGCACTGTTATACATGTGGACTTTGCTTATTAAAATTACCTTAATTTTGAAACATTTGACTGTGAGAGTAGTAAATAGTCTTGTGAAATGTAATTCTTCTAATTGCATTGAATGGTATGGCCACTTTAATATTTCATTTAATTTTAAATGTACTTCAACATTTTTATATTATTATATGATATTAATTTGCTAATATTATTAATTAATGTATTTACATTATGTGTATATGTAAATAATATACAATTATATAATGTATATGCCTATTGGCACATATTTAATGAAGAACAGGAACATACTAATTTTGTCTAATTTTGGAATACTGCTTGTTGATATTAACAATCATATTTTTGACATGGTTGCCAATCAATAATTGAGTTACAGGCCTTAGATATAGGTAAAATACTGGGTTACATAATATAAATAATACAAGCCGTTGAATAACAGATAGTTTCATTTAAGGGCTAAAAATCTATCATCTGAATTTACATGTATATATATATATATACATATATTTAGCAAAATCATGCACAGTGTAATTGAAGTCCAGCATTCTTTAAAAATTTGATTCTATTTTCAACAAGGACAGGTAATCAAGATGCATCGGTGTCATTTTGTTTTAAGTTCACTTTTAATAATTCTAATCTTAGAAAATGAATGCTTCCCCCTTGCAATTTAGCATGATGCACAGTTCTACATAAACCTCAGAAAAGAGAAATTGAAGACTAAGATTCTTCACAATACCTTTGAGCTCATATGGATAACTATGATGGTCTAGGTCTGCTGGCGAAGCAGATAATGGCGCCTTCAAACAGTGTGCTGTGTCTTTGACCATGAATAGTACCCAGAACAAGTTGGTCAGCTCCTTGTAAATGCCACAGTTCTTCAAGGTCCTGCCGTGCTGTCCAAGCTATTATCTGCAAAGGTTTTGCACTTTCTCACCCAGCGTTTTTTCTCTGTGTCATCACAACGCAATGCAGTGACTCTGTGGTCAGCAAATTCACATCATTCTTCTGCAGCTGCAAACATTAGTGTTCAGGGTGGCCACTTGAACAAACAACACTTTTTCCTTCACTTTCCCTTCTGCTCTACTCTACTCTCTTCTGCGAACTGCTAATATTGTTGGCTCCTAAATTGCATTGCTAAATTGCATTGTTGGCTCATTTGTGAGTTACTTTGGATTAAACTGTCTGTTAAATTAATATATGTAAATGTGGTGTTAAATATCTGCATAATTCCTGCAAAGCATTTTCATAGAGTCACTCTGGCACTTCATCACATAGATGACAAAGCTTTAATGAGAAGACATTTTGAAAAATGTGTTGGAATCATGTTTACTAATTACATAACATATTAGGGGACAGGCTATCAGATGAGCTAATGCCCTCTTTTTTATGATGCACTTTTAAATGTAAATTTTATGTATTTTTTATGTAAAGTTCAATACTGAATACATTGTCATAAGACTGATATTTTTCCTTTCTATTGTTTTGTTTTTAAACTCTAAACACACATAGCCATGAGGGAAGCAGTTTCTCCTCTGGTTTATCATTCAAAGCACCAATTATCAAATAAAATCTTATAAGAAAGGTGTGTCTTTTTTTTTAATGGTTAACTTGTATGGTCTTAATTATAAGTGTTTGTAAAGATATGATTTAGAGACAGTATTGATTTGGAGCTATGTAGTGTTGGACAGAGTGCGGGTAATGTGTCCTTTTAAGATATTCTATTACACAGACTCAATATACAGGCACTGTAACAGGATAGGGACTATGATCAAATCTACATGCTTTAGCAGTAGAAAAAAAGCATTAGCAGGCACTTCTCATCTGAGGCCACTTTCAGTACAAGTGAAATCCCTCTGGAGCCACCAACGATGCTTTAAGTGTTGGAGTTCAAGTGATGGTGGTAATGCACAACTGGGACCTCAGTAAATATAATTTCCTGAACTGAACCCGGGACCTTTAACAGCCAACATTCTTAACCACTAGACTACCACAACCCTCCTGTGAATTCTGTTTGCATTAGCATCTACTGTCTGCAATCTTTCTTAAGTTGAGAAAATGATTGTGTAATATAAATTTCTTAAAGCTTATGGGTCAGAAAGCCAGGATTATGAGTTTTATATAATGTTATTTTTATTATGGAGGGGAATCTGTACTTTACTTCTGTAGTATTTTTGGAAACAAAATGTATTTTGAAAATTGTTTGATGTAACCATTGTTTTAAATTGGATTCAAATCAGATTTTAATTAAGACATGATTAAAAAATGAGACATTAGTGTCATTTAGGAGAACATGTTCACTTTACAGGGGCTCCACTTTACCTAGGATTTCTCCTCCGGATCATGGCAAATAGGGAATGGGGACAACCGATTTCTTCGCTTCACGAGTCCACATGACCAGGACACTTGCTTAAGGCAATACTGGCAAGCCACCATAATGTACATACATTTATGTATGTGTGTGTGTAATCATAATCATTTCAATGTTCTCACTATTATTGTATTTATTATTGCATTATTTCCATTAGTATGCAGTGTGCTGTTCTCTGTTGTGTTTGTAGCCCTGCTGCGTCTTATCATCAAGGTGTTTTGTTTCTCTTATTGATCTGTGTATTCCATGTCTTTGTGATCTGTTTCAGTCTGTTGCAGCCATATAAAGATTTATTGTGCTGAATCACTGTCAGGATGATAAATACACAAACAACTATTTGTAATTTTGTAATCTAGTAAAATCTAGGAGGTGTCACAATGAATTTTTTGTACACATAATGCTAATTTATCAGTTATGCCCACCCATCCGGTTAAGTCTGACATTGTCACAGAGACAGAGCACAAGGAAGACGTTCACAACGAGTAGACCCGACAAAACCAAACTGAACAGACTGGGGTTTATAAACACAGGGCAATCAGGGGAACACAGGTGCATGGAATCATAAAGTAATCAAACTAAACAAAAACAGGAAAAAGACCATAAAAGGAAACACAGGAAGAACTACAGAGGCGAAATGGGTCCAAAAGTATGACATTTCGCCCCTTCCCGGAAGGTGCGTCCTCGCACCGTAGATACAACAGAGGGAGGGATGGGTGGGAACTTGGAAGAAGGAGGACGGACACCCGGGAGGGGGCCGGCAGACAGAGTCCATGGGGGTGACGAAGGAGAGAGGAGCCAGGGAGAAGACAGGAGGGGCTTAGAGCAGGAGGAGCCCAGCTGGAACCCAGGCCACAGCCATTACGATGACCCACGGTTGAGCCGACGGAGGGAGGAACCATGGAAGAGGAATTGCCACCGACTCCAGAGAGCCAACGGGCCGGGGGGAGGCCGAGGATGCCGATGGCGGGCCGACGCCCGACCAAGGCGGAGCCGGAGGGGCGAGGGAGCTGGTGGATTGACAGGTGATGGTGGAGGAGTGGGAGCTAGGAGCCGAGGTGGAGCCGCTGGGTCTACGGCCCGAGGCGGAGTCCGGGTCTCGGAGGCTGGAGGCGGAGGTAAGGGATGCTCCAGCCACGGCGACCATGGAGGATGGCAGACCCGCGGCGCTCGCACGTATTGAT
>NW_015626042.1:61882-71644 GCF_001515625.1 Sinocyclocheilus rhinocerous | reverse complement strand
CCACGGAGCTCGCTCCGTATTGATGGTGGGCGGAGGGCGAGCAGAGGGTCTGCCAGACGACAGGGGTGGAGGAGGCAGGAGCGGGCAGGTGGGTGGGCATTCGTGAGTCTCCGGGCTCTCAGGGCTGCCCTCGGGGATCATAGCCCACTCCTGGCTGGACTGGAAAACGGGAGTCCCCTCAGGGCTGGATGGGACCAGCGGGGACAAAAGAGAGAGGAGAGGGGGCAAGACGACCTCCAGATCTGTTTCCCAGTCAATCAGGTCCCCTTCTAAGTCCAGCAGTCCCACTCCGTGCTCTCACCGTCCACGGCTTGCTCACTCACTGTGGGCACTGTCGCCGGCTCTCGCACCTGGTCTGACGGGTCGGGCTCCACATCCGAGGCGATCCTCCGCTCAGTCGCTCGGCATTGCGCTGGCTCGTTGATCGCTGCGGTAATGGGCTCTCCGTCTTCGGTGGGCTCGGGCTTATGCTCCGCACTGCGGGGAGATGGTGGGCTGGGCTCTAGGTCAGGAGTGGATCTGGCGAGATCATCCTTGGGAGAGATGGTGAGAGGTGATCCGTTTCTCGCCAGAATCCTCTCCACAAATGCGGCGAAATCCTCTCAAGGACCATCTTCGGACGACAGCACTCTGCTCGCGGTGTTCAAGCTTGCGTCATAGAATGAGCAGAGCGTGTCGTCTGGGTAGCTGGTGGTGCTAGCTAACAGCCGGAACAGTCTCGTATGGTCCTCGAGAGATCTGTCCCCCTGCTCCAGCAGGAGGAGGAGGAATTCCGGGCGGGTGAAGGGATATAGAATGAGCAGAGCGTGTCGTCCGGGTAGCTGGTGGTGCTAGCTAACAGCCGGAACAGTCTCGTATGGTCCTCGAGAGATCTGTCCCCCTGCGCCAGCAGGAGGAGGAGGAATTCCGGGCGGGTGAAGGGATTCATAAGGGGAAACACAATGGAAACAAAAACAATGAGAGAAAAACCGAAACAAAAATGGAGGGTAGACACACGGAGGTAACTGTATTGGTCGGGTCTTCTGTCACAATTAGCTTACGGGAGGAATGAGAAGACGTGGAGATTTCACAAAATGAGAGTCTTTAATAATCCAACAGGGAGACACAGAGCACAAGGAAGACGTTCACAACGAGTAGACCTGACAAAACTAGATGTTCTGTGTCTTCAGGGTTTGACAGGGTTCTAAATTTATCATCCTTGGTTATCATTATCATCCTTCTTTTTTGTTATATGAAGGTACATCTATGTTGTCTTTATCATTTTTTATGACTTTTTTTAAAATGCCTTTTATTTTATAGGCCGTGTTGTTTTACTCTTGTCCCCGAGCACTATTAAAATCTGTTTAAAAATATATATATTACTACATGTTTGTGATCTAAACAAAGGAATACCTATAATCTAGTTAATTATTTATTGTGTGAAACAATAGTTTATAGGGTATTGTCACGCTCACTCTGGGAAGGAACGAGGAGACAAGGCGTAAACGAACACAATAGTCTTTTAATCCAACATCCAAGGGAATACACGGGGACAGGAGCACAGGAACACCAGGGTTGACGTACAATCTCGGACAAAGACAGACAGCACAGACTCGAACTTAAATGCAAGGGATAATTAACAAACACAGGTGAACTGAATGACTAATTAAACTAAACGAGGACAGGAAAAAGACCATATAAGGAACACCAGGAACAAAGACAGGGGCAAAACACAACTAAACAGTCATTCAGGGCTTAACTCTTGATTGGAAGCCCCCTCTTGACTGAACACGGGAACAGGATTGCGCTCTGGAGGAGCGGACACTTGTGAGCACTTTCTAGGAGCGTGCACTGGAGGGCGCTCTGGACTGGATTCGGGGGCTGGAGCCCTCTCCTCTTCGTTTTGGCACCTTCGCCGCGCCATACTCAGCACACCCTCAGCCGCGGTGCGGGGGACGGAGCTCCTCTCCGCGCTCACACCGTCCGTGGCACTCTCCCTCGTGGCAGGCGTTGTTGCCAGCTCACACACCTTGACTGACGTCATCAGCTGCTCTGGCTCCGCGGCGATCCTCAGCACTGTCGCTCCATGCGGCGATGGCTTGTCGGTCGCGGCGGGCTCCGGCTCTCCGTCAGCGGTGGGCTCGGGCATGCGCTCCACGCATCAGGGAGATGGTGGGCTGGGCACTGGGTCGGGAGACACTCCACAAAGGCGGCGAAATTCGCTCGAGGACCATCTTCCGACGACAGCGCTCTGCACGAGATGTTCCAACCAGCGTCGTAGAATGAGCAGAGCGTGTCGTCTGGGTAGCTGGTGGTGCTAGCTAACAGCCGGAACAGTCTCGTATGGTCCTCGAGAGATCTGTCCCCCTGCTCCAGCAGGAGGAGGAGGAATTCCGGGCGGGTGAAGGGATTCATAAGGGGAAACACAATGGAAACAAAAACAATGAGAGAAAAAACGGAAACAAAAATGGAGGGTAGACACACGGAGGTAACTGTATTGGTCGGGTCTTCTGTCACAATTAGCTTACGGGAGGAACGAGAAGACGTGGAGATTTCACAAAATGAGAGTCTTTAATAATCCAACAGGGAGACACAGAGCACAAGGAAGACGTTCACAACGAGTAGACCTGACAAAACCAAACGGAACAAACTGGGGTTTGTGAACACAGGGCAATCAGGGGAACACAGGTGTATGGAATCATAAAGTAATCAAACTAAACAAGAACAGGAAAAAGACCATAAAAGAAAACACAGGAAGAACTACGGAGTAGTCCAAAAGTCTGACAGACATCACGTGTCACTGTTTCCAGGTTCACATGCTCCTTCAGATCCCAAAAGCAACGTAGCAAACAATTAAAAATGCTAATATATACTCACAGTAAGCTTTAGTAGTACTGAAAAATCATCATCCTAACCAAACTCTCAATTGGCCACACAGTGATTCATATTTTCTGAATCTTTAAAATATTGGTGTCCGGGACGTCATAAGGCCAGAGACTGTAGTATACACTGTGAGTTTTAAAAAGCTTAGATTAATGGTGTGATATAAATGAATAGTGCTCATAAATGGCTGTTGAGTGTTCTCACTTGAAACTGAGTAGAGGTTTGGACCTGGAAACAATATTATTGGTCAGTAATAACCCTATGCAAATCATTGGAAATCATTACCCTTGTAATATCCGTTCTCAGTGAATCCTGCCTGCACTTGAATATAGATTATATTGTGTTCACAGTGTTGTGCTAGTTGAGAATATTCCAGAAGAACTGTCCATTCCATATAAGGACACAGTTTCACTGGCCGCTGGTCTCCATGAGCTTTTGGATCAAGCACATCGATCTGTTGAGATCGTGTCACCATGGTGGGCACTGAACTCTACCGAGTATGAGTCAAAACCTCCCCAGGCCAAACAGGTAACACCCAACATACTGCAGTGTCAACACCTCTGCTGATTACGTCTCTGAGAGTTTCTTTTACAGAGAGCTAGATTCGTCCCAATATGACTGCATTTAAATGTGACTGTTTCTTCTGTCACCCTCAGGGTCAGATCTTACTCCATCAGTTGATGAGTCTGCAGTCTAGGTCAGTCAGTTTGAAGGTGGTCAGTGGACTAACTAATTCCTCAGAGCTCAAGGCACTCACTCAGAGTGGTAAGTATATGATATTATTTAGCATCCACTGTCTAACAAAACCATCTTGTAAGATTGTTTGTGTTTGGACCAAGTGTGAAGATGCAAAGACACAGGAATTTGATAACTTTAAAACAGGTTACTCCATGATTTGTGGAGAACACTCTAATCCAAAGGTGCCCAGTCCTGTTCCTGGAGATCTACCGTCCTGCAAATTTTAGCTCCAACCCTGATCAAACACACCTGAACCAGCTAAATCATCTTTTCAGCAGCACTTGATAGATGAACCTGAAGTCTGCAGGAAGATCTCCAGGAACAGGATTGGACTCCCCTTCTCTAACCAGTGACCCAAGTAAACCTGCAAGAAATTTTAATAGATCAATAAAAAAAGACTTCCCCAATGTGGGGGAACAGCGTATACCTACTCTTTTTAGGTTCACTCACAGATTTATCCACATCTACCTCAAGTTCCCTCCTTGAGCTTTTTCCTACTTCTCAGATTCTCCCTGGCACTCATCTGCTCAGATACTTTAGATAGCTGAAGACAACAGGCTTTGGAAGAATTCCTGAAAAATTAAGAAGGACCACTGGACACTCAGGAGCAGAAGACTAGAGAGCAATGGTAGGAGATAAAGCAGGGAAACCAGGACTACTGAAGGTTTGGGAGAAGTAGTGAAAAGTGGGAGAAGTGACTTGGTATAGCTAATTATGGCTGAGAGGAGAAAGAGACAGAGAGGGAATACTGGGGGTTTTGCGGGGAAATACTGGTGGCTTTACAGACTTCATAAAAAACTTGAGACAAATAAAACCATCTAAATTGGGATGAGCTGGAATCTTAGGAATAAACCCCAGGGACTCAAGATGAGACATAGGAGAGGGCAAGAGTGGGGTATCTGGAGGAGTAGAAAGTCAGGAAGACCGCTGGAATCTTGCAGGACTCAAGAAATCAGGAGAAAGTGAAATCATGCCAAAACAGTTCAAAGGGTCTTTGTATTAGCATTATGAGTTCTTGTGTTTTGGAATCCCACCAAAGTAGCTTATGCTGGGTAACGTTTCCTGTTGATGGCACTTAGTGTGAACAATTTGACAACCAGTGATTCATAATTGACTGTTTTGTTCGTTTATCCTCCAGGTGCAGAAGTGCATTACCTGAACATGAAAGCCCTCATTAAAGGTCAGCTCAACTCCTCCTTCTGGGTGGTGGACAGGAAGCACATGTACATAGGAAGTGCTGGCATGGATTGGAGGTCACTGTCTACGGTAAAGAACAACTCTACTCTTAAATGCAAATTTTTAAAAAAAGGTTTTTTTTTTTGCTTTACTAATTCCATTTAGTTAATTTGATTATTAATCTGTATGTTGGAGTTATGTGATATGGCATGTTCTTCATTCTGTTTAGTAATATTTAATTGGTCTGGTGAGTGAGGTGATGTGTTATTTTCACAGATGAAGGAGTTGGGCATCATTATTTATAACTGCAGCTGTCTGGTGTTGGACCTGCACAAGATATTCAGCCTCTACTGGCAACTGCAGTATAAAGATTTTTTGCCGTCAATATGGTCCAAGAAACTGAACGCTCTGTATAACAGAGACAACAACCTTCAACTACATCTGAATGACACTGAAGCAAAAGCATACTATTCAGTGAGTTGAGTTAGAAGTGTTTTGATTTTCCATCTAACTGAAGTCTAGTAGAAGCAGAAACAATTCCTGGTGCACGGAAATTATCCTTCATTTGATTTGTCTATGTTTGGTGGTGGTTTTATAACCTTAAGCTTCAGCAGCAGTGAAACTGACCAGTGTTGATCATAGTTTTCATGTGGATTTTAGAGACTTTTCTGACGTCACTGTATGCAAATACACTGCAAGTATTATTTCATAGGACTGATAAAGCTGACTACATTGGGCACACATGTTGTTAAATAATTCAGTTTTTTATCGTTTGTTGTGCTAGAGTTCTCCAGATGTTTTCTGCCCAAAAAAACGGACGAAAGACCTCGAGGCCATTAACAGAGTCATTCAAGAGGCTGAGACATTTATCTACATCTCCATAACCAACTATCTACCAATGCTCAACCGCAACCAACCCAAGTGAGTCCTGTTATATGACCAAAATATCTAACATTAAAATTACCCTATAATACTTGTGATTTGAATGATGCTTGCAAAGAAATGTAATCTATCAGAATAAATGGCTAAGATATTTGCACCAGCTTCAAGCAATAGGCTTACCTGGACCATGCTAATCTGAAAGTGGCTCATGGGAATTTTGGACACAACGATTTTTAAATCCAGTCATCTGAACAGTAAATGTAATTTCACTCCAACTCTCATTAATTGACTAATGACATCACAAAGCCTTTCCTAGTAATTATCCTGAGCTGTGATGTCAAAGACAGCGGACAGGAAAAATGTGTTCATTACACACATTTAAGAGCCCCCAAAAGAGAATGTGTCACTGGCAAAACATACTATAAGAAATAAAATTTTGTGATATACAGTATAAATACCTTTGTCAGAATACCTGCTAAATGTCCTTGCAGAAAGGAAGAAGCTTTTTTAGATCAGATGCTGTAGTTATGACATCTACCAGCAGTTCTAATGGGATCGTGCTAACAAGCCAAACCTTGGCTACTAGATTTCTAACACTAGTGATAGTAGTAGCAGTATAGTGCATTACACTGATGTTTACTCTATGTCCTTTAACAGGTACTGGTCACGCATTGACAACATGCTCCGAGAAGCCTTGATTCTGAAAAAAAGCATCGAAGTACGCCTGTTAATAAGCTGTTGGGAGCAGACTGATCCGCTGACGCTGAACTTCCTGTGGTCTCTCAAAGCACTGTGCACAGAGTCAGTCCGCTGCTCAGTGGAGGTGGTGAGTGTGCATTTATCAACGATTACCAAAGATTTACATGTAATAGGGTTGCTGAGGCTCTTCAACTATTGTTGACTTGTGATCATTGTTTAACATTGTACAGCCATCCTCAAATCTGACAGGTTGTGACAGATCGACAGCACTGGGACTTTTCTCTGCTTGTCTGTTTTGCTGGTTTGCGTGTTTGTTTCAGACGGACTGTCAGCCTGTGCATCCGTGCATGAGATTTTACAGTGACTCAATCTGCAGCTTACGTCATTGTGCCAGTAGGTGTCTATCTTTAGGACCGAGTCATTGAATCAAACAAATCATTCAAAAATGCTTATTTATTTAGGAACCAAAAAAGTACTAGCTGTGTCCGAAACAGCAAACTTCCATAATATTAAGACAAACAGTGCATGTGATGAGTAGTATATCAGAATCATTTGTCTTCATGTAACAGTATGTAAGCAATACCTGGATGATTTACTATTTACTACTTGTAAACCTAATGGACAAGCGGTCTCCTGCAGGTGCTCTTCTTAAAATTTAAATACATTTCACACAATATCCCCCAGGTGGTGCATAGAACAACATACTGTAGCTCAACGCACGGTAGGAGAGGACTAGCCAAGCTGATGCTGGAGTCAATGAATATGTGATAAGAATTTGTGATATTGAATTGAACCTCACTGAAGTCTATGCACTACGTCCATTCACAAATACTTCGTAAAGGTCAGATTTGATAGTTAAATGTGTGTATGTTAATGAGTTCCAATAATTCGTAAATAGGGCGCGCATGCACGCTCATTCACAATTAGCATATTCCCCGCCTATGAATTACAGCTACACAAATTACGTATCTAGGAATGGTGTGGAATCCTTGGACTCAATTCTCAGGTTTTGGTAAGTTATATAGCATAAATGCATAAGAGACTGAAAGGCTATGCCTAACAATAAATGAATAAATTAACGTGTGTCCACCAGAGCGTTTTTAGCCAGCTGACATTAGCCTGGTGCTCTTCTGAAAACGACCAGCTGGTAGTGCTTGAGAGAGCTTTGGAGGCACTGCATTTTTCTGGAGTGACGCGTTGTTTGCTATGAATTGGAATATTCACGCAGTAACATGTTACGAGTATCTTATTTTGAAGAATATTACTGAATATAAAAATTCAGTAACCAGCAATATTAACTTCTCCATTGTTATGTTGTACAAGTATGATCATGGTTGGTCAATGTAATTTTAGTCCCACCCCTCCTCCACTGTGATTGGACGGCTGTGTAAAAAGGGACAGTAACGAGCTCTGCGTTTTATCCAAAGTTAAAGAGTAAAAAACGAAAAAAAGACAGGGCAAATGTACTCGTTACATATCATTCTAATACATAGTTCATAAAAATGCAGTGTCATCAGTTTGTCTAAAAGAATACCGAACGTTTGAATGTTTTATGCACCATTTACACGTGGTAGGGAGCAGGTGTAAATTTCTTTCGTACCAACTAACATTTTCAAAATACGAACATTTTCATGAATCCGAAAATTTACGTCAGAACGACTTTCCGAATGATTTACACAAAAAATCGTTCTGCTCGTGTTTCATGAATGAGGCCCATTGAGTTTTCAGGTTCAATACATCAATAGTGCTCCATATTGGAAACAGCACACAAATCTACACGGCACACATAAATAAGGCATTTTACTGTGTTCACTACCCCCGACTCCCCTCCCACACCACACGTGCACACATACGAATGAATTAAAACACTCCCCCCTCCCTAGGCCAACAGGAGTGATCCGTGAGGGTGAAGAGCATCCACAGAAAGCACACGGTCAATCAGGAGAGAAGCAGTAGTGAGGCGGGGCATAAATTACCAGTTAATTCACAAAAAAATCCATTCATATTCGTGTCCAACAAGGGCAGAATCATATCTGCCATCTTCAGTACCTTTATGAAGAGTCCATATGTGACCCTGGACCACAAAACCAGTCATAAGGGTCAATTTTTGTAAATTGAGATTTATACATCATCTGAAAGCTGAATAAATAAGCTTTCCATTGATGTATGGTTTGTTAGGATTGGACAATATTTGAAAATCTGGAATCTGAGGGTGCAAAAAAATCTAAATATTGAGAAAATCACCTTTAAAGTTGTCCAAATGAAGTTCTTAACAATGCATATTACTAATCAAAAATTAAGTTTTGAAATATTTACGGTAGGAAATTTACAAAATATCTTCATGGAACATGATTTTTACTTAATATCCTAATGGTTTTGGGCATAAAAGAAAAATTGATCATTTTGATCCATACAATGTATTGTTGGCTATTGCTACAAATATACCTGTGCTACTTATGACTGCTTTTGTGCTCCAGGGTCACATATGACATGAAGCCGAACAAGCAGAGCTAAGAGGTAATGGTGATGCTAAAACCTTGTTCAGACTCTCAGTAGAAATTCTATTTTTTTGCATATCCAGATGGGTTTTTGAAAGTCTGGACAGCAAAAAAAAAAAAAAAAAGAAATCAGATTTGCGCAATCTGATTCAAACGACATGTGGAGGTGGTTTTCATTGTTTGATTTCATAGTGTACTATACTGTTTTGATCTGTTGTTTGTTTTATGAATTCCCTGCTGAAAAATCCAGCATTGCTGGTCACCAGCATAAGGAATGTTCTGCATGCTGGAACCAGCTTGGGATGCTGGTGTGCTGGTGGACCAGCATTTTTTGTCTTTTGGGTGCTGGTATGATCCCAGCAAGACCACAACAAAACTTGTGTATGTGTTACATATCACATTTATTTTGAAATTGATTAGTGTTTGTAGTTGGTAGCTTGTAGACAAAGACAATTTTCCAAATAAATATTAATAAATTATTTAATAAAGAAAAACCTCTTAGACTTAAGTACGGTCCGAAGATCCGGCTTAGCCTTAGAGGTCCCCGACCTAGAGCGTCGCCTCGCCCCCGTGTCTTGACACGGGGGAGCACGCGAGGCCACGCTCTGTTTTTGCGCGCCCCTATATGTGGAGCTGGTACCCGGAGGGGGCTGCTCTCGCCCAGCAGCCCCCAGAGCTAGAGAGCGGCGAGGAAGAAACCGCTGGAACGCCGCCGCCTGCTTACAGGCCTCCTGGTACCTGTCGACGACCGAATTGACAGCGTCGCCAAACAGGCCAGAAGGCGCAAGCGGGGCGTCCATTAGGCAGACCTTGTCTCTCTCTTTCATAACTGACAAGGTCAGCCATAGATACCTCTCCGCTGCCACCATAGCTGCCATAGACCTGCCAATGGCACGGGCGGTCTCTT
>NW_015626042.1:59579-61318 GCF_001515625.1 Sinocyclocheilus rhinocerous | reverse complement strand
GTGAGCGAGCGCTGGATCTGGCGGGTGAGGAAGAAGATAGGGACTCGCCCGTCTCCATTCCCTCCGCCAGTTCCAGCTGCGAACCCCACGAGCGCAATCGCCGCTGCGCCTCGGCGGCAGCGGGACCCGCGCCGCGGGGAACGCTTGCGAAGGCACCCTCAGCAAAGAGTGCCTTCCGGGAGCGGAGAACATGCATCGGAAGACGCTCGCAATGCGGGCAGTCAGCTCTCTCAAGAGACTCAGCATGCTCCGCTCCCAGGCAGACAACGCACAAACTGTGTGTATCCGCACCCGTAATGAAACGCGGGCAGGGAGGAACACACAGTTTGAAACGCTGGCTGCCTTCGCCCTTACTCAGATGGTGTTTCTTTTCATGTGCTTTAGACATAATTCTTTCTTTTATTTTTTTGTTTCTTTCTACGGGACAGACAACACCAAATAAGACTCACAACTGACACACACACAGAGCGCTTGCTGAATCACAAAAAGCTGACGTTGGTCTCACCGCACGTGCTTTTATAGCTTCCAGGTCATTACGTCACCCGCCGTGACGTCTCGCCCATCTATTGGTCTGATTACACACGAGGTTCAGAGCCCGTCATGCTGAAGGGCGTTCCCCTAGCGTTTCCGACGCAGCTCGAGTTCCTGAAGAGGAACTCCGCTCTGATGTTGCTGACCCAACCGGGAGGGTCAGTGCCAGCTGAAGAAGTTTGTACAAATTTGGATATGTGTCCTTTTTCACAGTATTCTGAAAATGTGTGAATGCAACAGGAGTCACAGTGGCAGAGGCCTTCACAAGGTCTATCTCTGCTCTCACCAGAAGTGGGTGAATGCACAGTTGTTCAGCATACTTCTTTAGAAGATGATCAATTCCTCCTTTCTCACATTTAAACACTGCGTCACATGCTTTTGCAAGGTCAGTGGCTTCTCCTGTGAAACGCCTGTCAAGCTCACAGATCACAGCATCCAACACAGGAAGATAGAGATGCTGTTGCATTTTCCATGCAGAGGATTTTGATGTTTCAGTATGTGTTTCATCTTCGCTCTTGTCTCTATGGCCCAGTGAAGTATGCACAACGTAACTGTCCAAGGTACAAGGGGTTTTAGTAACCCGCTTTCGTTTGCATGGTAGTTCATCAGGAACCTCTTGCTGTGCATCCTCTAGCTCTGCCACATTGCTTGTTTGGCATAATTCTTTCACTGTGCACCACACTTCTTTCCATGCGTCTTCGTCTCTTCGAGATACCACATGCGACCTGAGGTTGCTCGTAGCCTTGGTTGCATCAGCGAGAGTACAACTGGTGGACTGAAGGGCCTTGTGTGCAACATGCACAACACGCAGAAGGCCCTCGAATACAACAAGACAAGTAATAAATGCAACCCTGTTCATGTGAAGTGGCCTCAATGGCCCATTTTTCTCCTTCGTCTCTCATTTCTTTCAAGGTGTTTGTAATTGCGGAGTAGTGCGTTTTAACAGAATTCACACATCGCCACTTACATGCCCACCTCGTCTCACTGGGCTTTACGATTTCAGTTTGTTTTATGTTCAGGGCTTTCTGCATGTCAATGAATCTATGATGATTAGAAGGCTCTGCAAACACTGCATACAGCTTGTCAAGTACATTGAAGAATGTTTTCACAGTGCGATTGACGGCACAACATTCCACTAGGACCAAGTTCAATTTGTGTGCCATGCAATGTATATACGCTGCGTACGGGTGAACCTCTTTGATGCGTTG
>NW_015626042.1:38099-50412 GCF_001515625.1 Sinocyclocheilus rhinocerous | reverse complement strand
GTGAGCGAGCGCTGGATCTGGCGGGTGAGGAAGAAGATAGGGACTCGCCCGTCTCCATTCCCTCCGCCAGTTCCAGCTGCGAACCCCACGAGCGCAATCGCCGCTGCGCCTCGGCGGCAGCGGGACCCGCGCCGCGGGGAACGCTTGCGAAGGCACCCTCAGCAAAGAGTGCCTTCCGGGAGCGGAGAACATGCATCGGAAGACGCTCGCAATGCGGGCAGCAGTCAGCTCTCTCAAGTGACTCAGCATGCTCCGCTCCCAGGCAGACAACGCACAAACTGTGTGTATCCGCACCCGTAATGAAACGCGGGCAGGGAGGAACACACAGTTTGAAACGCTGGCTGCCTTCGCCCTTACTCAGATGGTGTTTCTTTTCATGTGCTTTAGACATAATTCTTTCTTTTATTTTTTTGTTTCTTTCTACGGGACAGACAACACCAAATAAGACTCACAACTGACACACACACAGAGCGCTTGCTGAATCACAAAAAGCTGACGTTGGTCTCACCGCACGTGCTTTTATAGCTTCCAGGTCATTACGTCACCCGCCGTGACGTCTCGCCCATCTATTGGTCTGATTACACACGAGGTTCAGAGCCCGTCACGCTGAAGGGCGTTCCCCTAGCGTTTCCGACGCAGCTCGAGTTCCTGAAGAGGAACACATGTTGCTGGTTATGTTTACACTGTAAAACCCCTAGTGTTAAACAAACTCTGCTCAGTTTTCATATGATCCTGATCTACAGAGAGTAAAAGTAACACTGAAGTAGTGTTGTAGTTAGTGAAATAAAGTAGATTCACTCTAGGAACAGCAGGAACAGAAAAAAAGTGAAGAGGTGAGCAGAAACACAACAACTACTTACAGCCACACAGCCTTAGATGAAATCGATATCTCACCAGAGGATGATTAAACAACTGCAAAAACAGAATTACCTTATTCACTTATTGCAAACCAGTTTGGCTTTATTTCTTTCATATGGTACATGCACCATGTTGCTAAAGTCTGTTACCATTATGGGGATTAGTGTTCCCTTTAGTTGGGCACTTGGCCATTGACTTTGATTGAATTAACTCTGTTTCAGCCATTGTTAAAAGTGCACGCTATCACTATTTTCAATAATATTTCATGGTCCTGACTGCACTGACATACCTTTTACTATGTGCACTTTTTGAAATCAGTGACTGACAGCTGGATTTGGACATATGTGACTTCCCAGATAAGTATGAAAGTCTTTGAAAACAACAACTTTCAGTTTTGAACTTCCATTATGAAGTTGTTATTAACTGTCCCATTGAATGCGCTCCTCTCATAACCCCTGTTATCCAATGTACACAAGCTCTTTTTAACTGATTTTAACTGATTTATGTACACACCTTATGAAACAGGAGACAATACCTTTGATGCTTTGAAATGTTTTACCAGTTTACCATTAATAATGTAATCATACCTTAAGCAATTCAAATTTTCAGCTCTACTTTCACCAGAGGGAGCAAAAGAAATTACAAAGTTATCATATAATTAAATAAATCATATGTTTTATCCTTATATTGTTTCTCCTTTACATCATTAATGTATTTAAATAAACAAATATGCAAGCAAAAACCATGTTTGTCCTCAAAAAACGAATTGCATACAGACAGCTGGCCTACTGATACTCAACCCTACAAAGCTCATGCTGGTGAACCAGCATCACCAGCTCCATTTTGCTTGAGAACAGCATGGATATGCTGGTCCACCAGCTATACCAGCATAAACCAGCACTATACCAGAACTAACCAGCATATACCAGCATAAACCAGCACTATACCAGAACTAACCAGCATAAACCAGTACTATACCAGCCTGGACCAGCACTATACCAGCGTAAACCAGCACTATACTAGAACTAACCAGCATAAACCAGCACTATACCAGCCTAAACCAGCCTGGACCAGCACTATACCAGAACTAACCAGCATAAACCAGCACTATACCAGCATAAACCAGCCTGGACCAGCTTGGAATACATGCTGGTTTATGCTGGATCTTTCAGCAGGGTTGTTTTAGAGGGTTAGTTTGTTCATCCAGTGTTGAGGATAGCTGAACTAGATTGTGCTGTGGACATTGACTGTGGTCATATTTTGATATAACCCATTTGTACAATTGTCCTCTTAATATGCTTTGAATTACCTTTCAGGCTAACAGGTGTATTGATATTGAGGACACTTCAAGGTGTATTTAATTCCGTATTACATGAACAGTTCTGATTTTTAGGATACACATTGGCTTCTTCTCCATCAAAGAGTGAAAATGTACAACATTGCATGTATGCTGCATGCCACAGTCCAAAGACATACAGGTCAGGTGGATTGAATACAGTAAACTGGCTGTAGGAGTGTGTGTGTGTGTGTGTGTGTGTGTGTGTGAAGGAGAGAGAGAGAGAGAGAGAGAGAGAGAGAGAGTGTGTGTCCCAGCACTGGGGTTGTAAGAGTTAGTGCAATCTCAGTACTAGAGTTGGGCATAAAGCATTACACAGGCCGCGATCAGACCGAATGCGTTTTTTAGGTCTGAAAACGTGAGGCGCACCGCACTGCCTTTTTTGGTGACTTTTTGGTGGTTTTTGCTGTTAAGTAAACTGTCATATTAGCAAAGACCTTAAGAAATACAGCTCCGGGTAACCTGCAATAGACACCAAAAGTTTCTCCTCCATCATTGCAGTCTCCGGACTTTCTAAACAACGGTAAATTTTCATCACCACAACGGAAGTCCTGCCTCTCCATTCATTCAATTGGACAATGGAAAAAAAATGCGAATGACGTCAGGCGCTTTTCTGCTCAGAGTTGCTTTTTTTTTCAACTTTTTCAAAAACGCGAGGCACCCAGGATGCATAAAGAGTGCGCAAAACGCTCACTCCCAATAGGAAACAATTTTAAAAAGGTGCCTCTCACTGCAAAAAACGCATTCTGTCTGATCAGGGCCTTACACAGTACAGCGTTACTGCATTCTAATTATTTTCCTGATAACGCAGTAATGTAATGCATTACATTTTAAACTTATGTAATTTGATTACAGTTACTAATGTCAATAAAAGTATGTTACTTAAGTTACAAATGCAGTGTTAAGAAAAAATATGAAGTAAAATGCATTTTAAAACCATGTTTTGCGTGTCAGTTTGCCCTTTAATAAATCACCGGTGAATGCGAGCTAAAATGCAGACGAGTCGTACAACATTTAGATGCAATGATCATATTTCAAAATGGTGCACTTGATTTCACATATTTTAGTCTGGCATTATTGTTTGGGAAATGTTCAACTAGTAAATGTGTACAAGTTTATGTCACAATAACACTAATATAAGTTAAAAAAAAAACTCATCAGAAATGATCTGCTCCGCTGAATCAAGCCGCGCCATGCATCGCATTCTAAATACAAGGCTTATTCCTCACAGCGTGTCCTCTTCCAAAAACAAAAAGTATCCTAAATTAACTTGATAAATCTTACACTTTGTTTACGGAGGTGATGTGGGATTTTACATGTTCGCACGTCTCACATGGATGGTTATCGTATAGAACGTGATGCACATGGGTGTGACAACATTATAGATGAGCTCAGACAGGAGAGACTGTGCCTCGTTGGTTTCATACGGATTACTTTATCAGAGAATACTTGTTTTTGACATGATTTACTTCATTTAAAAATAGACACATCAAGCTTTACATATATTTCTCATGTCTGTGTGTCAAGTATTCGCTGAGTTTTCATTCATTTTAGTGACGCGTTTTAGAAAGATATTCGCAGAACATCTATATAACTGCATATAGATATTACTGCAGAAAACGCACCTTATTTTTCAGTCAATATTAAATTACTGAAAGAACTATGAGTTTCACTTTGATATAACGCAACTTGAAAAGTAAAGTAACTTGAAAGTAATTAGTAAACTGATTACTTTTTAAATGCGGTAATCAGTAATGTAATCAAATTACAATTTTATCGTGTACAGCGTGTGTCGGAAACGATAAACCCATTGCCATAGTTCTGTATTTTGAACGCTCTACAGAAAATGAAAACGTAGAAAATAGCTGGACATTATGCAAATGTGTTACCCCGTGACATGTAGACTCGTTTCGGCTGTTCAAAGTCAATTCTTTCTTTTGGGGGACAATGACTTTATTTATTGTGCACTTTTAGCTTTACAACTGTGCAGACCATATACATTCGCATACGGCGACATTACACACAGCTTGAAATATTCATAATAGGGGCACTTTAAGACCGTTTCCTGCACAGTTCAGTGCAAGTTTTGTTCTCATCTGATCAGTGTCAGTGCAGTCAAATTGATAATATTGCTGAATATTAAGTGTCTTTTAAACAGACTAATATTTGTTGACATACGTACAGTAATCTGGCCTAAAACATGCCAGCCTTGAAAAGATATTTGGATAGAGTTGAACATTTTCTGATTCTTTATTGTTGTTCATCACTTGGATTGGATAAATGCAGAGGACAAATTCAGAGTATGGGTTACAATAATTGGCTACAGCCACTGGCTGCGAGAAAGACAATGAATGAATCGGAATAAATATTTTTGGTGCATAGAATTAAATTAAGTGATGATGAATCAGAGGGACTGATCGCTGCTTACCACTTGATTTAAGAGAAGATATACAGTAGAAGCGCTGCAAGTCAGTGGCAGTTTATTTGAACAGATGTATGAGAAATATGATTTGCTACAGTCCATTTTTCATTTGTGTTTATGTCCAGATACAACATTCATCAAGTAGTCTGTGACACGGATGATTCTGAATTATCAGCTTTTGTTTCATTAGCTATAAATCTCTTCTGTGGCTGGACTGCTGTCACTGACGAAGTATGTACTCTGTTCTTCTTTTTGTAGAAGTTCTTCATTCCACAGAAGCAGAGCAATGGAGATCTCTATGGAATGAATCACAACAGATACATGGTGACTGACAGATCTGTGTATATAGGTGAGAGCATCCTCGGCATTGATTAAGCTGCTGAAGTCATATTGTGAATTGAGGGAAAAATCGTGTTTGAATCATGTCTTCTCCTAAAACCGTGTTTCTGGGCTCTCAGGGAGTTTAAACTGGGTGGGCAACGAGTTTGTCTACAGCGCCGGTGTTGGTGTGGTGATCAGTCAGCAGGTGGAGCAGAACAACTCGACTGTGGTTGAACGGATGAAAGCTGTCTTTGAACGAGACTGGCATTCCCACTACAGTAAAACTCTCCAGCCAAACAAGATCCCAGTGTGCAGCATGCACACGGTCAAACAGCAGCCTGCGGCAAGCCTTTCTCTCTGAAAACATGTTTGAAAATCACACGCAAACCTTAAACTTATCAATCAGTTTCCTTTAAACTGTACCAAACACTCTGAGTTCATACAGCAACTCATACATGTTTTCAATTTCACTTTTGTATTCATACAATTTTGAATGTGCTTCCAGATATTTGTATGCATAAAATGGTGAGGCATAATTAATATTATGCATTATCAAGCACTGTATTTGAAAGTTAATTTCATCATTCATTTTTACAGGCAGGTTTTTACAAAATCTTTCTACAAATGTTCATATATCTTGATTTTTTGCTGATTCGGTGATTTATGTTGATGCATGTTGATTCAACACATGCTAAAATATGCTGGTAAACTAGTAGTTGATTTATTTGCACTCTGTATTTTAACTAACGTTATGACTGTCCTTCAATGAACATACATTTTCTGTCAGAATTTGTGTTAGAAATAAACCAGGAAATATTACTCAAATTAATGTTAAAAATTTCATTTTCATGCTGTAAAATGTTCTTCACTTATGGGTAAACAGAAGTTTGAGATACCTGAGCAGTGGCATAATCTTAGCGAAAACAATATTTGGACTATATTCAAAAATGACCTCAAGTTAGCGTCAGGTAGTTAGTATTTAAAATATAACAATATTTTCCAATATTTTTGTAATTCATAATTATTGATTATATTCTTTTTAATTTTAAGCTCTGATTTTGCTGTGAATGTATAAATCAAATTGCTTTTTACCCCACCTTAATTTTTATTTTTTTTTTAATCTGACATTAAACATGAAAACTCTAGACATTTTTATACTTGGTTTATAATTTATGTCTTTGTCACTAAAACTATGATAACTATTCTGGACGCATTTAACTTTTGTTTCACAGAAAGAAAACACACACACTGCACATCCTTAAGGGGGTGTTTCCCCACTCTACTCTACTAGCTATAATTTCCCCTCTAAAGCAGTGCTCCAGTGTTTGGCTTGACTCACATCTGAGCTTGTTGGACTGGACAGAAGAACTTAACCAGCGGAGCTTTCCACAGCGCCACAGACCAGTGGTAGTGTAGACAAGCTGTTTCCAGCAACAAATTAACTTTGTTTTGTTTTGTTTTTACAAATACAAATATACAAAGACTTTCAGGAGAACATTAAGATCAAGGGAGTACAGATAATCATGAGCATATATATAAAGAAGATTAGTAAATTACAAACAAAATACCGTACATTAAGGAAACAATGATAACAATATATTGTGCAATGATTAGACCTATGATTGATTATGGCAGCATAGTATATAGTTCGGCATCAGTATCTATGTTAAATAAATAAATGGTATTCAATCTCAAGAGAGATTGAGAATGAAAAGGAAAGGTGTATGCCTAAAGAAATAGTAGTGGATCAATATTTGAAGCAAAACTATTTTAACAGTATTCAAATATATACGGATGGGTCAGAAAATCCAGATTCTGGGTATACAGCAGCAGCCATATATACTGCATATATATATCCCCTATTTTAACTATAGCACAGTTAAGAGGTTATCTAACGATGTATCTGTATTCACAACAGAAATGATGGCAATTCTAATGGCTCTGCAGTGGGTGGAAGAAATCAATCATAAGTGTAGTAGTTTCTTCAGATTCATATTCAGTATTAAACAGTTTAAGTGGGAAATCAGCATCTAGACAGGATATACTTTATGAAATTTTACAGAATTTATATAGAATAAACCAAACAGGAGTAAGAGTAGAGTTTTTATGGATACCTGCCCATGTAGGTGTAGAAGGGAATTATGAATAATATTATATTAGAAGGAAGTGTGTGGCAAGATGTATGGAATAAAGAGTCAAAAGGGAGACACTTATTTAGCATTCAACAGAAAGTGGGGATTGAAAGAAAGGTATATGGAAACAGAAGATACTGTTATAACCAGGATCCGTATAGGACATAACAAAGAGTGAAAAATTTAAGGGGGTCTGAATACTTTCCGTACCCACTGTATATTCCCTATTTTAAATATAGCACAGCTAAAAGGTTATCTAACGATGTATCTGTATTCACAACAGAAATGATGGCAATTCTAATGGCTCTGCAGTGGGTGGAAGAAATCAATCATAAGTGTAGTAGTTTCTTCAGATTCATATTCAGTATTAAACAGTTTAAGTGGGAAATCAGCATCTAGACAGGATATACTTTATGAAATTTTACAGAATTTATATAGAATAAACCAAACAGGAGTAAGAGTAGAGTTTTTATGGATACCTGCCCATGTAGGTGTAGAAGGGAATTATGAATAATATTATATTAGAAGGAAGTGTGTGGCAAGATGTATGGAATAAAGAGTCAAAAGGGAGACACCTATTTAGCATTCAACAGAAAGTGGGGATTGAAAGAAAGGTATATGGAAACAGAAGATACTGTTATAACCAGGATCCGTATAGGACACTCTAACCTTAATTATTCATTGCATATAATAGGAAAAAGTGAGTCAGATAGCTGCAGTTACTGTGGAATAACAGAAACAGCTGAACATGTGCTCTTACATTGTGAGGCGTATAATAGACAAAGAAAGCAGCTTGATATCCTCCTGACTACCAGGAAAAACAGGTTTGTGAATTTAGTATTTTGTCATGTCATTACATTGTTTAGAGCATAAGACAAAATTTGAAAAATGATATTTCGTTCATATGTTATGCCATGTCCTCTGTAGAAGACATCGGGACGCCAGAAGTATGGACATGTTAGTGCAGTTTGCAGAGGAAAGCAATGTTGTGCGAGATGTGGGGGTGATCATGTATATGGTAAATGTGGCGAAGGAGCGAAGGCAAAATGCTGCAACTGTGGAGGTGAGCATAGTGCTGGATTTGGGGGATGCATTGCTCACAAACATGCTGTGAAAATTCAAAATGTGAGAATAACTGAGGGGTTGACATGCTGAAGCAACCCAAGAAGCAAAACAAAATGAACAGATACAGAGAGAGATAAAAATACAAGAATGGACTGGGAATACTGTGGCTCAGAGAAAGATAAAAGAGGATAGTTTGGTGATCGGGAAAATGGAATTTGTTTCATTTATGGCTGAAGTGGTAAATTGTTCTGCTCAAACAGAAACCAGAACGGAGAGAATTAAAATCATAATAAGGGCAGCTGAGAGATACTTTAATGTAGCAGGTGTAACGTTGGAAAAAATAAATGACATGCTAAAGACTCAATCTAGTACTCAAACAACATATGGAAGTACATAATAATAATAATAATGCTTTTAACGATTCTGCCAGAACAAGGTAAAATATATGGTGCTATTGTTAAATACATTAAAGAAATAGGATTAATCAGGAGAATTTAGGAATGTGTGTTTTTTTTATTTTTTATTATATAAAATATAGATAAATATAAATATGTATATATTAGTTGCTTATTAGTGCTCCACACTCCAGTCCAGTTGGTGGCGGTAAATGCACCAGAAGTTGGTTTGCCATCCGCCATAAAACGTTATTAGAAGAAGAAGAAGGACGGGCCCGGGGCCCCAGCGCTCGCCTCGCTCCGGCGCAGGAGGTGGCGGTGCTTAGCCGAGCACTCCAGCTCGCGTCACGGCGAAGAAGGAGAAGTGACGCCCGCAGTGACGCATCGGTTGCTACGGTTGCAGATTATGTTGCACACATCCGGGGTGTCCGCGGCTCGTGCGCTCGCCTGTGTTTTTAACGCAGTTCTCTCCACAGGCGCGGAGTAACGCGTGCGGCGATGTGAGTGATCATGGCCGATGACAGCGAGTGGGTGTTGGAGAGCATCGCGGGCTACCTGAGCAGCCCAGACTGGCTCATCCCACTGGCAGACTTCATGGAGAACAAATGCTCAGGTATTACACGCAGCCGTGACGCGCAGAACGCCGCAGAACGTGCGCATTTTAGCTTCTAGATGAGCGGTTCTTTACGCGTGCCTATTGTATGGCAAGCCGGTTTTATCTTAAAATATTAGTAATTGCATTTTTACTAGTAAGAATTTCATTTAGAGAGCTCTCTAATTCAATTGTTACTAGTAAGAACTGAATGAGAGAGCTCTTTAATTCAATTACAGAGCTCTGCAATTAAACATATCTTTAATGTGTTTTTTAATGATAAACGTTGAATCCGAGAGCTCCGTAATTGGATTTTTACTAGTAAGAATTAAATCAGAGAGCTCTCTAATCAGAATTGTTGCTAGTAAAAAAATGTAATTAGAGAGCTCTCTATTTGGATTTAATCATGCAACTACGACGAGTAACACTGGGAATATTTTAAGCTAAAGCGGCTTGCCATAATATTGTTCATGTGTTGGTGTGTTTGGTGTGGTTTCAGTGTTTGACGATGAGGATGAGAATAAGCTGACGTACACGGAGATCCATCAGCAGTACAAGCAGCTGGTGAGAGCCGCTCTGAAAGGCATCTGGTGAATGAGTGCACTGTTCTGATCTGTTCTGATCTGATCTGTTGTGATTGATTGGAGGTGGAGCGGCTGCTGCAGAACCACATGCAGGAGGTGGGCATCAGTGAGCAGCAGTTCCTGCACGCCTGCTCCTCTTTCAGCAAGACTAAGACTCTACAGGTAAGAGGCCGAGGGTAGCGTCTCGTGAAACCACAGCCCTGTGCGCTGGATGACTGATCACTGAGCGCTCTTCCATTATTTACTGTGCTGATCTGATGGAGCTTGCGCTGGGCTTTGCTCGGTGTTCAGGGGAGAAGAGTTTTCCTGGAGGCTGCAGTTTCAGGAACGCATTTCTTCGACCCTATAGTTCATTTTATTATTATTATTATGTTTTGTACCCAGATAGCACACATACGTCTGCAAGATGTCTGTTAAAGATCGCTTAAACCGGAAAGGATCTGCTGTGTACAAACATCTGACAGACGTCAGTTTTACATGCATTCATAAACATCTTAAAGACATCTAATAAACGTCTATTTGACATCTGACAGAAAGCATCCTATAGATGTACTGCAGATGAGCAAAAACACTTTTAAAGTTTGAACAGATTCTTGAAACACTAGGCATCACACACTCCATGACCTTGTAAATAGTGACGGAGGAACACGGGCATCATACACTACACGACTGAAGATCACACTCCACCAGCCCTCGAAGTCATTCCCATCACAACTAACTGACGCAGAAACCTGGGGCCCGTTCTTCGTTCCTCGCTGAACACATCTGAGCTGATCTGAAAGATGCCAGATCTAGTAATCCTGATAACTGATCTCTGGCTAATTTGGTTCTTCAAACGAATGTGTGGATTTGATTAAAATATCTGGATGAAGTTGTCTAAGATTACTGCGTGTTCTCGTGTTCCTCGTAAAGGGCAGATGTACGGAAACCACGATCAGCGACGCAGCGATTGGCTGCGGCAGGACAGCAACGTGATGACATCATAACATTACAAAAAGACACCTGACGGAAAAACTTGACACATTTCTGCAAACAGCCAAGCGAACAAAACTGCATAAATGGTATAAAAGATCAATGAAATGTGCAGGTTTTTTTTATTTAAAAATGTTTTACATTTATTTATATTCACAATTTCTAGTATTTGTACAGGCTTTACATTTTTATTTCATTGTTGTAATTAGCAGTTAATTTAATTTGATCTTTGAAGCAGATTTGTTGTGTGACAGCATTAATGAAAGTGTCTTTAGTGTCTGCGTCTCCTGCAGCTCCAGCAAGCCACGCCCATAATATCTGCCAGCACTCAAATTAATGCACTGTACAGCATGTGTGTAAGACTCCAATACAGCTATGAAGTGATTATTTTATCATGAATTCATCTCTCAGTGAGTAAAACTGGCCGTGTCTATAGTATTAAAGACTACACAACAGTATTATATTATCTTTCAATTAATTTTTAAATTATTATTATTGTAAATAACTGTCCCTGTATCGGTAGGATACTCTTGTAATAAAGTAGCGGTGGCTGGGACAGATTTTAAGTATCAATTCTGCTTAAAAAGATACGATCTAGTCCTGTTTACACGAAATAAGCTGCTCCAGAGCCGGTTTAAGCTTACGGAGCTGTTGCTATGACAGCAACTCCGGGATCAGCTTCGAAGAACCAAACAATCCAAGATCAGGCCAAATCATCAACAATCACATCCAGCTGAGTGAGTTAGCCATGTACGAGGAACGGGCCCCTGTGCCTTGTTGCTAGGAGATGCATGACAAATGAAAACAATATGGGTGAATTCCAAACAGAAGTGAGCATCCCTATGCCCTACTCCCTTCGAAGGGCAGAGCCCTTGAAGTGTGTTCTTTGAAGGGTGCAGGGCATTACTGTCTCGTATAAGCGCTTGGAACTCCCTTGACAAAGGGAATGACTGACCAAATGTTACCTTGACAACGCTGCGCGTGCGTGCAGCATTCAGTACTCCATCAGTTGTTGCAAATAGCCTAAATATTTCTTCTTATCATTATTATTTTATTCAAATATTGTCTTATTTACTATTAAACTTTTTCAAACTAAACTTGCTTACACTGCCGTCTTAAATCATCCCTTGGCGAAGGGAATGACTGACCAAATGTTACCTTGACAACGCTGCGCGTGCGTGCAGCATTCAGTACTCCATCAGTTGTTGCAAATAAATATTTATTATTATTATTATTGTATTAAAATATTGTCTAATTGTCTTATTTACTATTAAACGTTTTCAAACTAAATTTGCTTACACTACCGTCTTAAATCATATTTCTATCACTGACGAAAAATATGTTGTCTTGCATTAAAATAGACAAATTTAATTAGCCTATTCTATTTACATTTGTATGTGAACTCGAAATCAACCCCAACTTTGCTTTAAAAAGCATCACAAGATCTCCTAACCGAAGATCACATGATCACTAACGGAAATCACTTCCGTGAAGTGACCATAGCATGCTCCCTTCGCTAACGGACCTCTGGAAGGGCCCTTCGTGAAGGGATTCATTTGGAACGTCCCTACAAATGGCATCCCCTTCCCAAAGTGCCCTTCATGGGTGCAAAAAAGCTGTTTGGAATTCGCCTTAT
>NW_015626042.1:29708-36507 GCF_001515625.1 Sinocyclocheilus rhinocerous | reverse complement strand
ATATTTATTATTATTATTATTATTTTATTCAAATATTGTCTAATTGAGTCTTATTTACTATTAAACGTTTTCAAACTAAACTTGCTTACACTGCCGTCTTAAATCATATTTCTATCACTGACGAAAAATATGTTGTCTTGCATTAAAATAGACAAATTTAATTAGCCTATTCTATTTACATTTGTATGTGAACTCGAAATCAAACCCAACTTTGCTTAAAAAAGCAGCACAAGATCTCCTAACCGAAGATCACATGATCACTAACGGAAATCACTTCCGTGAAGTGACCATAGCATGCTCCCTTCGCTAACGGACCTCTGGAAGGGCCCTTCGTGAAGGGATTCATTTGGAACGTCCCTACAAATGGCGTCCCCTTCCCAAAGTGCCCTTCATGGGTGCAAAAAAGCTGTTTGGAATTCGCCTTACGTGTTCTAAAATCAGCTGAAAATATCAAGCGTTTGATCTCCTTTGACTGGGTGGAATCATACACTATGTGAATTTCTATGGAATCTGTCGACTCAAATCTGCAGACTGGCTCTGACTTTTGGCAACTAGCGTCGACTTCTCCAGACTGTAAATCGGCAGAAAACCGCGTAGTGTACTCCAGGCTTTAGCCGCAGCGCTTCACGTCTGATGTGTGACACGCATTACAAAGTGCAGTAAATGGTAAAACAATTGCGCTACATGTTAATGTGTGTTAGTGCATTAATAAATGTAAAATAAATACCAGTTTACAACATCCAGCAGCAACTGTTTTGCACAGCTAAATAGGCTAAATGGAGATGGCTGACACCCCCTCAAACACTCAAGTTCAAGCCAGCTCTTGCATTAAAAAAAAGAATAGTTTGCATGGATCTAGTCTTTGCATCTGTTTGTCTGATGTTTGAATCCAGTCTCCTCTGTTGGAATAGAGCTGGCTAGATGGCGCTGTCCTAGAAATGCGGTCGTGAAGCAGCAGTCTCCGGTTGTGCAGGATCATACTATTGGTTTAGGGTTCTCCTGTTCAGGACATGTTCAGCTGCACACAATACTTCAGTTGTGGTGTTTGGTTTGGAAGCGTCACGGCCTGATCCTGCAGCTTCTGCACTGAGAAGAAGCTTGAGTCGCTGTGACACATGCAGGTTAAGGCAGTCGACGGAGATTAGTTAACTGGGTTAGTGAGGTTGACCTGTGAGATTGACCTGGAAACTACCGGCCCTGATCGGCTGAAGACGCAGCGCTGAGGCCCTGTCACGCCAAGTGCAGATATTCACAGTAAACAAGAGTTACTGTGTTCACAGCCAGCGACAAACATAGGATCTGAGCTCTGTGGATCACACGTCCACGGATGTTGCAGCTACTAGTTTTTTACTGAATTATTTACTTCAGTAAAAAAAAAAAAGTTATTTGCTTGAAGTGTTCAACAAGCATCCACACATTTGCGATCCACATCAATATTTTTAGTCACATTCACTTTGCACTGCGTTATTTCACCACTTTCCTCTTTACTGTTACAGCTTCCATCCAAAATGTTAAACTGAGAATGAACCTATTTAATGATGCGTTTCAATTGGTCTTTCCTGTGTTAAGCGTTAAACATGCTTCATTTCAAACACGTATCGATTGCAATTATTCCTCTTACATTCTCTTATTTTTCAGCTCAAATAGAGCGTTTTATTTGTAGTTTATATTGATTCTTGTGTTGTGACGAAACTGTGCTAGAACTGGACTGTCCCTTTCTGTTATTGATACGGTTGATTTTCAGTGGGAGCTTCACACAGTTGTCATCTGATCACTGGATCTCTCTCTGTCAGAGTTTAGCTGACTGTAATAATAATGCATCCGATACTGACAATGAGATCCTAATGCTTTTCCCTTCGTGCAGCCTCCTCCATCCATGAGTGTGTGGGTTTGGTTCTGCATGTAAGGGTCATGTGATGCGATGGCTGACTGTGTTTTCTTGTTCGATTAGGCTGTTTTCCAGCCAGTTGTCGCTACAGATGATTTTCAGATGTTTCGCTCTCTGATGGTCCAGAAGAACATGGAGCTTCAGCTGCAGGCTCTGCATGTCATCAAAGAGAGAAACGGTACTCAACACATCCAGATTTGCACGTGTGATTAGTTAAACTTCATTACATGTATTATATTTGACATGGCTCTCACATAAAACCAGCTCCCATTTTTCAGGAGATGATGGAGTAAATGTGGAAGCCTGTTCTGCCATGGGATAAAATAAATAAATAAATAAATAGCTGCTTTTTTGTTTAAATTCTGATATTTTGACTTGAATTTTGAGCCAGAATTGCGAGATGTAAACTCAGAATTGCAAGAAAAAAGTCAGGATTCTGAATTTGTCTCAAAATTTTGAGGAGAAATTGCAAGGAAAAAAGTCTGAGTTGTGAAATAAAATTTCTTTTTTTTTTTTTTTATCCCACGGCTTCCACAAGAGTCTGTCAGTGTCTAATTTGTTTGTAAATTCAATTATTACTATTAATTATTACTATTATTATTCAAATGTTTCATTAATGCTGACCTGCACCTTCACATTGATTTTATTGTGAGTGAAGCAGAATGTGTGGGTCTGCAGAGCTATGGCTGTCTTGCACTATATCTGTGTGTGTGTGTGTGTGTGTGTGTCTGTGTCTGTCTGTCTGTCTGTGTGTGTGTGTGTGTGTGTGTCTGTCTCTCTGTGTGTGTGTGTGTGTGTGTGTCTGTCTCTCTGTGTGTGTGTGTGTGTGTGTGTCTGTCTCTCTGTGTGTGTGTGTGTGTGTGTGTCTGTCTCTCTGTGTGTGTGTGTGTGTGTGTGTCTGTCTCTCTGTGTGTGTGTGTGTGTGTGTGTCTGTCTCTCTGTGTGTGTGTGTGTGTGTGTGTCTGTCTCTCTGTGTGTGTGTGTGTGTGTGTGTCTGTCTCTCTGTGTGTGTGTGTGTGTGTGTGTCTGTCTCTCTGTGTGTGTGTGTGTGTGTGTGTCTGTCTCTCTGTGTGTGTGTGTGTGTGTGTGTCTGTCTCTCTGTGTGTGTGTGTGTGTGTGTGTCTGTCTCTCTGTGTGTGTGTGTGTGTGTGTGTCTGTCTCTCTGTGTGTGTGTGTGTGTGTGTGTCTGTCTCTCTGTGTGTGTGTGTGTGTGTGTGTCTGTCTCTCTGTGTGTGTGTGTGTGTGTGTGTCTGTCTCTCTGTGTGTGTGTGTGTGTGTGTGTGTGTTACAGGAGGGCTGCCCCAGTGTCTGACAGACGGCGTGGACGTCGTGAGTGAACTCGAGCAGCGGGAAATGAAGATTCTTCAGGAGGTTCTCAAGTAATTTCCCCTCATGACCTGCGCTGGCATTAGACGTGCTGCTTATATAACGAGCAGGTTTTCCCGAGCGCTGTGTCTCTGACAGACATCAGTGGCAGCACGTGTCGTCCTGCAGTGGATATCATATGCATCCATTCACCAACATCCGTCACAAACTTTGATCCAGCGCACTGATGTGTTCCAGGACTGCCGTGTTACAAAACCTTTCAAATGCTCCGCTTTTTAAAAATATTTGCACAATAAATAGCTGAGACCCACTTAGTGTAAGTAACCTTACTGCGAGGTTACTTCAACCTGTAAAAGGATTGATAGTGTTCACAGTAAGCCAGGTATATAAAGCCACTGCGAGACCACTGGCAGTTAAGCAGCTTAACGTCCCACCCAAAAAGAGCGGCGTGATATTCTTAGTGTGCTGGCTTACTGTTCGGTTCACAAACGCATGACTGTAGATCAGTGCGGCTCTGTCCCGAAGTTTCTGTTTCTGTTAATTAAGATGCTAACGTTAATGAATGCCATTAAGCGATCAGGGTTAGCAACAGATCACATTGCTCAGGACAAATGTTTGAATCCAAACCTGGATTTAGAGCTCCTCTGACTCCGATTCGTCTTCTGCAGCTGTGACCGTCAGAGACTGGATTTACAGCAGATCATAGAGGACCTGTCAGTCTGAACCTGTATGATTTTAGAAGACTATTCTGGTCACTGAAGCAATATGCAACATAATATGAACAGAAATGTATTCATCTCTATGTGATTGTGTTTCATGTCCTCTGAAGCCATGTTATAGCTGTGTAATGATGAATAGACTTGAATCTTTAGCTTTTTGGTCATTTTCGGATCGTGACAGCTTCATTCACTTTCTCACACGTGTAATTATATCTCAGTGTATTCTATCAGTAGGCTGTGAGATGTTGGGAAATTTTGGAGAGTTTATTATAAGATGTCTTTGTTACGCGCTACATATACTATTATAATAACAATTATGCATCATTGCATGCAAGTAACCCTAAGACAAACCCTAATCCTAACCGTAACCATATAGTAAGTACAAGTAGTTAACTAATATTACTCAGTACTTAAATGTGTAATTACACTGTAACAAGGCCACCTTAAACGAAGATCCTGTGCTCACTGAGTAGGGAGCAGTGAACACTGTTTAGGGACGCTGTCGACTTGTGGCTGATAAGCAGCATGCTAACTGTTCAATCAGGTATTGCAGTATCAGCTGTGCTGTATTGTTTGTGTGTCTGCAGGAGGTCAAAGGAGGAGTATGATCTGGAGATGGAGCACAGGGTGCAGGAGACGGAGGAGCAGGCCTCCACCTCCAGCAGTCTGTCTGAGACTCCTCTGTGTGACTCTGTGAGCCAGCAAACCAGCGCAGTGAGTCTGACGCTCATGCAGTGCATATTTCACAATAACATTATACTATCATATAGATGGCTTGCTGGAAATAAGTAAGTAGTAAGAAAACCTAGCTACTTTCAAGAACAGATGTCGCAGAGTGCTTCTAAGAAAAATACTAAGAAATAAGCTGTAGCATTGCTAAAGTTTTGGATACAGTGACATCCAGGGCTGAAACTCACCTGAACCAGCTGATCAAGTGGTTCAGGATCACTAGAAGGATTCAGACAGGCCAGTAATCAGAATCAAATAAGAACAAAGGAAATTATTGTTCTGTTGTATTTATATAGTGTAATAAAGAGTCCTGTCAATTTTGAGTTTGGTAGTATCTGTAGTATACAGAAATTGAATAATCAAATGTGAAATAAAACACAGCATAGTCTTTACTGTATGAATTCAATCTAAATTGGTTCTTTTTAAAGATTCAAAAGTTATTCAGACAAGATTTATAAATATGTAAATAAATCATTTTGTATGTTTTTATTGTGCCATGTGACGGGCATCTTTAGACAGTGTGCGAGGAAAATCACCTGAAAGTTTGAATTAACAAGGCTTATAAATGCATGCAAATAATAAACTCGTGTGGTGATACAGATCATAACCATGAAATCCTGTATGTAGAGCCGCTGCAGTGCTGTGAGGTGTTTTGACCTTACTAGCTTGTTCTGACCATCTCTGTTTCAATCATCCTTGCACAAGTGCTTTATTGATGTTTTGATGACAGTAATGTTGCTGCTAGAGAAGATGAGGGTGACTGTCTGATTCACAGTGAAATGATCATCATCTGAACGTTTGATCGTAATGTGTGTGTTTTGGTGTCATTCAGTGAAGTTTGAGTCTGTTATTGTAGTGCACTTCCTCATGTTGTGTCTAGATAGATGACGGGACAGAGATTAATGTGTCCAGGAGGACACATTCAGGACTGATGTTTTGCTCACGTCTGTATGTGGTTTTACTGGTCCAGTCACAAAATGTTCCTGACCCTTTTAATGGCAGTGAATGGTGAGAACGTTCAGCTTTACTGAAGTTGCATCTTGTTTTAAAGCTTGAAGAGAAGGTCACTATTCACTGTCATTATACAATCAAACACAAACAGGACATTTTTACCTTTCTGGTTTTGTGTTCTGGAAAAGAAGGAGGGTGAACAACAGCAGGGTGTGATCTGACCCTTCAGCAGCAGGTGCAAGCAGGACCATGTTCTGAAGTCCTGCAGATTTGTGCTGCTCCTGATGGCTCCTGTCTTTCTGCTCTCCACAGACCAACGGCACGACAGATGCTAAAGAGCTGAAGTTAAAGGAGTCTGAGTCTGCAGCAGTCAGGAGTTCAGCTGCAGCCACACCGTCATGTGAGTGTGCGAGAGTGTGTGTGTGAGTGTGTGTGTGTGTGATCACATCTGACACCAAACTCACACCTGAAGCACATCTGTTGATGAATGTGAGTGTGAGTGTGTGCGTGCGTGCGTGCGTGAGTGAGTGTGTGCGTGCGCTTGAGTGTGTGCGTGCGCGTGTGAGGGAGGGAGTGAGTGTGTGTGCGTGAGTGTGAGTGAGTGTGTGTGTGCGTGCGCGCGAGTGTAAGTGTGAGTGAGTGTGTGCTTGTAAGTGAGTTAAGTGTGTGTGTGCGCGCGTGAGTGTGTGTAAGCGTGAGTGAGTGAGTGAGTGAGGTCATTATTTCATCCTCCCACCAACAGATTCAGACATTCATGTTAATTGTGATGCACATTCAGTTTTTAAACGTGCTGTTTGAAAGAAGGCCACAGTTGCCATCGAGAGCCCTTATTTTTCCATAAATAGGTATTGATTCACGCCACAGTGTATGATGAGGTTTTTGTGTTTGTGTGTGTGTGTGTGTGCGAGTGATGAGTGAGTGTGGCGCGTGTGTGTGTGTGTGCGTGAGTGTGAGTGAGTGTGCGTGCACGCGCGTAAGTGAGTGTAAGCGTGAGTGTGTGTGCGTGAGTGTGAGTGAGTGTGTGCGTGCGCTTGAGTGTGTGCGTGCGCGTGTGAGTGAGGGAGGGGGGGAGGGTGCGGGGGTGGGAGTGAGTGTGTGCGTGCGCGCGCGAGTGTAAGTGTGAGTGAGTGTGTGCTTGTAAGAGTGAGTTAAGTGTGTGTGTGCGCGCGTGAGTGTGTGTAAGCGT
>NW_015626042.1:24732-26632 GCF_001515625.1 Sinocyclocheilus rhinocerous | reverse complement strand
AGTGAGTGAGTGAGTGAGTGAGTGTGGCGCGTGAGTGTATGTGCGTGCGCGCGTGTGAGTGTGTGTAAGAGTGAGTGAGTGAGTGTGGCGCGTGAGTGTGTGCGCGCGTGAGTGTGAGTGAGTGTGCGTGCACGCGCGTAAGTGAGTGTAAGCGTGAGTGAGTGTGTGTGCGTGCACGCGTGTGAGTGTGTAAGCGTGAGTGTGTGCGTGCGCGCATGTGAGTGTAAGCGTGAGTGAGTGAGTGTGGCGCGTGAGTGTGTGTGCGCGCGTGAGTGAGTGAGTGAGTGTGCGTGCACGCGCGTAAGTGAGTGTAAGCGTGAGTGAGTGTGTGTGCGTGCGTGAGTGTGAGTGAGTGTGTGCGTGCGCGTGTGAGTGAGGGAGTGAGTCTGTGTGCGTGAGTGTGAGTGAGTGTGTGCGTGCGCGCGCGAGTGTAAGTGTGAGTGAGTGTGTGCTTGTAAGAGTGAGTTAAGTGTGTGTGTGTGTGCGCGCGTGAGTGTGAGTGAGTGTGTGAGTGAGTGTGTGTGTGTTATCACATCAGACACCTCACAAACTCACACCTGAAGCACATCTGTTGATGAGTGTGAGTGTGCGCGCGCGTGGGTGTGTGTGTGTTATCACATCAGACACCTCACAAACTCACACCTGAAGCACATCTGTTGATGACAGTGTGAACAGTTAACACTCACTTACATAGTCTTTTTTTTTTGTAAATTTTGTATTTTATTTTATTTTAAAATTAAATAAAATAAAATGTCAATTTAGATTATGTAGACATTCTAACTAAAAGTATCTTTGCGACTCCATGTCACCAAGCAGTCATTAGAGTATTAGTAACTGTCTGCTTAACATCTGCTAACACTTTATTTTGATGCACATTCTCAGGGCTTATAGTTCTCAAGCATCGTGCCGGATCTCCGGCGTGCAGCGTTTGGCTGCGGAAAAAATAGTCTTACATTTAAAAAAAAAAACATTCTTCTTTACAAATCCTCGTTTTGTACTTCTAATTAGTGACCGTTGTTTTGTTTTGATCTCTCCCCTGCGCTTCCGCGTTCGTCACTTCTGAGCGGCGCATGCGCAACGCTGAACTCATACGTCATCCGCCCGGAGCTGCTTCCGTGTAGGGCCTTAACGGTCACACACACACACACAGCATGACTTCTTTGAAACTGGTATTCACACACTGTGACATCACATCAGTCTTTATTTAATTCGCCCTCCTTGTCAAATGAAGCTGCTGATGTGACGAGAGTCTTGATTTCAGGAGTGTCAGTGTGCTGTTGTGTAGGATCTGTGCTGTGTGTGTTGTGTGCAGGTCAAAGTAAAGCTCTTCCTGCAGTGAGGGCTCCTGTCAAGGGTTCAGTGTCTGCCAGCCACACGCCGAGCCCAGAGAGTCTGAGAGATGAGGACACACAGAGAGACTCCAGAGCTCTCGCTGTAAGACACACGTCACTGACACTGACTCCACACACTCACACCACGCTTTTGAATATCAAAGCCATGTTTTGCTAGATTCTTTCACCTGACTAAACTGCAACATTAACATTAGCAAACTGACAAACAGTTAATAAACACATGATCAAGTCTGTACTGACTGAATTTTAAAAACTTCACCAAAGTTTAACAGTCTTTGGTGTGCGTGCGTGCGTGCGTGCGTGCGTGTGTGTGTCTTTCTCTGAGTGTGCGTGCGTGTCTGTGTGTGTGTGTCTCTGTGTGTGTGTGTGTGTGTGTGTCTCTCTGTGTGTGTGCGTGCGTGCGTGTCTGTGTGTGTGTCTCCCTCTGTGTGCGTGTGTGTCTCTGTGTGCGTGCGTGTGTGTGTGTGTGTCTCTGTGTGTGTGCGTGTCTGTGTGTGTGTGTCTCTCTGTGCGTATGTGTGTGTGTGTCTCTGTGTGTGTGTGTGTGT
>NW_015626042.1:2321-21533 GCF_001515625.1 Sinocyclocheilus rhinocerous | reverse complement strand
TTCTGTGTGTGTGTGTGTGCGTGCGTGTGTCTCTGTGTGTGTGTGTCTCTGTGTGTGCGTGTGTGTGTGTGTGTGTGTGTCTCTCTGTGTGTGTGTGTGTGTGTGTGTGTGTGTGTGTGTGAAGGATGAGCAGGCGTTACAGCAGCGCTCTGAGTATCTGAAGCAGCAGAGAGATAAACTGCAGGCCCTGAAGAGAGATCAGACCCAGAAGAGCCCGACTGACGCTCCTCCTGCGGCCCCGGAGCCCAAACCCACTGCACAGGTATCACACACTCACTCAATTCCTGCCTCAGCTGCAGACTGTGAATATAAACACCAGAGACACTTCCCCTAAAACAGCTGTGTGTATATATTGTGTCTGCGCTGCTCTTCTCTCTCATGTGTAGCGACACGTATGGCGTTATTTTAATGACAAATGTCGAGAGCGCATTATTCTAGCGTGAAAGCACATTAATATAATGCGCGAATCTCTCCGCTCGCACGCGGATTTTCTTTTGCTCTCGCACAAAAACAAACGCACTTAAAGCATGTCTCTCCTCTCAAGCTGTGTCTTGTCTGTGCACTCGCAAATCTCTCTGTGCTCATGCGCTACATATTCATTCTTTTCACACCTGAATTAAACATTGTCAAAAGTTATCAACCAATCAGATTTCAAAGATGGATCTGTAATTTCTTTCCAGTTTAATAATATTTAGCAATGTTAATGAAATGTAGCCTATAGAAATGGCTAGGAATTGAGTGCTTGGGTACATATGTGACCCTGGAGCACAAAACCAGTCATAAGTGTCAATTTTTCAAAACTGAGATTTATGCATCTGAAAGCTGAATAATCTGAAATAAGCTTCCCATTGATGTATGGTTTGTTAGGATAGGACAATATTTGAAAATCTGGAATCTGAGGGTGCAAAAAAAATCTAAATATTGAGAAAATCATCTTTAAAGTTGTCCAAATGAAGCTCTTAGCAATGCATATTACTAATCAAAAATTAAGTTTTGATATATTTACGGTAGGAAATTTACAAAATATCTTCATGGAACATGATCTTTACTTAATATCCTAATGATTTTTGGCATAAAAGAAAAATGTATAATTTTGACCCATACAATGTATTGTTGGCTATTGCTACAAATATACCCCAGCGACTTCAGACTGCTTTTGTGCTCCTGAGTCATATATAACCTCTGTCCAAATCATCCACGCACCCAACTCATTTCTAATATTTGATTATTATGACTTAAACTGGAAAGAAATTACAGATCCAACGTTTAATTCAGGAGTTGAAAATGTCAAACCCGCAGAGGTTTCTACACATGGGAAGATCTGACAGCAGAAAATATCTAGGTTTTTCATTTGAACATCATTAAATGGTTCTGAATTGGTGCTGGGAAAAAGAATATGCTGTTTTTTCCCTCACTGCCTCATTTTGACTGGTCTTATGAAACACTTGATACAGTGATTTGAAAAGCACCAATAATTTGCTACCGTGTTGGTGTTGGGATTTCTGCTTTTCTGCAGTCTCGTTATAGTGTCAGTTGATGAAAAGAGCAAAATGAACCAGTTTTCTCCTACAATTAACATGAACTGATAACATCTCAGGAAATTTAGTTTAGTGTTTCATGAGTCTTTTTGGGACAGTTGAATGTATTGTAATTTGTCTGATAATTTGCCGTTTTTTTTCTAATTGTTGATTCCTTATTCATTTCAGGAGTCAGTGTGCCAATATACAGAATTCATGATTACGTTTCAATTTTAATGTTAGCAATTAATCTCACCTAACGTGATTTTGCAATTAATGGCAGCTGGAAATAATTTTAATAATCATTTCTTTTCAAGGAAATATCTGTTGAAGAGAAGAAGAAATTGCAGAAAAGAAAACATCTGGCAGAGAAGCTCAAAGAAGAAGTCATCAAGAAATGAAGTCGTCTCTGTGATCGTAGAGTGGGAAACAGAGTTTTATATTGTTTAATTGATATTTTTTTATGTACCTGTAGGTCTGCCAAACACAAATTAGTCGGTGATCTCACATTACTTTATATAAACTCCAACAGCTGTGGCGCTGAGAGATTGAGTCATCAGACGTGTCTGTAGCAGCAGTGAATTACACGGGTCAGAGGCGATGGACTTGTGTCAGACATGTTGACCTCCATGTTTGTGTGCCCAAATCTCTTTGCATGATCAGTTTATTGACACAGTGAATGCAGTGTTTGTACATCCGTCTGTCTGTCTGTTTGTTTCTGCAACATGTTAAAATCTTTACTTACTGAATTATTGTTATGCATTATGGGGACACTCACATACTATACATATACTCATATATATGCTCATGTTTTACTATGTAATTTCATGAAGTGTGCACAGATGTTTGATGAAATTACCAAATAAAGGATCATTTGTAGTCATTAGAAAGAAAAGTGTTCTTCATGTGTACCATATATTGTGTTTTATACAATAGTGTCTGTGCAGTCAAGTCAAAATATTGCCAAATATCAAGTGTTCACGCTGATTGTTATGGGCAGAGTGAAGTAATTAATGGTGGAAACAGAAGCCAGGTCCAGTGTACTTGAAAGGTGTAAAAGAGTTTGTGTTTTTAATGTATATAAATGCTAAATTACATTTTTAGCATTTTCAGCGTCTCTATACAGACTCTAAGAGCACGCATAGCACTAGCAGTGTAGCTACTGGTAACCACTGCTTTAAGAAAAACGTTTGGCGTTAGTAGTCTATACCGATTAGAAAGGCATTTTATTATCACAAAGCTACTCTCAAAATATCTTGAACATTTTTCTTGCCTAAAAACATGTATGAGATACTCATTACATATTTAATTCTCTGCATTTAATCAGCTGTTTGTATCCAGGCCTGGTCCTGCGCGAGTGCTAGAGGATGCCAAGCACTCTCAAATGAAAGCAGGAGCAAAGCTGTAATAATAGGATACTGGCAAAACATATTTGGGGAACACTCCAGTTAGGGTTGGGAATCGAAAATCTATTCCAATTCCAGAATCGGACACTTGTTGTAAAATTAAAATTTCAATTCCACCTATCGATTGCTGTGTGTGCATCTTTTATTTTTAGGTGGTTAAAAACATTTATTTGTCTTTGAATCATTCATTCAAAACACTTATTCATCCAGTGATGAAACGAGTAAATCTTGAGTGAGTCATTGAATCATTCATTCAAGAGATTCATTCAAAAACACTGATTCATCCAGTAACGAAACGAGTAAATCTTGAGTGAGTCACTGAATCATTCATTCAAGAGATTCATTCAAAAACACTGATTCATCCAGTAACGAAACGAGTAAATCTTGAGTGAGTCACTGAATCATTCATTCAAGAGATTCATTCAAAAACACTGATTCATCCAGTAACGAAACGAGTAAATCTTGAGTGAGTCATTGAATCATTCATTCAAGAGATTCATTCAAAAACACTTATTCATCCAGTAACGAAACGAGTAAATCTTGAGTGAGTCATTGAATCATTCATTCAAGAGATTCATTCAAAAACACTGATTCATCCAGTAACGAAACGAGTAAATCTTGAGTGAGTCATTGAATCATTCATTCAAGAGATTCATTCAAAAACACTGATTCATCCAGTAACGAAACGAGTAAATCTTGAGTGAGTCATTGAATCATTCATTCAAGAGATTCATTCAAAAACACTGATTCATCCAGTAACGAAACGAGTAAATCTTGAGTGAGTCATTGAATCATTCATTCAAGAGATTCATTCAAAAACACTGATTCATCCAGTAACGAAACGAGTAAATCTTGAGTGAGTCATTGAATCATTCATTCAAGAGATTCATTCAAAAACACTGATTCATCCAGTAACGAAACGAGTAAATCTTGAGTGAGTCATTGAATCATTCATTCAAGAGATTCATTCAAAAACACTGATTCATCCAGTAACGAAACGAGTAAATCTTGAGTGAGTCATTGAATCATTCATTCAAGAGATTCATTCAAAAACACTGATTCATCCAGTAACGAAACGAGTAAATCTTGAGTGAGTCATTGAATCATTCATTCAAGAGATTCATTCAAAAACACTGATTCATCCAGTAACGAAACGAGTAAATCTTGAGTGAGTCATTGAATCATTCATTCAAGAGATTCATTCAAAAACACTGATTCATCCAGTAACGAAACGAGTAAATCTTGAGTGAGTCATTGAATCATTCATTCAAGAGATTCATTCAAAAACACTGATTCATCCAGTAACGAAACGAGTAAATCTTGAGTGAGTCATTGAATCATTCATTCAAGAGATTCATTCAAAAACACTGATTCATCCAGTAACGAAACGAGTAAATCTTGAGTGAGTCATTGAATCATTCATTCAAGAGATTCATTCAAAAACACTGATTCATCCAGTAACGAAACGAGTAAATCTTGAGTGAGTCATTGAATCATTCATTCAAGAGATTCATTCAAAAACACTGATTCATCCAGTAACGAAACGAGTAAATCTTGAGTGAGTCATTGAATCATTCATTCAAGAGATTCATTCAAAAACACTGATTCATCCAGTAACGAAACGAGTAAATCTTGAGTGAGTCATTGAATCATTCATTCAAGAGATTCATTCAAAAACACTGATTCATCCAGTAACGAAACGAGTAAATCTTGAGTGAGTCATTGAATCATTCATTCAAGAGATTCATTCAAAAACACTGATTCATCCAGTAACGAAACGAGTAAATCTTGAGTGAGTCATTGAATCATTCATTCAAGAGATTCATTCAAAAACACTGATTCATCCAGTAACGAAACGAGTAAATCTTGAGTGAGTCATTGAATCATTCATTCAAGAGATTCATTCAAAAACACTGATTCATCCAGTAACGAAACGAGTAAATCTTGAGTGAGTCATTGAATCATTCATTCAAGAGATTCATTCAAAAACACTGATTCATCCAGTAACGAAACGAGTAAATCTTGAGTGAGTCATTGAATCATTCATTCAAGAGATTCATTCAAAAACACTGATTCATCCAGTAACGAAACGAGTAAATCTTGAGTGAGTCATTGAATCATTCATTCAAGAGATTCATTCAAAAACACTGATTCATCCAGTAACGAAACGAGTAAATCTTGAGTGAGTCATTGAATCATTCATTCAAGAGATTCATTCAAAAACACTGATTCATCCAGTAACGAAACGAGTAAATCTTGAGTGAGTCATTGAATCATTCATTCAAGAGATTCATTCAAAAACACTGATTCATCCAGTAACGAAACGAGTAAATCTTGAGTGAGTCATTGAATCATTCATTCAAGAGATTCATTCAAAAACACTGATTCATCCAGTAACGAAACGAGTAAATCTTGAGTGAGTCATTGAATCATTCATTCAAGAGATTCATTCAAAAACACTGATTCATCCAGTAACGAAACGAGTAAATCTTGAGTGAGTCATTGAATCATTCATTCAAGAGATTCATTCAAAAACACTGATTCATCCAGTAACGAAACGAGTAAATCTTGAGTGAGTCATTGAATCATTCATTCAAGAGATTCATTCAAAAACACTGATTCATCCAGTAACGAAACGAGTAAATCTTGAGTGAGTCATTGAATCATTCATTCAAGAGATTCATTCAAAAACACTGATTCATCCAGTAACGAAACGAGTAAATCTTGAGTGAGTCATTGAATCATTCATTCAAGAGATTCATTCAAAAACACTGATTCATCCAGAACTTGTTGACTTTTGATGAGTTTGATGAGACTTTTTCAAACTCATCAAAAGTCAACAAGTTCAACAACAACTTTTCCAAGTGACTGCTGCAGAACGCACGCGAGAGAGAGACGAGGCAGCGCAGATCGCGCGTCTCATAAGTGAGTGGGAATTTACCGAATGTGGCACTTGCGGGAGTTTACACTGTATGCAATACCCGCAACCTCACACCAAATTTCAGGCTGTGTAGATAGGCAAGCATATATACAAATCATTTAGTAAGCAGAAATCCGAAATTTACCTTAACATATTAAGTTAGAGGAAGATGCGACTGAATTGATGCTTGAAGAATGCGCTTCCAGCAGCCATGATAAACAGTTGGCGGTTAAAGTTTTCTATGCACAATTTGATTTGAGGAAAGTCACGAGACCTATTACTCTCTCTCCAATCACGTTGATGGATAAAAATGAAATTAAAATAAGCATGTAACAACTACAAACGGAGGAAAATAGCGGAGTAAAAGTACCGATACATCATTTAAAATGTACTCAAGGAAAAGTAAAAGTACACAATTTTTAAACTACTCAAAAAAGTACAATTACTGATAAAAACTACTTAATTACTGTAACGTGAGTATTTGTAATTCGTTACTTCACACCCCTGGAAACCTGTGGGCACCACGAGCGGCTAACATGCAACTTTGCACTTCATCTGAACATGAAAGTCTTTCCTCACTTGTACAACATGGCCTGCCCAGCATTTCACCAACTCCTGGAAGGAGAAATCCAACAGTTTACTGCTCAGGTACAAGGGAACTGGGATATTCTATTTGACTTCAAGAAAGAAAAAAAAAACTGAATGATCTTACCCAGGATGTTCATTCAGTTCAGTTCTTCCCACCACAAGAGTCAAATTGCTTAATGTGCTGCAAAAGTGGAGAATAATAAGAGTCAACTTGTTACTGTGTTGACCACTGCTAAACAACTAGAGGAGTCCGAATTAGACAGACTGACCAAAGAATGAAAAAAATGATCACAGATGAGCTCCAAAAGGTGGAATCTACCTCGGTGTCGGAAGTACATTTTCATGGAGGATCAACTCCGGTCAGAGGTTCAGCAGCACATCAGAGCTGTTCAACACACACTACTCCAAACAAGTCATGATCCCAGCAGCACCATTACTTCAACCCTGCCATCCGAGCCTACTCCAGTGATTCCTCCAACTTTTTCAGCCCCTCTTCCAACATCTGTGGTTATGGTTAGGGTATATCAAAAGGAACTTTTCCAACATTTGGAAGGCCATCAGAAGATGCAGACCCACTACTTAACTAGTGTTGACGCAGATATGCTTGGTGTATCATTTATTTCTAAGAAGGATGTCCATTCTCTTTTAAAGTACTCATAAAATTCTTTATCTTGAAGCAAGGATGTATTCATTCTCCATCTTTGTTTGATTTTAGCATATTTTTTTATTGCTGAGCATAAGCGTGATTGGTGCGTGGTCTGAAATAATAATTGGATTTATTTTTGTGTCTGTTATGTCTTGAATGATGGAATTGCTTGCTAGGAAGAAATCTATGCGCTAGTATGATTTATGCACCGATGAAAAATAAGTGTAATCTTTTGCTATGGGATTCTTTAGTCTCCAGGTATCGGTAAGTCCAAGTTCATTCATACTGTTTTATTGTGTCTGTGGAGTGCCATGTTTTAGTGTGATTTGTATTATTTGATTTTGTATGACATCAGTTAATTCTCAGCACATAGAGACTCTTTCACCTAGATATCACACTATAGAGATTGTGTCTGTTCCCCGAACTAGAAAATACAAAAAAACGTCCAAACCAATTTAAGAGTAACAATTTAATTGATGTTCAACAAATAAAAAACAGATGTAATACGGATAAACAAACGATAAAGCTTGGCTTATTGAATATCAGGTCAAGTATTGACACACTATTTTCCTATTTAATGCTGTAAAGTTGCTTTGACACAATCTGTATTGTTAAAAGCGCCACATAAATAAAGGTGACTTGACTTGACTTGATTTGATTCATCTAATGAGGGATTAAGGACTGTATTAAATTCCCCTCCAATAATGATTTTAGACTGTGGGAATGTGGATACTATTGAGAAAACTTTGTGGAATATTTAATCGTTGTCGGTGTTTGGCCCATAAATGTTAGCAATAGTCATTTCTGTATTGTTTATAGATGCATTTATGATAATATAACGTCCCTCTGGATCTGATATTTCTGTGTTGTTTGAAATTGATATATGTTTGTTGATTAGTATAGCAACTCCTCTCTTTCTTGAATTATATGAAGCACTGTAAATGTTACGGGGCGAACGAGACGAGAGCCGTTCGTATCCATTTGCAAAGCTTTTATTAAAGACGTGGTCAAAACAGGCGAGGTTCAGACAATGGCAAACTGGTATATTGAGGGCAATTAACAATTCGCCTAACTCTCGCATGCTCTTTAAAACATTTTCCTCCCTCCTTTGTCCTCCTCCTCCCCCTCCTTCATCAACTCTAACAGCTGACGACTTTGCCACATTCTTCATTAATAAAATTACAAACCTCAGTGCACAATTTGCCACACCACAAACTGTCAAACACATCTTACCAGCAAACATACACTCGTTTTCATCCTTCTCTCCACTCTCTAAAGAAGTCTCTAAACTCAGAAGTCTCTAAACTCATCCTTTCCAATCATCCTACTACTTGTCCGCTTGATCCTATTCCATCTCATCTCCTTCAAGCCATTTCTCCTGCCGTTGTACCTGCACTCACTCACATCGTTAACACATCCCTTCACACTGGTGTTTTTCCCTCAACATTAACCAGGCTCGTATAACCCCACTTCTTAAGAAACCCACTCTTAACCCAACTCTTTTAGAGAACCACAGACCGGTTTCCCTTCTACCTTTCATTAAAAAAACACTTGAACGAGTTGTGTTCAACCAAGTCTCAGCCTTTCTCACACAGAACAACCTGGTTTTTCAGCAAGAGCAAATGGTTTTGAGTGTAGAGCTTCATTTTGACCTGAAAATAGGAGGTTTGGGGAATTGGGTGAAACGTTATGGATTTGTGTTTACTGTTTTGAGAATACGAGGCATAGTTTCAGGAAATGTGTTTAAGCAATCGAGAAAAACTGTAAATAAGTCCACACCTTTTCAGCACTACCTTTTCACTTTGCATTTGAAATATTTACCTTAATGTAAATCCTGAGAGTAGTTTTAACACCAAAAGAGGCTGGTGCAGGCTGTTAGTACATCTGGCCCCATGTCTTCTAAAGCCCAAATCTTGATCTCCGCCCATAGCTCTCTTTGGTGTGTTCATTAAAGTTTTTTCAAGAGAGGCATGAACAGCTCAAATGTTTCAATTAACTGCATCTTGGTTATGTTTGTTTTTTTTTCCCCAGACATCTTTACAGTGCTAGACCTATATATAATATCCTAATGATTTTTGGCATAAAAGAAAAATCAATAATTTTGACCCATACAATGTATTGTTGGCGATTGCTACAAATATACCCCAGAGACTTAAGACTGGTTCTGTGCTCCAGGGACACATATAATACGCAGCTTCTCTTGTGTTTTAAATGTTACTGGAATACTGACTACAACTACTACAGGTGTCTACATGTGCATTCCTGCAGGAATGATTTGAAAATGCAAGTCAAGTGTTTTGCAGTAACTGTAACTGTTGTTTTTCGTTGGCCACAGAGGTAAAACGGACATTGGAGATCATATTCAGACAGCTAAGCACAAGAGGAGAGAAGGAGCTTCAGTTCTGCGGTTCCAGCAGAAAACAGCATAAGCAGAAGTTCCTTCTCATGCTGCTTCTTCATGTCACTGTACACAGCTACAGACTGCTGGACTGATGAGCACTGTAACTGTATGTCTGGCCAGTCATGCTTATTCATATAGCGCTTTAAACATTCTAGTTTTGGTCAGTATATATAGTGTCCGTGACTGATTGGTAATAGAGAGAGAGTGGAGAGCAGGAGTGGATGCGGAGTCTGATGGAGACATGACAGATATTGGCACCCTTGCACATTCTGCAAATAATCCACAATGTCTTGCAGAAAACTGTTGAGATTCAAATATATTTTGGGATCCACGTATTTATGTCTTCAGTGTGAAAAAGGAATCTTGTAATTACATAGAGAAAACCAAAAAGGTCTCAGATACCTTGGCACCCTCTAATAGTAGGTGAAAATAAACAGATTTCAAGCTTGAGATTAACCTCTCTCCATAAACACCTGTCGCAGTGACAGTGTCTGAACAGATTCAATAACATCAGTTCATTCAAATTACCATGTTTAATGCACTGAAGTTTCATGACAAACATTAATCTTGGCCGGTATCTGATCCACCTGCAGACACCCACATACTCTCTGTATGTTTCAAGCAAAGAAATACAAGAGCTTTCTCTGAAAATGTATGTGCAGCATGGCCCGAATTCTGTACGATGTGTGTGTGTGCGTGTGTGTGTGTGTGTGTGTGTGTTTGTAAACACTTTAATATTATTTTTAGGAAATTATTAATAAATATTAAGCTGTTCAGATGTTGCTTATTTGTGCACATTAATGCATATTGTGATCGCCTATTTATCTATTACATTTTCATAAACAATGTTGCATTAATTGAATTATTGGTATACGAGTACCAAAATGTTTGTGCGCATACTCAATAGTTGACATATGCATAAGAAAAATTTTTACATCAGTTTCTGGCTTTATAAATCCTGATTTGTTCCTCATATTTTACATGGAATAAAATCCATAGTTCCATGTGATCATACAATGCATTTCATAAATGAGGCTGCACAACTCTCATTATTGACAGGATTGATCACAAGATGGTTTAACAAAACGTAACTCAAAAAATCTTATAGAAAAAAATCAAGACAAATGAGACATCCAACAGAACTAAAAATCTTGTTTCCTCAGAATCACTCAGAAACTACATAGGAATGGCTCAGTGCTGAACAAAAGCACAGGGTAAGACAGAGCTTAAATAAGGCAAAACGCAGGCCAACAATGTAATTCAACAATTCTCCTCATTACGGGCCGATCTAGAGTTCCCCGGGAACATAGTGCCATCTTGTGGAGTAAACCCATTTAGTTCTCTTACACATGCTATTGCTACCCTTTCTGAAATCACCAACCCTACCTTTAAAACACACTAAAACTGATCAGTTTAAAGGCTCATCTATCATAATATCTCAGATCGATTCCCTTTTCTGTCCTCTTTCATCTATGTCTTGGTTGAAATCACAGCATTGTGCAGCATCTGATGATCTTTTGTTCCTCACGGCATCCTCGTGATAAGCTGTTAAATTTATTCCAAGAGCTGTCCTTATTGAAATGTTTGCAAGCTAGTTGAAAATTTGCACTAATTCATCTGAATTTAATTTATTATTAAATTGTGATTCTTTGAAAAGTACTTAAAATTCAATGAAATTAGTAATTCCATAATATTTTGTATAACTAATTTATTCAAATAGTGGATGTGTGCAAGGATTAATAGACTGTAGTCACGGAAGACTAATGTCCGAGTATATGTGTGAACTGATAATAATCAGTCTGATGATTTCAAGAGCTGCTGTGTGTGTGTTCTGAATCTAGAGTCCAAGGCAGCTACATGTTTGAAGGATGAGGCTGAATTTTTCTTTTCTGTACTCAACCTTAAAGTCACATTTTTGCAGATGGAGAGCCCAGTGGATTAGACATCTTTTGCTTTCTGTGGATTTCATCACCCACTGAAGCTCAGTAACTACTGTGAAGAGCTGTAGTTTAAAATAGTTGCCATTTTTCTAATGCCCATACTACTGCAAGACAGTCTTTTACAGTAGCTGAATAATTCATTTCAGCTTTGATTAATGTTCGGCTGCCATAAGCTATGACTTCTTCCATACCTTGTGTTTTTTTTCGCTGTCAACACTGCACCCAGTCCTGAGTCACCGGCATCAGTTGAAAATCTGGAATCTGAGGGTGCAAAAAAAATCAAAATATTGAGAAAATCATCTTTAAAGTTGTCCAAATGAAGTTCTTAGCAATGCATATTACTAATCAAAAATTGAGTTTTGATATATTTACGGTAGGAAATTTACCAAATATCTTCATGGTACATGATCTTTACTTAATATCCTAATGATTTTTGGCATAAAAGAAAAATCAATAATTTTGACCCATACAATGTATTGTTGGCGATTGCTACAAATATACCCCAGAGACTTAAGACTGGTTCTGTGCTCCAGGGACACATATAATACGCAGCTTCTCTTGTGTTTTAAATGTTACTGGAATACTGACTACAACTACTACAGGTGTCTACATGTGCATTCCTGCAGGAATGATTTGAAAATGCAAGTCAAGTGTTTTGCAGTAACTGTAACTGTTGTTTTTCGTTGGCCACAGAGGTAAAACGGACATTGGAGATCATATTCAGACAGCTAAGCACAAGAGGAGAGAAGGAGCTTCAGTTCTGCGGTTCCAGCAGAAAACAGCATAAGCAGAAGTTCCTTCTCATGCTGCTTCTTCATGTCACTGTACACAGCTACAGACTGCTGGACTGATGAGCACTGTAACTGTATGTCTGGCCAGTCATGCTTATTCATATAGCGCTTTAAACATTCTAGTTTTGGTCAGTATATATAGTGTCCGTGACTGATTGGTAATAGAGAGAGAGTGGAGAGCAGGAGTGGATGCGGAGTCTGATGGAGACATGACAGATATTGGCACCCTTGCACATTCTGCAAATAATCCACAATGTCTTGCAGAAAACTGTTGAGATTCAAATATATTTTGGGATCCACGTATTTATGTCTTCAGTGTGAAAAAGGAATCTTGTAATTACATAGAGAAAACCAAAAAGGTCTCAGATACCTTGGCACCCTCTAATAGTAGGTGAAAATAAACAGATTTCAAGCTTGAGATTAACCTCTCTCCATAAACACCTGTCGCAGTGACAGTGTCTGAACAGATTCAATAACATCAGTTCATTCAAATTACCATGTTTAATGCACTGAAGTTTCATGACAAACATTAATCTTGGCCGGTATCTGATCCACCTGCAGACACCCACATACTCTCTGTATGTTTCAAGCAAAGAAATACAAGAGCTTTCTCTGAAAATGTATGTGCAGCATGGCCCGAATTCTGTACGATGTGTGTGTGTGTGTGTGTGTGTGTGTGTGTGTGTGTGTTTGTAAACACTTTAATATTATTTTTAGGAAATTATTAATAAATATTAAGCTGTTCAGATGTTGCTTATTTGTGCACATTAATGCATATTGTGATCGCCTATTTATCTATTACATTTTCATAAACAATGTTGCATTAATTGAATTATTGGTATACGAGTACCAAAATGTTTGTGCGCATACTCAATAGTTGACATATGCATAAGAAAAATTTTTACATCAGTTTCTGGCTTTATAAATCCTGATTTGTTCCTCATATTTTACATGGAATAAAATCCATAGTTCCATGTGATCATACAATGCATTTCATAAATGAGGCTGCACAACTCTCATTATTGACAGGATTGATCACAAGATGGTTTAACAAAACGTAACTCAAAAAATCTTATAGAAAAAAATCAAGACAAATGAGACATCCAACAGAACTAAAAATCTTGTTTCCTCAGAATCACTCAGAAACTACATAGGAATGGCTCAGTGCTGAACAAAAGCACAGGGTAAGACAGAGCTTAAATAAGGCAAAACGCAGGCCAACAATGTAATTCAACAATTCTCCTCATTACGGGCCGATCTAGAGTTCCCCGGGAACATAGTGCCATCTTGTGGAGTAAACCCATTTAGTTCTCTTACACATGCTATTGCTACCCTTTCTGAAATCACCAACCCTACCTTTAAAACACACTAAAACTGATCAGTTTAAAGGCTCATCTATCATAATATCTCAGATCGATTCCCTTTTCTGTCCTCTTTCATCTATGTCTTGGTTGAAATCACAGCATTGTGCAGCATCTGATGATCTTTTGTTCCTCACGGCATCCTCGTGATAAGCTGTTAAATTTATTCCAAGAGCTGTCCTTATTGAAATGTTTGCAAGCTAGTTGAAAATTTGCACTAATTCATCTGAATTTAATTTATTATTAAATTGTGATTCTTTGAAAAGTACTTAAAATTCAATGAAATTAGTAATTCCATAATATTTTGTATAACTAATTTATTCAAATAGTGGATGTGTGCAAGGATTAATAGACTGTAGTCACGGAAGACTAATGTCCGAGTATATGTGTGAACTGATAATAATCAGTCTGATGATTTCAAGAGCTGCTGTGTGTGTGTTCTGAATCTAGAGTCCAAGGCAGCTACATGTTTGAAGGATGAGGCTGAATTTTTCTTTTCTGTACTCAACCTTAAAGTCACATTTTTGCAGATGGAGAGCCCAGTGGATTAGACATCTTTTGCTTTCTGTGGATTTCATCACCCACTGAAGCTCAGTAACTACTGTGAAGAGCTGTAGTTTAAAATAGTTGCCATTTTTCTAATGCCCATACTACTGCAAGACAGTCTTTTACAGTAGCTGAATAATTCATTTCAGCTTTGATTAATGTTCGGCTGCCATAAGCTATGACTTCTTCCATACCTTGTGTTTTTTTTCGCTGTCAACACTGCACCCAGTCCTGAGTCACCGGCATCAGTGTAGACAACAGGCTGGAGGTCAGGATAACCCAGGATGGGGGGTGAGGTGAGATATGTCTTGTTGACACTGTGGTGACCACTGAAAAGTGCATCCCTTTTTCTTCAAGGCATTTATAGGCTGTGGTATCTGAAAGAAACTGGGCACAAACCGATGGCACCATCCTACCAACCCGAGAAACTGCTGAACTTCTTAAGGTTCTTGGGTGGCGGGAAGGAACAGATGGCCTCTACTTTGCTGGGGTCAGCAGAGATGCCTTTTGTGTTTCCCACATGTCCCAGAGATGTCAGTTCCTCGTACTTCACCTAGGACAGTCTCCATCAATCTCTGGAATGCTGCTGGAGCAATGAGGCCCAATCAGAGTTTGAACGTTCTTTGAGGGCATTCGTCAACATTTCTTTAATCTGGTCTTGTACTACATCTTGTTTTTCTTGGGTTAGTCGGTGTGGGTGCTGTTTGATGGGTAGAGGTTGAAGAGTACAATGCTGGAGTGTCGTCATTCTTCCAAATCAGAGGACTTGAAAATTGTTTTCTAGAAATGTGAAGTAACTGGCATTTTCCTTCGGGAGGCAAGTGTGCTTTATCTACTACAGTTCTCAATAAAGTTTTGTCATCCTGATTATCCAGTGGCCTGGATAGCCTCATAACAGTGAGAGGGTTTGGTTTGACGAATATCCTTTCCAGCCTGGACAAGCTAGTATTCCTTCTAGAAAAAAGGGAAATCTGAAAAAGAAATCACCACATTTTAATAGGGAATGAATGAATAAGAAATGAATAAAAAATTTACTGTTAGAGAGCGTAATCATGAATGCCATATCAGAATGACTCGTGTGTGACAAGTCTCTGTCTTCAAATCCAAGTCAAAGATCATGGGTCCAAGTCAAATTACAAAGTTTTTTTGTGCGACTTGCGTGTAATTCGAGTTTCCATCTCGTCTGTGAGAGGAAAAAGTTTTGAAAAGTGATTTCTGTTAAATAAAATATCTCCTTTTGAAGTGGAGTTTGAGCTTTGTAACTTTGCAGATCTTTTTTATGCTCAAACAGCAACGTTACAGACTAACTAAAGTTGAAAAAGCATAATAGGACCCCTTTAAAATGCTGAGCGCCTTGATAATCTACTGCGCTAATTCCCGCAAACTTCAGCCCTCCTCTGTTAAATGTCAGAAAGGTTAGTGTCAGAGGATCAGTCCTGACCACAGATGTTGGGTGTGGATGAGGTGGAAGTGTAGGAGGAGTGGTGTGGGGTGATTTGGCTGCACTTTCTTGAAAATTACATGTCACATGTTTCCAGGTGTTTTAAAATAACGACTCATTTCCAAATAGGGCAACAGAAAATAACAAACTACATTTTGGTTACACTTCCACAATGGTTTACAAATTCGTAACAATTTTTCTGCCAACAAAATTTGACCCACAGTTCTAACGGTGATATTGATCAGTCACACTTCCCTTTAGATGAGCAGGAGCAGGAGAGCAGGACAGTGTCCAATCTCAAACAGCACAAAAGGTCCAGTTTCACAGAGCAAAAGTAAAAAAAAAAATTAAAAAAAACTTCAAGAAACAAAGTCAAGTTCAAAGAAATATCTTTAAGTTTTCAAATTTTCAGTTTCAATGTTTCAGGTCCCTGTTCAGGCGCCACTGTAATGGTGGCAGCCATAAATTCAAATCAACGAATGACTTAAATTGATAATGATTAATTTGTTAAAACTGCCAAAAATGAAAGAAAATAACCCAGATAGTTTAAATACCAACAGTTACATACATCCATATTAACAATTAATGTCAACTAAAACTCGACATAAAACACTAGGAACATTGGTTTAGAAATGATTTGCATCTCACACAAAACTAATGAACACAACTACACTGAACTCAAATCTTGTTCAAAAGAAAGATAACACAAAAAACACTACTTTAACAAATTATTTGAGCTATGGAGAAATGATCCCTTCAATATCATTTCAAAGACAGTACATTTGTGAATCCATTTCTCAAATAAATATGAGCTTAAAATAAGAAAGAAAAGGACTATCAAAATTTGGGGCAAAATGGTGAGATAGTTCAATTCAATTCGAGTTTATTTTTATAGCGCTTTTCACGATGCAAATTGTTGAAAAGCAGCTTTACAGAAAATTAAAGTTTCTACATTATATTCTGTAGTAGCTCATCAGTGGTGACTATCTCAAGTTGTCCATATGGCAGAAATGTACAGTAAAAATCATGCAGTTAATTAATGACATGTAATCCAACAGACGGTGAACAGCAATGATTATATGATGCAATCAAACTTATAGCAAAATGTGGTAGTTCTGTATGTTGTTTCAGGGTTGGCATCATCTGAGGTCCTCTGAGGGGTTGGCATCATCTCTTCTCAGGTGTTCTGGATCCAGACTGAAGCTTGTGTAAATCCTAGTTTACCACGGGATGTCAATCCCGTGGCAAAAACAGAGAAACAAATAGGGACATAATTAGCGTAGCTGCTGTTCCAACCAAGCAAAATTGATTTGTTTAACCCAAACTAAGGAATAATAATGTGCATTTGATCAGATATAACTGCAGTACAAGATTATGATATGCATTATTTGAATGCTTGGCCAAAGGGATGTGTCTTTAATCTAGATTTAAACAGAGAGGGTGTGTCTGAACCCCGAACATTATCAGGAATGCTATTCCAGAGTTTGGGAGCCAAATATGAAAAAGCTCTACCTCCTTTAGTGGACTTTGCTATCCTAGGTACTACCAAAAGTCCAGAGTTTTGCGACCTTAGGGAGCGTGATGGATTGTAGCGTGGTAGAAGACTAGTTAGGTACGCAGGAGCTAACCCATTAAGGGCCTTATAGGCAAGTAATAATATTTTGTAAAATTGGGGTAATATGATCATATTTTCTTGACCTGGTAAGGACTCTAGCCACTGCATGTGAAAGATCTAGGTGGCTTTTGTGCTCATAAACGCTCAGCGCTGAAGTCTTTATGTGGGAGCACCGCACTCTCCAGCGATCTTTTGTGGACGACTAGCCTTTTTGGGGGACTTGAATGAGTTAGTGACATTGTAAATCTGCATTATTCTAGAAATCACAGATTTGGAATGACAAACTTCTCTTACTATGACTGATATTGGCCTTCATCTGGACTCCCTGCTGTCCCAGGGTTTCAGTCACCTTAGAGCGTCCCACAATCTTTCAATCTCAGTGGAAATTAGAGGAATGCTGCCAGTGAAATAAGGTTTGTCATATAATTAAGGAAATTAGCACCAGGTTCCAGATTAACACTAATAACTTGGAGGTATCTGTAAGTGTTCGCTAATTTTGACCAGAGTTCTTTTTCAAATATCTAATTTAATGATAATTACGATTTATATATGATTTATATAATTATAATATGATTTATATAACTATTAATTCATTACACACAAGCAATTTTAGTGTAACAATTATTATAAAGCATTTATTTTTTAATTAATATTAATACAGATCATATGTAATATACATAAGTGGTAGAAACAATAGATAACGCTTTAAAAAATTTTAATCGCTATATATAACTTCACAAGATTCACTTGTGACTGCACTAACAGAGCAAGATCATTTCTTTTATTTGTCCTTTTTCATGGACAAGTACTTCAGTAGTCTCTGGTCTGTGAGCGTAAATGCGTTCAGGGGGCATGGCTTTGGACGGCGATTGCAAGGAGGGTGGGACGTTCGCTTTCAGTGCTATCAGACTAAAGTTAGCATTTTCCAAGATCTCCTACTGCACCTTTAAGAAAAGAGTTTTGAATCGCTCTGGCTCTCTTGCTAGAAGAGAATCACACATGCTCTGTGTTGCAAGGCTTGTGATTGGCTGTTTGCCACTGATGTCACACATTCATGCTCAGGATCAAAGCCTGAGTTGACAAAGAAAGTTGATGATCAGCATCATGGTACCAACAAAGCCGGATTGGAGTGGTTTGGTTTTGTCAACTCGAAACTAATCCTGTAACTCTGAATTTGTTCATCTACCATCATGGTACAGGCCCCAGGTTTCAGTACAGAGTAAAACAGGAGTTTCCCCCCATATGCGTTCCACGCAACTGCACAGACCGTTCGAAAGGGAACTAAAACCTAGGTAGCCACTTAAACTGACATAGGCCTGTGATTTGCAATAAAATATTGATAATAAAAAAAAAAAAGTATGATCTTTTGACCTGACTTGGTTTTAATAAATATTTTGTTTAAATTAAATTAAAATATTAAATAATTTTTATTATATTTTATATACTTGTAATATTTTCTTGATAGTGTAACGTGAATGGTGTTCCGTATTAAACGATAAAAGTGGCGACTTTTATTTTGAAACGCAGCGCTGTAACGTGCTCTTGCTGTAGCTGCGCACTCATACTGTCATGGCGGCGCAGTGCCCGCTGCATGTGTGTGTGAGTGTGTTGTGATGTTCGCTGTGTGTTAGGATGAGAGAGATGATGATGATGATGAGGATGAGGTGGGGGATGAAGGCTCGGCTCGCGGCTGTCAGAGGCTTTCATGAGCGGACAGTGGCAGTGAGTTTAGCGGACAGGTGAGAGACTCTTCATCAGTCAGTCAGTGCTAATGAGCGCTGAGACTCTTCAACCTCACAACACACACTGAGAACACAACAACACCCTAAAGATAACTATACAAGTACCTTACAGCGCCGCTGGCGTATGCCAATCCATCAGTACCATGGTATTACTGTGGTGTTACCTCACTGTGTGGTGGTGTTACTGTGTGCAGGAGGATGGAGATCTCCACTGGGAAACTGGCCCGCTTCGCTGACGGCTGTGCGGTGATCAAGGTGTGTGTGTGTGTGTGTGTGTGTGTGTGTGTGTGTGTGTGAG
>NW_015626042.1:600-697 GCF_001515625.1 Sinocyclocheilus rhinocerous | reverse complement strand
GAGAGCTGTGAGAGCTGTGAAATTCCACCAGCACCTGAGATGCAGTGATGCGAGCTCTTACCAGACTGAAGGACGCGAGCTGCAGGAGCAGAACCTG
>NW_015626042.1:0-248 GCF_001515625.1 Sinocyclocheilus rhinocerous | reverse complement strand
ACAAATTAAACCACATTTTATGGCATTACCAAATACAGAAAAATTAAGTAACATTTTAGGGGAAGATTCCAAAATGATCCCAACAGCAGCAAGATATGTATCAGCCTGTCACAAACTAAGACTGTCAGCCAGTGGACAAAACTGAAGCAAGAGCAATTCTTACATGTACTGTTGTGCAATTTTTATTATTATTTTATTTTTTTATTTTATTATTATTTTTTTCTTTCTTTTTAACAATGTCTTTAATA
>NW_015626041.1:736-934 GCF_001515625.1 Sinocyclocheilus rhinocerous | reverse complement strand
CTAATCAATAATCCAAAATTTGATAAAAAATTAGCCTTCCCATTATGGGGTGATATTTGACTCCTTAAAGTGACTTACAGTGGAATTTTGTTTTTACCTTTGTAATGGCATTTTTCTAACTTTATTAAAAGTATGTTATCTTTTATGTCAAATTTAAAATATATATATATTTTATAAGCTTTTTAAAAAAAATTCGAA
>NW_015626041.1:0-676 GCF_001515625.1 Sinocyclocheilus rhinocerous | reverse complement strand
GAATTAAAACCACAGAATAAGAACAAGTAGAATAAGAAGAATAAGTTACCAATCAAATGAAATCAGTATTAATTAGTGCTGTCAAACGATTAATCGCATTCAAAATAAAAGATTTTGTTTACATAATATATGTGTGTGTACTGCGTATATTTATTATGTATATATAAATAGACTCACATGCATATATATATATATATATATATATTTAAGAAAAATATGTTATGTTAAACTATTTGACAACGAAATGGAGCAAAATCAGACAATAGTGTTATAGTCAGACAATCTATTTTCGACGACGAAATAGAGCAAAATCAGACAATAGTGTTATAGTGAGACAATGTAAGTCGCTTAATATTAACTTCTTGTTTATTGAACTGTTGTATTAAATCAGTATCACATTTACAAATTCCATTAAAAATCATTAAAAGCTGTTCATCGCGATCTCACATTTATAATCATTTACATTTACATTTAGTCATTTAGCAGACGCTTTTATCCAAAGTGACTTACAAATGAGGACAATAAAAGCAGTCAAAACTAACAAAAGAGCAAAAATATATAAGTGCAAATGACAAGTCTCGGTTAGCCTAACGCAGTACACGTAGCAAGGTATTTTTATTTATATATACATATACATATACACACACACACAAAGAAAAACAAGTAGATAGAATAG
>NW_015626040.1:0-1862 GCF_001515625.1 Sinocyclocheilus rhinocerous | reverse complement strand
CTGCTACAGTTTACTCTCTGATTGATGCATATAAACAAACAAACAATGCGTTTATACAATTATTAACCTTTTTGCCACATAACATGTTTTATTCCTCCCTTTAAATCCATAATGGCGCGCGCAGCACCGAAGCGTCGCGCCTGCCACAACATCTCTCTCTGTTTACACTCCGATTGATGCATATAAACAAACAAACAGTGCATTTCTACATTTATTTACCTATTTGCTACATAACTTACGTTTTATTTCTCCCTTTAAAAGCATAACGGCGCGCGCAGCACTGAAGCGTCACGCCTGCCAGTTTAGCGTCGCGCCTGCCACAACATCTCTCTCTGTTTACACTCTGATTGATGCATATAAACAAACAAACAGTGCATTTCTACATTTATTTACCTATTTGCTACATAACATACGTTTTATTCCTCCCTTTAAAAGCATAACGTTTAGAGACTTTGTCCTCGGGGTCGAGGACTTCAGTAAACATAATATACTGTAGCATGTTCAAGCATGTTGTGTTATAGATAACAATGTGCTTAATGTTAGTGTTGCACTGTATTCATTTTTGTGTTGCGAACTGTTATTGGATGTTCGAGTTGGATGTGAAAAGAGGCTCCGCCCCTGTGTGGTGTAAGGGGAAAGAGAGAGAAGGAGGGGGGAGAAGGAGTGCCTCGCTGGTTCAAGTGCGGTTCTCTTAGAAGTCGGGGTGTGTACGGCGTGGGTTGTGGCCGACAACAGCCCAAATAAACACCCCTTGTACATCAAAACACCCCGTCCTTGTCTGAGAACGCTACAAACATACGTTTTATTCCTCCCTTTAAAAGCATAACGGCGCGCGCAGCACTGAAGCGTCGCGCCTGCCACAGTTTAGCGTCGCGCCTGCCACAACATCTCTCTCTGTTCACACTCCGATTGATGCATATAAATAAACAAACAGTGCATTTCTACATTTATTTACCTATTTGCTACATAACATACGTTTTATTCCTCCCTTTAAAAGCATAACGTCGCGCAGCACTGAAGCGTCGCGCATGCCACAGTTTAGCGTCGCGCCTGCCACAACATATCTCACGGTTCCAAAAATACTGTGTACTTACGCAAAAAAAGATGTCCAGGTACGTTAATGATCCTTCAGGCCCATCGTCCTCAAATCCAGGTTCGCTAACAACCAATCGGATTGCTCGGTTGAACACAGTTTACGTAGTTCAACCAATCAAAAACTGATATGTTGCATTTCTTACGTGTGAACGCTGGGGGTCGTTGGTGTTGTATTTGTTTGTGGATGAGGTGGCTGGTTTCAAAGCAATAAATGTCCCAGGTCGAGGACAGGCCCCCAAAACCCGATGCAACTTGACTAATTTTAAAAGTAGTTTTTTTTTGGGGCCTTTTTTTTTTTTTTAGAAATACAAGTCTGCACGTTACGTATGTCATTTTACAGCCTTACATAACCTTTACATCCATAACGGCGCGCGCAGGACCGAAGCGTCGCGCCTGCTACAGTTTACTCTCTGATTGATGCATACAAACAAACAAACAGTGCATTTCTACATTTATTTACCTATTTGCCAGCTTATTCCTCCCTTTAAATCCATGGAGCATGCAGCACCTAAGTGTCGCGCCACCTGTTTGCTATAGTGGTGGCAGGTCCGGTGGCAGGCGCAGATAGCGGTGGCAGGTCCGGTGGCAGCTGCCACTGGCAGGCGCACATAGCGGTGGCAGGACGAGTGGCAGCTGCCCCTGCCACGCAAAGATTTTACCCTTACTGGGTTTTGCTAGTTCCATTATTAACAGCTCGTTTTCACTTACCTTTCTGCTTTATTCATACATGCATATATATATATATATATATATATATATATATATAT
>NW_015626039.1:404538-408686 GCF_001515625.1 Sinocyclocheilus rhinocerous | reverse complement strand
GTAGTTCGCACCCTGGGTGGAAGTCAGCGGAAGACAAACAGCAGCAGCAACATGGCTTTAAGAAAAGTTTGGACACAAGATATGGTGCGAAATTTTTCATAACAGATCATCACACAAACAACTTGCAGCACTAATTTCTTCCCGACGTCCATTTTCAAATAAACAACTCCTGTTTTCATGTCATTCCCGTTCAACTTCTTGTGTGTGTTTTCGTGAGAAAACATGGTTTGGGGACCGTGTAGAGTCATTGGGTGACAGAGTTGTTGTCAGCCTGTGTAGTGTTGCGGATCATTTATGTAGTGTTACGTAGTGTGAACACCACAACGAGTTAGGTTTCGCCCAGTCTTTGAAGGAGATGACCCTGAGAAGATATTTAATATACTTATTAGCGTTTATGGGTGCTCTCAGTCTTATATTAGTCTTCAGAAGCAGTTCTTCCAGCGACGACAACTTGAAGGTGAGATTAGTATTGGTGGGGTAACTGTGGCATGCTTGCTGGACACAGGATCTATGGTGACTACGGTTACCCAGCAATTTTATGAGCAATATTTGCAACCCCAATTCCAGTTTCAGTTGCAACCGTGTCAGTGGCTTAAGCTTAAAGCAGCCAATGGCCTTGATATTCCTTACTTGGGGTATTTAGAGACGAACATAGGCATACTTGGTAAGACTTTGCCCAAGATGGGCATTCTAGTAGTGAAAAACTCTTCTGATCCTGCAATCCAGTTGAGGCGAGAACAGGTGCCTGGATTGTTGGGAATGAATGTTATTAGTAGTTGTTACCAAGAATTGTTTTTGGAGCATGGGGTTAGGTTATTTGATTCTCCTTCTATTCAACATGCAGGGAAAGTTTGGCAGAGAGCTTTTTCTGAGTGCCAACTCTGGGAACGTACTCTAGAAACTGGGTATGTAGGTTCAGCTCGGGTTCAGAGGGGTCCGGCGGTGCGAGTGCCAGCAGGTACCATGAAGTTTGTTCCAGCCACTTGCCACCAGGGGCTGGGGACTACGTTTAATGCTTGTTTTTTGTAACCAGTATCATTCGTGGAAGGCCAATTGCCTGGGGACCTTTTAGTTCCATCTGCCTGTTTGTCAGTTAACTGTGGAGTGGTGAAGGTGCCAGTTATTAATGTGGGGAGTCAAGATCGTTGGCTTTGGTCAAAAACTGTAATGGGAGAGTTGCATATTGTTCAGTCATCTGTTGTAACATCTTCCGTTCAGTTTAATGTACAGAATGATGAGACTGTAGCGCTGATACAAGCAGTTGGGGTGGAGAGTAGTTCCCAGTTTGATTCCTCTCAGGTTGTGGCCTACCTTATCGAGTCAGGAACATCAACAAGCCCAGACATTACTTCAGAAATATGCTAGTGTATTTAGTCATGTTGATGGAGACCTGGGCTGTACTGATTTACTCCAGCATACTATTCCATTAGTAGACGATGTACCAGTACGTCAACGGTACCGTCGCCTGCCCCCTTCTCAGTATGATCTGGTAAGACTCCTATTCGAGAATTGGTTGAACAGGGTATTGTTGAACCCAGTTGTAGCCCATATGCCGCACCCATCGAGATGGTTCAAAAAAAGGATGGTTCTATTCGGTTATGTGTAGATTATCGGCAACTTAACGACAAAACTCGCAAGGATGCTTTTCCCTTGCCGCGAATAGAGGAGACCTTGGATGCGCTTAGTGGGGCCAAATGGTTTAGCACACTGGATCTGGCAAGCGGCTATAATCAGGTTTCGGTAGCCCCTCAAGATAGGGAAAAGACGGCTTTTTGCACACCCTTTGGGCTATTTGAGTTCAACCGTATGCCCTTTGGGTTGTGCAATGCGCCAAGTACTTTCCAGCGTCTCATGTAACGTATTTTTGGTGATCAGAGTCTTCATGCTCTATTGTTTATATTTGGATGATATTGTAATCTTTTCCAGTACTTTTGGCCAACATCTTGAGCGGTTAGAGATGGTGTGGAGTCGGCTCAAAACCCACAACTTGAAAGTAAAATTGAAGAAATGTCACTTTTTCCAAACAGAGGTGACATACCTGGGCCATGTGATCTCAGCGACCGGGGTGGCAACTGACCCAGAAAAGATCTGTGTTGTTGCTGAATGGGGCAGGCCTAACTCTGTTAGAGAGCTGCGGTCATTTCTTGGATTTGCATCATACTATCGTCGGTTTGTTGAGGGTTTTGCTAGACTAGCAGCCCCCCTGCATAAATTAGTTGGGACTTTACAAGGCACTCGGAAGCGGTGTGCAACCACTAAGCAGGGTTCTTTTGAACAACATTGGGATGATAGCTGTGAGAAAGCATTTAATGACTTAAAAGAGCGGCTCATTCAGGCTCCTGTTTTAGGGTATGCAGACTTCTCGTGTCCTTTTATTTTAGAGACTGACGTGAGCCATTTAGGTTTGGGGGCAGTGTTATCACAAGAACATGGGGGGCTGCAGAGACCAATTGCTTTCGCTAGTCGCGGGCTTCGACTAAGTGAGAGGAACATGACTAACTATAGTGCAATGAAGCTGGAGCTTTTGGCCCTGAAATGGGCAATGACAGAGAAGTTTAGAGAATATCTTCTTGGTAATAAGGTCACTGTTTATACTGATAACAATCCACTGCGCTATCTTGAGTCGGCGAATTTGGGGGCAGTTGAACAGCGTTGGGTTTCCCAACTGGCTTTATTTAACTATGAGATTAGGTATCGACCAGGTGCTGCAAATCGAAATGCAGATGCACTTTCTAGGCTCCCTTCGCATTCTGATCAATCTGCAGTTGTATTATCAGGTATTAAGGTTCCTCAGTCAATTGCAGTGCTGGAGAAACCACCTGGGTTGGGCCCCCAGGTGGTGGAATCGTTAACAGTGGACGCTGTTCTGGTTCATAGTAAGGCAGACTTGAGAGCTTTGCAGGCCGCGGACCCATGTATCCAGGCCTTTCAACAATTTTGGGTGCAGGGGCAGCAACCAACAGTTGCTGAATTGAAGAACATGTCAAGAGAAGTTCAACAGTTGGTAAAACAGTGGCCCCGAGTACGGGAGGTGGATGGAGTTCTGTATAGGACCGTGCAAATACCTCCTTCTAGAGAGTTGGTGTGGCAATTGTTGCTGCCTAAGGGCCTTCAGGTTGAGGTGCTTACAAGCCTCCATGATAACCACGGTCACCAAGGTGTGGAGCGTACCACAGATCTTGTTCGCCAAAGGTGTTATTGGCCTAATATGTGGCAAGATATAAAAAAATGGTGTACTGAGTGTGAACGCTGTATTGTCGCGAAGGCATCGCAACCTAAATTGAGGACATTTTTGGGGAGTTTATTAGCTAGTAGACCTTTAGAAATCATTGCAATTGATTTCACTGTTTTGGATAAAGCTAGTAATGGGCAGGAAAATGTTTTGGTTGTGACAGACGTTTTCTCCAAATTTACACAAGCTTATCCTACACCTGATCAAAGGGCAAACACAGTGGCTAAGATTCTGACCGAGAAGTGGTTCTATATTTATGGGGTGCCAAATAGGATTCACTCTGACCAGGGACGTAGCTTTGAAGGGGAATTGCTGAGGCGCTTGTGTGAATTGTATGGTATTGCCAAAAGTAGAACAACCCCATACCATCCTGAGGGTAACGGTCAATGTGAAAGATTTAACCGGACATTACATGATTTGCTTCGCACATTGCCACCCGAGCAGAAACGAAAGTGGCCGCAATTGCTGCCACAGCTGCTCTTTGCATACAATACAACGGTACACCAGTCGACTCAGCATTCCCCCTATGAGCTGATGTTTGGTCAGAAGCCCAAATTGCCGGTTGACCATCTGCTTGGTAGTTGTGTTGAAATAGGGGAATGTACTCCATCAGATTGGGTGGCTCAGCATCAAGAGCACTTGACTTCTGTTTATACTAGTGCTCGAAAACACTTGGAGAGTGCGGCAGAGCGCTGTAGGGTTGGTTTCTCTGAGGTAACTCCTATACTGTCCTCTGGCACGTTAGTATATTGTAGAAACCATTTTCATGGCCGCCACAAGATCCAGGATGTTTGGGGTTCTATGTTGTTTGAAGTTGTGACATGTACCAATCAAGTGGGGACGTTGTATAAGATAAGACCCCAGGGAAAAGATGGCCCTATTAAGGTTGTTCATCGTTCGCACCTTAAGTTGGCTC
>NW_015626039.1:379142-396341 GCF_001515625.1 Sinocyclocheilus rhinocerous | reverse complement strand
TTGAGGACATTTTTGGGGAGTTTATTAGCTAGTAGACCTTTAGAAATCATTGCAATTGATTTCACTGTTTTGGATAAAGCTAGTAATGGGCAGGAAAATGTTTTGGTTGTGACAGACGTTTTCTCCAAATTTACACAAGCTTATCCTACACCTGATCAAAGGGCAAACACAGTGGCTAAGATTCTGACAGAAGTGGTTCTATATTTTATGGGGTGCCAAATAGGATTCACTCTGATCAGGGACGTAGCTTTGAAGGGGAATTGCTGAGGCGTTTGTGTGAATTGTATGGTATTGCCAAAAGTAGAACAACCCCATACCATCCTGAGGGTAACGGTCAATGTGAAAGATTTAACCGGACATTACATGATTTGCTTCGCACATTGCCACCCGAGCAGAAACGAAAGTGGCCGCAATTGCTGCCACAGCTGCTCTTTGCATACAATACAACGGTACACCAGTCGACTCAGCATTCCCCCTATGAGCTGATGTTTGGTCAGAAGCCCAAATTGCCGGTTGACCATCTGCTTGGTAGTTGTTGAAATAGGGGAATGTACCCCATCAGATTGGGTGGCTCAGCATCAAGAGCACTTGACTTCTGTTTATACCAGTGCTCGAAAACACTTGGAGAGTGCGGCAGAGCGCCTTAGGGTTGGTTTCTCTGAGGTAACTCCTATACTGTCCTCTGGCACGTTAGTATATTGTAGAAACCATTTTCATGGCCGCCACAAGATCCAGGATGTTTGGGGTTCTATGTTGTTTGAAGTTGTGACATGTACCAATCAAGTGGGGATGTTGTATAAGATAAGACCCCAGGGAAAAGATGGCCCTATTAAGGTTGTTCATCGTTCACACCTTAAGTTGGCTCCCCAGGGTACAGATAGTCTTGGTCAACCCATTAGAAGTGATTCAGGTATCTCTCTTAATCCGGGTAGAGAACTGAGGTCTGAGGATTCAGAAGTGGGACTCCAGCCACAAATAGTTGTGGTTCATACCGGGGTAGGTGCCCAAGCTGATTCTAGTCCTGGAGTTACCAGTCATGGGGTTAGTTTGGCGGGGATAACAAGCAATTTTCCTCCCATGGGCCATATGAGAGAGGCAATCCCAAGGGTTTACACAAGAACAGGAGTTGGGGTTGGTTACTAATATAGCGCCTCTCTTAGACCTCTCAGGATAACTGGAATTAGTGTTACAAGTACCCCAGGCACATCGTTTTTCCATTTTTGAAGCATAAACCCCATAAAAAAACGATACGAGCTTCGAATCTTCCAATGTTTATCTATGGCGCTGAAACCTAAAGATGTCAGAGTTCTGCTCCCCGTGCAACTGATACTTGACTGCCATTGGCTCATCTGCGTTCGAGGGGAGGGCCTTACCGATAGGTCAATTGGTTACACTCGCATGCATTTTGCAATATGCAAGAAAAGATCCGTCACTACTTCCGTTTCATTGAGGTTTGCTGCCGCTTTACAAGAATTCCGTTTGAAAAGGTCTGCATGCAATGCGTTGACCATGCAGTCTTGAATAGTTTTACATAGAATTCAAAAACAGCTAAAACATAAATTTTAACGTTATAGAGTTACAACCATAGGGAGAAATCCAATTAGCAATGCTTTAATTTACCACTTTAATTGTGCAATTAAACAGAATGAGAAATGTTTGTCTTTCAGTAACGGCAGTACTTCCAATTCAGTGCTTTTCAGTAGCTCATTACATTTACATTTATATTGCGCTTTTCTAAGCACTCAAAGCACTTTACATTGTGAGGGGGGGATCTCCTCATCCACCACCAGTGTGCAGCATCCACCTGGATGATGCAAAGGCAGCCATAGTGCGCCAGAACGCCCACCACACATCAGATTATTGGTGGAGAGGAGACAGAGTGATGAAGCCAATCATTATATGGGGATGATTAGGAGGCCATTATGGTCAGAGGGCAATGGGCAAACTTGGCCATGATGCCGATGTCACACCTCTACTATTTTCAAAAGACATCCTGGGATTTTTAATGACCACATAGAGTCAGGACCTCGGATTAACGTCTCATTTGAAGGACGGTGCTTTTTGACCGTATAGTGTCCCCGTCACTATACTGGGGCATTAGGGCCCACACAGACCACAGGGTGAGCACCCCCTGTTGGCGTCACTAACACCTCTTCCAGCAGCAACCTAGTTTTCCCAGGAGGTCTCCCATCCAGGTACTGACCAGGCTCAACCCTGCTTAGCTTCAGTGGGCAACCAGATGAGAGCTGCAGAGTGATGGCTCATCCTTTGGATAAAACTAATTCACATTTTGAAGCATACTAGTGAAAACATTTGAGTCCCCTGGGTCTGTCACAGAAGTCAAAGAGTTCAGGGCTGAAGTGCTCAGTGTTTCCAACTGAGTGTAATCTAAATCTAAATGTGATCTAAATGCTTGATGTCAAATTAACATGTAAATAACAATATATATAACATATTTCACTGTGTGCAAGCATGAATATATTTACAACCAAGTCTTTAAACCTTTCACAACTATTTATAATGCTCTAGCGCCACCTGCAGGATTCCATTTTGCTCATGCTTAAACTCCAAATTAAACTAAAACTGACACTGGGTTTTCTGCTTAAATTGCAGACAAAAACACTCTGAAGATAATCATTCATATGAGCACAAACTGAAGCCCATAAACCACTGCAGTAATTAATTTGTAAGAACAAAAGTAATGGCTGCTGGTCTTTGTCACCGTGTTCACTCCACCTCACAGAAGATTTATTGTGTTGAGACATGTGGCCTGGAGGAGGATTCAATTAAATCAGAGTAGGTGGACTGTCTTCATCATGACAGCAGATTGAGGGGGTGGCTGTTTTACAGTTTGCGCATTTATGTTTGCATGTGAACATGACATTTTAGACCCATGTATATTAGTGGGTGTTTCTGGCTTGTTTTGTCTCAGTGGAGTCAACACAAAGACAATCATTGATGACATCATTTACAACACACGGCTGGACTAAATCAGAATCAGTAAAGAATCAAGGGCCTCTTCGTTTCAGAGAAGAGACTGATTGAGACAGTGTTGGTAAAGTAAGGGCTCCAGCAGCAGCAGGAAACCAAATGAAATATTTGCATGTTCAAAATCTTTTTTTTTTTTTTTCAAGCAGTGCTGACATCGCGGAAATTCATTAACACGAAAGGTCACGCTACCCATATTTTTGTGTATGAGCGAAAACATGTTAGATAGAGAGAGAGAGAGAGAGATATGAAAACTCCACAACTATTTTCCATATAAGCAGTGCTGACATCGTGGAAATTCATTAACATGAAAGGTCACGCTAACCATCTAAAGCTACCCATATTTTTGTGTATGAGCGAAAACACGTTAGATAGAGAGAGAGAGATATGAAAACTCCACAACTATTTTCCATATATTTACATAAACACACACACAAACTCTCACAGCCAATTGTAATCTTGTTACGCCCTCTAAAGGGAGCTCTGCATTTGCAAAAAACAAACAAACAAATGAATAAAAAAATACAAATAAAAACATTAAAACGGACATTGTGCATAATCCATTACACTATAATAATATAATATAATATATAATGTAATATAATATTGCATTATGTATTTCTTATATTCATATTCACAGTTATTCTACATGATGCTCAAATATATAGTATAATATAATTTAATATAATATAATAAAACGATATAATGTAGCCTAAATATTATTTTTCAATATTTTAAATTGTATTTATTTCTGTTTAGAGTTATTCCACATAACGCTCAAGGACAGTTTTTTTTTTATCAGTTTAATTAAACATTTATTCATATTCTAAAACAGAAATCCTTCCGTAATGTTTCCACATAACGCTCAAGGACAGATTTTTTTTAATCAGTTTAATTAAACATTTATTCTAAATTTAATTAAACATTTATTCATATTCTAAAACCGAAATCCTTCCGTACTGTTCATCAGCGTTCTAGAACTGGCCTGTTCCTTTAAAGGAGGGCTATACATGACCTGGACGCGTTGAGGGATTGGTCATCGGAAGAATTGCGACCATTGGGAGGCAAATGTTGTCGGCTAATAATTATTTCGTATGAAACATAAAGGTGGTTCTGCTAGGGGGCGCTTTATGGCACAGAAAGCTAAATCTCCCACTAAGCCGAGTTCAAATCTCAATATGCATTTTCTAGACCCTAGAAGATATCACTTAATTCCAATTATTGTCTTAAAATTACTGTCTAATTGACTCGTGATCAGTGTTGGGCAGTAGCCTCTTTGCAGTAGTAGTGTAACTAATTACTAATACGATTTCAGTAATAATATTACAGTTACCATCCATAAAACAGCTTAGTTAGTTACTTTTGATGCCTCAACCCCGCTGATTTAAAATCCAACAATCAAATAATTCCTAGATTTATTTTCATGACTCGCACATGCATGTTGTCCCCAGTGCAGCAGGCAAGCTTGGAATATGGAAAAGCTTACATTCAGCAGATAGAAATATTGCATTATATTGGTTTTGTCAGGGGAAAAAAAAGATGATCTGAACACTGTTGTGTAAGTTGTGGCTTTACTTTACTCTGGCATATCTGCCACCCACATCCCTCTGGTCAGCATGTGGTACATATACTATAATTAAATCTTTTTGGGAAAATTAAACAGTTTCTTACAAACTTATGTGATTTGATAAAATAGCCTACATAATGACATATAATCGTATATGGGTAACGGAGAAATTGCAATTAGCTTCAAGCTACACATACAACACTTACTTGAATGTCACTATCAATCATTATTGAGTGTTTGTAATAATTTCTGACTGCTATCCAGTGTGGATTTTGGTCAAATGATGAGGCGGAAATACGTTGTTAGTAACATTCTAGAAGAATTTTATGTGGAAGATACACAATTACAACTTCTGTGGGGCGTGAAGAAAAAGTAATGTAACTAGTGTAACTGCTGTTGCCAGAAAGTAACAAGTAAAGTAACAATATTACTTTTGAAAGGAGTAACTATTAATGAGTAATATTACATTCTTTGAGTAACTAGCCCAATACTGGTGGTGATAAACATATACATATATTTATCACGACTAGATCCATTTTCACAGCGCTGAGAAAAGTAGCATGTACCAAGTGACACGTTGTCATCGCATGATCAACTCCGCCTACTTCAGAATTCGTTTTTTTTTTTTTGAATTTCCGTTCTACCGGTTCATTCGGTTTGTGTGTTCTCGACACGCCTCCAGACGTCATTTTACTGACCCATGTGGTGAATAAATAGAAGAAGCTCGAGTTCAGTTTAGTGTCGGACAAGATTTACCTTCATTCTACAAAATAAATCAACATCATGGTCAACTGGCGGGTAAGTCGCATGAAACATTACGATATATTTGATAATTATAGCGTCAGCCCGGTCAATGAATAAGCCTGCAGTGATTTTGTGTGTGTGTGTGTGTGTGTGTGAGAGAGAGCAGCTGCTCTTGTCATGCAGAAACACTATCAGCCCAGCAGACATTTCTAGATAAATCCTGAAACTGGGCCGGATGTGGGGGAAGGAAGGTCTTGCAGGCCAGTCCCATCTGTGAAGTGACAATAATACTTTCTATAGGCCTGTACAAGTAATTGCATTATTGTGCCTTACAAACATTTACCACAGTAATCATATTTGGTTGCTGTTATGCAGAACCTTGAAATTTGAAAGAAAATAATCATTGTGTTGCACGAAAAGTATATGGCTGATTATCTGAAATATGATGTGGTCAAACTCAAATATGAAGTTTGTCTAAATAATTAAATTCTAATTAACTAAATGTTAATAAAGAGCTGAGTTTCTCACATAGACCTATCTCTTACATGAACTTGAAACCCCAAAACATTGCAAAATCCATTGATACTCACTGATTTTTGTGCAGCTGTTCATTTTCCTTCACTGAATGAAGTCACTTCCTGCAGGATGAAGTTAAGGAAGGCGTTTGATATTTTTATTTTGCTTTGTTTGTTTGGAGAAAGTTACCAAATAATTACCAGCTTGTCATGTTTAGCAAAAATGACAAACTACAGCGAAAAAAAAAAAAGTACAGTACTGAAATAATTTTTAATTCACCTTTACATAGAGATGAAATGGTATGAAAATTTCATATCATGATTATAGTGTCCAAAATGATCACGGTTATCAGTATTATCATGGTATTGTTAAAATGTGCTGGAAATGTTCAAAAAGTACTTGAAATTATTTCAGCAAATTTTGTCGAAAACCAACAAACAACAAATAAAATTACCAGCACTATGTACTTGTTTGATGTCTACATAAACATCAAAATAATATTATTAAAAATGATAGCCGGATTAAAAAAAACAAAACAACAATTGGTTGGGTGACTTACAATATAACGTGTTATCTACTAAAATACACTACATGTTCAAATAAAGTTTTATTGAATGATAAACCTCACATTCCATTAAATCATTTTAAAGAAAAGTATTAATTAAAATGATCAATTATAGGCATTTTATTTGATCCATAAACAATTCTACATAGGCTACCTCATTATCAAAAGTTTTTAGAATGTACATTAGCTTGTTTTCCATCCACTGGTTAAGATTTACAACACACATTTGGTCCAATTTTCACATTGGTCTGAACAAAAAAGGCAGTCAGACTGAATGAAAATGTAAATCCACTGACAGCAGGTGACACTTATGGAACAGCTGAAATAGAGTGGTTTCCAGAGGTGTAAAGAGTACCTAAGTGTTTGTTTTATTTAAAAAAATATATGAATACATTTATCACTTTAGTATCAGTAATCACTGTCATCAAACCAGTGTTATTGTAGTATTATTTCTATACTATTATAGTATTTATATTATTAATTAGCTTTTTTAAATTTTAATTTGAGTAATTTTATGAGCTTTTGTCATTCTAATTAGATTTTATTTCATTATTAGCTTTAACTAATTTTTCAGTATTAGTTTTAGCAATTTTAGTTCTTAAACATATTTCAGTTAGTTGCCAAATCAACATTTCTAATCTTCATTTAGATTGAAGTTTTTTTGTCTTTTATTTATTCATTTAAATGAACAAAAATGATTTTTAATACTTTCACTTTTAGTTAATACAGTGTCAAACAGATAAAAATAAAAAGTAACTTCTTAAAATCCTCTTTCCACGTGATTGCATATTCAGCTATAATAATTTTCAGTCGTAACAATATAACTTCTAGTACTGATGCGTATGGTATGGTTATGTTAAATTGTAAGGGGTTACTTGTGTTCTTATTGTCATAATCTTGTGTGCTCAGGCTCTGGATAATGTGCCGGTGCTGCTGTACATCCTGGCATTGAAGACGCTTGTGTTGTGCTTGGCGTTTGCTGGAGTGAAAATCTATCAGAGTAAGAAAGCAGAAGCAGCTCTGAAACAGCAGATGGAGATGAAGAGGAAACTCGCACAGCAAACGCAGATGCTCATTGATAACAAGAAGGATGACTGACGTGTGGAAAAACAGGTGAATAAATGAGTGATTGGCACATGAAGACAACCGTGAGCAGAGTAAATGGCAGAAAATGTTTACAGGTGTGTTTGTATTGCAGGAGTGCTGTCGGCGTGATGTGTGGATTCAGCTGTTGAACCGTATGCCTGTCTGCTGTTTAACTCAACAACATGGACTGCTGCACAAGTCTTGTTTTTTTTATACAGAGTTTTTATACATTATCTCTGATGTTTGTAAATAAAAAAAGATTTTATATCTATACCCATTCTTGCTGTTTGTTCATTATTCAAATAGTTATAGAATTATAGTATTTACGAATCAGACCAAAACAAAACAGTGTATAATAAACGGGGTAAAACAGACATAAAAGACTTCATAATATTTTTCTGTATGTACAGTACAGTCATAATGCATCTGATCACTCTACACAATAATCTAGAAACAATGTGAATAAACACCACAACAGCTTAAGCTGCAAACTTTGCAAAACACAAAATGTATGTCACTGCCAAAACTTTTGGCCATGACTGTACTTCCATTACATAAAGAGTTGCATGCATCGCCAGCAGGTGTCGCTGTTAAGATCCTCTTGTTAAATGAATTGATTGTGAGCTGCATAACTGAAATATGTGAAATATGAAATATTTTCCAAGTGTGGAAAATGTATTTACAATACTTTACAAAAAGGAAATGAGATTGACAACAACTTATCAACTCAAAACCAAAATTCACACTGCACACAACAGGCAGATCAACAGTAGCACACTGCAGCAAACACAATAGCACATGTGCACTAGAACAACAGGAAACCACAGGCTGAGCAGAGCTCCCTGCAGATCCTTTTATTGCTGCTCCTATAGGTCACATTAGCACCAATCAGATCTCGAGATCACTTTAGTAGGATCCAATCCTGTGAAAGAAAAGGTGGGACAAAAGATACAGAGAGAGAAAAGACCAGCAAAGCAAGACATATACACAATACGTCTCAAGACATAACACCCTAGATTTAGTTCAATAAATGTATAATATTCTAGTACTTGGTATGTCCTCCATAATCTTCAGTATACTGCTCTGACCCTTCTTGGCACTGAGTGTACAAGTTCATGACAAATTGTCACATCTGTCCTGTTTCACTCCTGGATGATGACCTCCTTAAATGCCCTGATCTCTAATGGAGAGTGCTGCTCAACTCGTGTCTACAGAATCCCCCGCAGGTGCTCAAGAGTGTTAAGATTGGGTGAAATACATGTCCACTGAAGGATTTTCACCTTGGGAGAATGAATCAGTCGTGTTGAAAGAAATGCCCAGCAACGCAGGGAATGAGGAGAGTGTAGCATCTTCTGTTTCAAGTTTTTGTATTACATCACACAGTGGTGTGTGAATTCATGACAGCACTGATAAATCACAAATCCCTCACACCTTCAGCACTCATACGTCTTTACTACCACTGAACTTCACTGTGGGAACCAGGCACGTCACACTGAAATCCACCACTAGCAACACCAAAATATTTTGGATGATTTTAGATCTGAAATGACTGACTTGGTCTCACGAGACCAGAGTATGGATTCCCAGAAGTCTATTATTTTGTAAATATGGGCCTTGGAAAAGGCTAAATGAGTTTATTGTGCTTTGGCTACAGTAGGTAGTTCCAGTGTGGACAACAACCATGCATGTCACATCTGATTATGTCAGGGGCCTTGTCACAAGTTTATTGTTTTTTAATTTCTGTTACTTTTGCTGTATTTTGACACTTAACACTATGGTTTGGTATTCCTCTTGTACCACTGTCTTCTTTTGTGCAATGAAATACAGTTGTGCTCAAAATTATTCATACCCTTGGTAAATACGATCAAAGGCAGCCCTGAAAATACGTCCGCATTGTTTATCCATTTGATTTTTCATTCAAACATTAAAAAAAAAATCTAACCTTTAATTGAATAAAAAAAATGTGAAAGTGGGGGGAGATCATATTATGAAATAATTGTTTTTTTCTCTAATACACAATGGCCACAATTATTGGTACCCCTAGAAATTTTTATGATTAAAATATCTCTTGAGTATATTTCCATTCATATTTGCATTTTTTTATTACACCAGGGTGACTAGGAACATGAAATTGTCCAGCCATGACTTCCTGTTTCAAAGGAATATAAATATGAGGAACACAAAAGCCAAATTCCCTTAATCATCGATCACAATGAGTAAAATCAAATAATATATTTCTGATGTGCAGAAAAAGATGGTTGAACTTCACAAAATGGAAAGTGGCTGTAAGAAAAGAGCTAAAGCATTGAAAATTCCCATTTCCACCATCAGGGCAATAATTAAGAGGTTCCAATCAGCTAAAGATGTTACAAATCTGTCTGGAAAAGGACGTGTGTCTATTTTTTCTTAAAGCATGGCGAGGAGGAGAGTTTGAGTGGCCAAAGACTCTGAGCAAGATCAAAGCTGGAGAAAAAATACCCCATGTCTACAATGAAATATACTGCTGTATCTTTAATGTTGTGGGCCTATTTTTCTGTCAGAGATCCTGGATATTTTGTTCAGACTCACGGCATCGTGGATTCTATCGAATAACAACAGATAGAAAACAATTAAAAACTGACTGTCCATGCTAGAAATCTTACAATGGACCATGGTTTGATCTTCCAACAGGACAATGATCCACAAACAAACATCAAAATCAAACCAAAAATGGGTCACTGAGCACAAAACAAATATTCTGCCATGGCCAACCCAGTCCCCTGACCATAGCAAATGAGTGAGGTGAACTGAAGAGGAGAAGCACCAACATGGAGCTGGGAATCTGAAGGTTCTGGAGTGATTCTGGATGAAGGAATGCTCTCTGATCTCTTATCAGGTGTCTGATCCAACTCTTCAGGCATTATAGGAGAAAGGTTGAACATACTTACCTGTTGATCAAAAATTGCTTTAAACTTACACCAGATTTTTTTTTTTTAGTAATTTTCAGGAGGGTGTATGCCATTTTATCACTTTGATAAGAAAATCCTAATTTTGACATGCTTCTTTGGTAATTGATCAAGCAAACCTGCTGGAACATTATATCTGTAAAGAACCCTAACATGTCTTCTAAGTAAAGAGTAATTGCTGAATTTGTTAGTTTCAGAGGAGGTGTACTAATTTATGCTGTGCTATATATATATATATTCTAAGTATAAGTAAAAAAAAAAAGTAATTATAATAAAAATAATTATTAACCATTGTTAAATGAAATAATCTATCTATATATTATTTTATTGTTATATATTATATCGTTTTATATACAGTATTTTAATTAACAATAAATGATAATAAAAATGATTATATTTGTTGTACTGCCTCATAAAAATGTCACAAAGCAAAAATCTTGAAACTTAATACAGTTATTATAAATCATCTTTCTTTGATTTGGGGTGAAATAACAGGATTTGCTCTTGAATTATAGGAGTATTTCAGGTTTCAGGAACATACACATTTAGAAGAAGCTCTAGAAAGTTTAAAGCATCATTGCCTGATGTATTTTGCTGTCCTGACGTCATTCAAAAGCAATTTTAATTATGAATCCGATCATTCTTAAGCTGCTGATCCTGCATTATCATGCAGAAAATAAGCAACAGTGAATGACAGAGTGACTCTGAATCTGATGACATTTGGTTCATATCAGCATTATGCTTAAAGAAATGAAAGCTTGAAATTCTCCAACTTGGAAGATTTTTTTATTTTTTTTTTAATCTAACATTCAACAATTGCATTGTATTTGCATACTAAATTTGATTGGTCTTCGCATTAGTTTGAGTCTTTAGACCTTTGACAGAATATCAAATCAGATGTGGTTTAGATGAATTTTCAAAATGAACAAATAATGAAATCTAGAGTCAAGTATTATTGAGTTTCTTGCAAGACTTTAAACAGATCTATGCCTCTATGCCAGATCCAAGTAAATTATGTCTATCTATCAGCTGCTGTATGAGGTTATACAATACAAACCCATCATCTGTCTGTCAAAGATCGGTTCGTAGGACATAAATAAACGCTAGATCCAGTTCTTTGGTCAAGATAGTTTTATTAAAGGTAGGTAAATGCTTCCTCCTTCCATATTCTTGCTACCTAATGAATAAGATTTGTTGTTGATGTTGTTGATAGAAATCCGCGAGCTTTTTCAAGATATTGGCTACATTCAAATACATCAAATATACACAGTATGATATAGTTGCTTAAAATCACTGGTTGACAGTAGAACGTCTCCTACAGTAATGGAAAAGAGGACAACATCTCCAAAGACAGTAGAGCACAACAGCGGTTTATTTAACAAGCCAAAGAGCGTAACAGTAGACCTCTACCAGAGAAATCACATTCATTTTCTCCAAAGAAGGTTGTTAAGTGATCGTGTGTGCTTCTGTGGATTTATTTTTTAAAAATCATCCAGTTTAATTGCTAAATCCTACACCAGATGAACAAAGATTCATTGAAAGTCGCTGTTATTATGGAAATGGGAATCACAACGAAACGGATTAAAAGCGACCACTCACTCCCAATGATGCACTGCAAATGACCTACAAGAAAAATCTTTTTTAGTTTGTATACTTCAAAATTCACATATTCACAATTTTACTTATCGTTTTTTTGCAACTGTTTGTAATTTGTGATTTAGCAATTTCTGAGTGATTTTTTCCCCTATGTATAGTAAATATTTTTATTTATACAAAGAGCCAATGATTTATATTCAATATTTTATTTTATTTTAGTTGATTTTATTTATAAATACAGCCAATGATTTATTTCACTGTAAAAAGTTTTTTTGGAGTTCATTTTACAAGAAAAACACTTTCCAGTTTTTCTATGTCAAAAGTTCACATTTAATTTAATGTGTTACTTGCTGTTTCTTTGTAAATGTTTGTTAAATATAATAGCAATTTCTGAGTGAAAATTGTTTCTACACCAAATTTGTTCAACGTATAGTCAATATTTTAGTTTTATTTAATTATATTTTATTTATACATACAGCCAATGATTTACATCACTACAAAATAATTTTTTTCTCCAAGTTGTAAATAAAGATTTTTGGAGCAAATTTGATAAGAAAATACCATTTTTAGTTTTTCTACTTCAGAATGTCACATTTAATGTATGCGGTTTCTTTTTAATTGAGAAATTTACTAGGAATTTATGAGTGAAAATGTTTTTTTTTTCAATGTATAGTCAATATTTTTACTTTATTTATACATAAAGTCAATGATATATAGTCAATATTTTATTTTATTAATATTGACTGTCATTTTTTATTATTTTAACATATTTATGTCATTCACAAATATTCATGGATTGATTAGTTTAACAGAATTTAAGTACACAGTTTAGTACAAGTGTCTTTTTAACCAATTTTCAAATACTTTTTCTGTATAAATCAAACGTTGTGAATAATGGAGAAAATGAATGGGAAAAATACTTGCATTATTCAAGGCGGAAAATGTCGGCAGTCACAGTTGCGCTCTATATACAGAGACAAGTACGTCATGTTGTTGTCAGTTTACCACATTATAAGGCTCTATTTTTAAAGTGCACAATACTTGGAGGAGCTCGTGAAGAACTTCAGCAACAATAATAATGACTTTTCAAAGACTGTATGAGTGCTTATATGACTAAACGTAGAGACGATACATGATGACGATGAGTATATAATAGTGGCCCCGAATGATACACACTTCAGACACAATGTTCAGTTTGTTTGCGCTACACAAAAACCTTCTGTAAATCAGATTTTTCTGTTGCTTTTCTCTCGGATAATTAAAATACACAGTTGTGACGTCAAGCAAATAATGACATTCATAAGACGAGAGAAACTCTCCCAAGTCCTCAAAGTCTCTGACTCCATCAGAGATGGATGTTAAGAAATGAAACACGAGATTATGAGGATGGTCGACTCCCTCACTAACTAGGAAGAGGATTTGATGCTCGCCGATCTCCCCGGTGGTGAGGATGACGAACTGCATGACTGCATGTTTCCTAGTAATTCCCGTGTTGGTTGTGAAGAATAAACGGCCCAGAATTACCCGCTCACTGATTCACAGATGGGACATAGTCCGGGCGACGGGTCTGGATGATCTTGGGACGCATGCGTTTGCTGCTCTCTGCAGTTTCATCTTCGTCGTCTGAGCTGTCGTCCTCACACACGTGTACGATCACACTGGGTGTGTTGGTGGTTCCAGTGTGTAGCTCATACTGCTCTCCTAAAAATGCATGCAAGCGTCATGTTACGAAAACACAGCAAGTTCTACCAAGTAATATTGTACAGATACAGATTTCTTTATGTTTTTGAAAGTTTCTGCTCACCAAAGCTGCATTTAATTGATCAAAAATACAGTAAAACAGTAATATTGTGAAAACATATTTCAATTTAAAATAGCTGTTTTCTATTTGAATATATTGTAAAATGTTATTTATTTCTGTGATGCAAAGCTGAATTTTCAGCATCATTAATCCAGTCTTCAGTGTCACATGATCCTTCAGAGATCATTCTAATATGCTGATTTGCTGCTCAAGAAACATTTCTGATTATTATCAATGTTGGAAACAGTTGTGCTGCTTCATATTTTTGTGGAAAATGTAATGCACTAACATTGAAAAAAGAAATTACTTTTGTTCAGCAAGAACACATTAAATTGATCAAAACTGAAAGTCAAAACATTTGTAATGTTACAAATGATTTCTATTTCAAATAAATGTTCTTTTGAACCTTCTATTCATCAACCAATCCTGAAAAATAAAATGCTTTCCACAAAAATACAACGCAGCACAACATTGATAATAATCAGAAATGTTTCTTGAGCAGCAATTCAGCATATTACAAAGATTTCTGAAGGATCATGTGACGTTGAAGACTGGAGCAATGATGATGACAATGCTGACATTTTACAATATATTCACAGAGAAAACAGGTATATTAAATTGTAATAATATTTCACTTTTTTACCGTATTTTTGATCAAATAAAAGCAGCCTTGGTTAATTATTCCAAACTTACACTGGTCAACAGTGTAAATGGATTTACTGACACTTTTGATTAATTTAATGCATCATCGCTGCATAAAAGTATTATAAAAAAAAAAAAATCTTACTGACCCTTACTGACTGCATATGTTGTTGATATATATAGTTCAGGACTCAAAAAGGCTTTCAGTCCCAAAGTATACAACATTGATAATAATCAGAAATGTTTCTTGAGCAGCAATTCAGCATATTACAAAGATTTCTGAAGGATCATGTGACGCTGAAGACTGGAGCAATGATGATGACAATGCTGACATTTTACAATATATTCACAGAGAAAACGGGGTATATTAAATTGTAATAATATTTCACTTTTTTACCGTATTTTTGATCAAATAAACGCAGCCTTGGTTAATTATTCCAAACTTACATTGGTCAACAGTGTAAATGGATTTACTGACACTTTTGATTAATTTAATGTATCATCGCTGCATAAAAGTATTATAAAAAAAATAAAAATCTTACTGACCCTTACTGACTGCATATGTTGTTTATATATATAGTTCAGGACTCAAAAAGGCTTTCAGTCCCAAAGTATACCATGGAAATGAGGTAAATAAGTTATACCTGGTCCTAGTTTAGACACGGCACACAGCAGGTCATAGTTGACGACTGGCATAGCGTCCTGCGACTGTGCCCAGCCTACAGGGGGTGACGCCGGAGGAGAGATGAGGAACTGCTTCTCTGGTTTAGGAGGCTCAAGGCGAGGACTGCCGATATGTACCGACTGTACGGTAGAAGAGAAATAAATGGAGGAAACAAAAAAAATCAGAAAGAGACAAAACATTTGCATTTATATTTCAAATAGTTTTATCCAAAGTGATTCACATTACACTCAAGATATACATGAGCAATATCACACAAGTAGTCGTGCGATATGGCTGTACATCAGCATGGCTGTGATTCGGTTGTAGGTAATCACAGTGTGCCGATATACAGCCATATCGCACGGCTACTCATGTCACGGCTACGAGTGTGTGATATTGCGTTTATACAACAGTTCGACCACACGAGAATGTAAATAGAAAAGGAACAACAACAAAATGTCTTTAAAACCTCTCTTTTGTGCAGAACTACTTCCTTCCGCCACAGATTCAAATCTCAGTTTGACAGTTCAACAGCTGAGTTCAAGATCCGTTACTAATTAGAAAACGTCACTTCAGAACTAGTAACGAAGGAACATTGAGTTGCTTCATTGAAAGCTTGAATTACTGTATTAAAAGCAGCGTATTATGTTGAGTCGAGTATTATGAGAGATGGACTGAGCGAGTGTGATTACCTGCATCTGATACAGCATTCATTCTTCAGCTCAATCTCATATTCAGCATAAAACATTAGTTTGAATGTCCGCTGAGGAAAGCGATATCTTTGTCGTACTATCCTTTCATCTGGTTGATTTCCGATGACAGCGTTGCTCACTGCATATGTCGGCTGCATCTTACAAGCTGTTGTAGAAAGTAAAAATAACTTCCTTGTTTACAACCCTGTTTCAGTCTCTTTCAATATAAAATTCTTTACTGTTGACTCACTCGCCATCTAATGGCGGAATGATGTAACTGAATAATATTTAATAAACAACAACAGCCTTCATAAAAGTTAGCAAGCTAGGCAATTCAGTCAAAACTAGTACAAAGGCAGCGCTCTGATATACAGCATTAAAGGGATAGTTCACCCAAAAATGAAAATTACCCCATGATTTACTCACTCTTAAGGCATCCTAGGTGTACATGACTTTCTTCTTTCAGACAAATCCAATTAGAGTTATATTAAAATGTTCTGGCTCTTCCAAACTTGATAATGGCAGTGATGTGTTTTTGTAAGAAAAATATCCATATTTAAAACTTTATAAACCGTAATCTCTAGCACCCATTCACTGCCATTATAAACTTGGAAGAGCCAGGACATTTTTAAATATAACTCCAATTGGATTTGTCTGAAAGAAGGAAAAAAAAAATATATATCTCATGTTTAATCACTATAGAGACATCAGAGACATCAAATTCTAGAAGAACTGGCCGAGGTGAGGCTGCTCTCTGCTGGTTCATGAGTGTTGAATGGCCGCTGATGCCCTGGAGCTCAAAGCTCCGAAAATGTTGAAGCAGATTTTCAAATAGACATTATCTTTATTAACAAACTGCATATCTGAAGTCTAAACATGTGCATTCTTGTGTAAATCTTAAAATTACATTCTGTGACACAAAAACAGTATTATTTAATAAATAATAATATTATTTAATTTCACCCCTTTAATAAAGGGGTGACGTCGATTTCAATTTCAAATAGACATTATCTTTATTAACAAACTGCATATTTGAAGTCTAAACATGTACATTCTTGTGTAAATCTTAAAATTACATTCTGTGACACAAAAACAGTATTATTTATTAAATTATAGTGGAATTGGGCGTCCTCCATGACATTCAATGTGAGAAATACCGCAAGCGGAGTGATACAAATGGTTAAACGGTTGGTGTTCTGATATCACTTGAATATAGCACTCATCTCAGCCAATCAGATTCGAGAACCAGAAAGAACTGTTGTATAAATGTTTATACTTCATGCATTCATGAGAATCAAATAGTGGTGCAACGGATCACAAAACTCACGGTTCGGATCATATTACGGATTTTGAGTCAAGGATTGGATCATTTTTCAGATCAGCAAAAAAAAAA
>NW_015626039.1:377733-378448 GCF_001515625.1 Sinocyclocheilus rhinocerous | reverse complement strand
TTCACTTAAGACATAACCGACTGTGTTTACAAGAATACTTGCCAAAAAGTGTATTTTAACATAACTTTGTGTGTATGTGAAAGAGGAATCAATTCGCTGTTCACGAGGTGTCTCTCTGCGTGTGCACGCTTCGGGTGTGTGTGGCAGCGGCTGAGCGCACAGAAAACAGCGCGCGAGTTAAAACTGCTTGAATGTGTAAACTGGCAAGACAAAACATGTGCAAATGATAAACTTTAACTCTATGATGGTTAACTTAACAGTTAATCCGCGAATCACATGCGTGCCGAACCGTGCAGCCTGATCTGTACGGATCACGGATCAACTACGATCCGTTGCACCCCTAGAATCAAACCAAAAAAATTAAAATGTACTCAACCTCAGACCATCCAAGATGTAGATGAGTTTGTTTCTTCATCTGAACAGATTCGGAGAAATGTAGCATTGCATCACTTGCTCACCAATGGATCCTCTGCAATGAATGGGTGCCGTCAGAATGAGAGTCCAAACAACTGATAACATCATCACAATAATCCACAAGACTAGTGGTCGACCGATATGTGTTTTTTGACAGCCGATGCTGATGCCGATATCTTGAAAAGCAAGGTGGCCGATGGCCGATATAATTTTATTTATTTTAATTAATATTCAAGAAATTTGAAATAATTTGAAAATGGATTTTAAAAAAAATTTGTAAAATAAACATACTTGTACTTTA
>NW_015626039.1:362383-377720 GCF_001515625.1 Sinocyclocheilus rhinocerous | reverse complement strand
CACAAATAAATAAATAAATATTTAATAAAAATATAATTAAAAAGGAAGTAAACACTGTAACCAACAGTGCACTCGGTATTCTGGGAATGTGCATTGGGAATCATATTTTTTTCAAATAAAGCCAAGGTAACACTCATTTTACATGCAGCACACAGTGAAAATTACATGAATATGACAGTGGGCAAATGCATAAAGCACAGCATAATTTGAAATCACGAGTTAGCGATCGCGCGTCTTCAGTAAAGCTTAACTCTCCTCCTGTCAGCATTCAATTCACACGGACCGACCGTCACGCAGAGAACACGCGATCATGCAGGATACAAATGCACACTTCACACGATCTCACAGCTGGATTCGACTAAGTTTGCAAGGTTTGTGAAATTAAATGTTCATTATTCATTCAAAGATTTGTTTAAATTATATAAATGCGTATTTGCTGAATGCTGACGGCAAACGAGAAAGTATTATAATGTTTGCCTTTCTATTACTAATAATATAATACTTTGTATACATTTTAATTCCTTTGTTTAACAGTTCTATCAGATTATTAGGCAGACTTCTATCTGTATTAGACAGAACTGTTAACAACGACAGCAAACAAGAGGGAGAAATTAATGTGAGCACTATATGCTCAGGCGCCGTCAAAATAAAAGTCCGTCGCACCTCGAACGCATCGACCAAACAGAAAAACTTATCGGCCGATGCCGATATTTGAAAAATGCCAAATATCGGCCGATATATCGGTCGACCACTACACATGACTCCAGTCCATCAATTAACATCTTGTGAAGTGAAAAGCTGCATGTTTGTAGGAAACAAATCCATCATTATCCGTCACTTCTGGCTAAAATATGAGTTCATAATCTATAATAACGTTTCCTCTAGTGAAGAAGTCCATCCCCTGTTGTCCTCTCACATCAAAATCCACCCTCATATTTGTTTAGAGCTTTTCTGTACTATTTTGGCTTGTAAATGGTGCTTGATCTGTGCATATTTCTCTCCGGATTCAGACGAGACAACTTTCTCACTAGAGGAAGCATTATTATAGATTATGGACTCGAATTATGGACAAAGTTTTAAAGTTAAAACATTATAATTATGGATTTGTTTCTTACAAACATGCAGCTTTTTTGGCCTCACAAGATGTTAATTGATGGAGTCGTGTGGATTATTGTGATGTTTTTATCAGCTGTATGTACTCTCATTCTGACGGCACCCATTCACTGCAGATGATCCACTGATGAGCAAATGATGTAATGCTACATTTCTACAAATTTGATGACGAAACAAACTCATCTACATCTTGGACGGCCTGAGGGTGAGTACATTTTTAACTAATTTTCTTTTTTGGGTGAACTATTCCTTTAAGATGCAAGACCATCAATCTTTGTTGTAAGACTATATAATTAATAAACTGTTTTCATCACTAAACAAAAAGTATCATGCTAGTTTTTAGAGCAACTTGGAGTACCACGTCATACTTCTTTGTTAGGGTTATTTACCTGAGCAAAATACAGACGCATCTCCTTTCCATTGAACTCACTCTTATGGAGTTTGACTCTGGCCTCGGCTGCTGCCAACACATCAGTGAAGTTGATCCGAACCCGTCTGAAGCTTTTAAAGAATTGGAAGGACGTGCCTGGATCAAACGCACGGAACAAAGCCTCAAACTGCTCCTGATAATGCAAAAAGAGGAAAAACATGTCAAATAATGAAATGTCGGAGATGAAACTAGACAATCACACTTGCATTTGATGGAGAAATACAGAAAACGACGTAATTTCCTCCATGAAAAACTATTTACAAGAGGGTTTTGAACATCATGAATGAACGAAAACAACCTACGGGCCTCAATCATGAAAAACGAGTAAAAGTAAAACTTGTGTAGATTGAACTGAACATGTTCATTTACATAACAATGATTTTATGAACAAACCAAGAAAAAATCCTATTGGAAAAAAAAAAAGCATGGCCAGGTAACACCAGCAAAGCACCTTAGGCTGGTTTAAGTTGATTTCTTCAACAGGACACTGCTGTTGCAAGCAAGAAATTCAATATTTATTAAGACATTTCTGTCATCTCACTAAATATTGGATTTCTTGCTAGCTACAGCAGCATGTGGGATGTTATTTAATGTGAAGAGTTTTCATTTAGACAAATTAATTCCGCTTGAATTTCATGAATGAGGTCCAAGATACTCTACTATTCAAAAGTTTGGGGTCATCAAAAGATTTTTGATGTTTTTAAAAAAAGTCTCTTCTGCTCACCAAAGCTGCATTTATTTGATCAAAAATACAATAAAAGCAGTAATACTGTGAAATATTTTTTACAATTTAAAATGCTGAATTTAAAATGCTCAAAGCTGAATTTTCAGCATCATTACTCCAGTCTTCTGAGTCACATGATCGTTCAGAAATCATTCTAATATGCTGATTTGCTGCTCAAGAAACATTTCTGATTATTATAAATACCGAAAACCATTGTGCTGCTTCATATTTTTGTGGAAACTGTGAATCAGTTTATTTTTCAGGATTCTATGATGAATAGAAATTTCAAAAGAACAGCATTTATTTGAAATAAAAATAAATCTTTTGATAATTTTAATGCATCCTTGCTGAATTAAAGTATTAGTTTCTTTAATAATAATTAAAAAAATTATACTAACCCCAAACTCAATAACACAAATTAACTGATTAAAACATGTAATCAAAGCATTCCGTTTCAAGCTTCAGGCCTCGAATCCTTTTGTTGCAGGTAGTCTCTATAGCAAACAGGCCATTAAAAACAGGAGAGCTGGAAAAGTAAGAACTGAAGATCAGCAGACCAACATGGCCAGATTGTAGTTTAGGCATTAGAGTCCTAAGTATGAACGAAACCAAATCTTTAAGCTTGTGGAAGACCAAATGTAAAAGCAAAAAACAAACAAACAAAAAAACAGTGCAATGCTTAGTTAGTTTAATGTAAATTAGCACCAGAACCTGAAAGAGAAATGCATCCGAATGACAATAAACCTTGACTTGACCACGTCATTAATGAACAGTCTTACCCGAATCTGTGGCCGACTGAATGTCTCATGGTCCACCGGTGTGGCCACCAGGCAGTAGCTGTTGCACTTTGTAGTCTTAAGATGCATAATTCAGTTTCAGTAGAACGAGAAACTCTGTAATGAAGCCCGTGCAAATTACATGCGATTACTCCACCTCATGTGCCAGCAGAAGTTTCTAGCGCGCAATCAGCAGTGCTGTGAGGTCACGGCTTTACTCGCAGGTTTATCTGCTGCTGCTTATAGCAGAGCTGATAGTGTTGAGCACCGCCTCTTCCTCTCTCTCTTTACATTCCTAACCTTCAGCCCCTCCCTTCATTCCTCTCTTTCTCTCTGTTTGTCTGTCTCTCACTCTTCATTGCTGACTAATCCTAATGAGGAACTGGAAATTTGACATCATTCAGCTATGGGCCGCAGTCCAACATCATCATCTCTCCCTTCAGCATGTTTCCACAAGGCCTGGGCAATCCTATTGTCTCTCACTTTTCCATTAATATGTCATTTAAAATTTTTTAATATCATTCATTACCATTATTTGACAATGTAACATTCCTACTGCACAAAGTCTCACCTGTTTCACCTGACACCAAAAGTATTTCACAATAACCTGACTACAGTAGTCAGATTATTGTGAAATAGTTTTGGTATCAGGTGCAGTTCCTGGTTCCCAAACTGTAAAAATGGTTGTTAACCTTACCATACATGGCGAACAACTGTAAATGTTTAACATCACATTATATGTCATTTTACTTATTAAATACTGTCAAATTTATGGCTTTCCAAGTGAATTACCATATAATTTACAGTAAAAGGACATTAGCAGAGAAAATGGTAAAAACTTGTTAAAAACCTTTTAACTGGTTAACCAAGTAAGCTTATCATATACGGTTAAAATCAGTAAAGTGTTTAACATGACATTATATGTAATTTTTAGAGCCCGACCGAAATATCGTTTTGCCGATATTATCGGCCGATATGAGCCTGTCGCCGATATATAGGTATCGGCGAATATGCCGCCGATATGAATTTTTTTTTATATGAGCATATAACGCAAATAAAATGCTTGGAATTATGTAATTACTTAGTTTGTCCAGCAGAGCGCACTCTATTGAAAATAAATATTCAAACCACATGTGTTACAACTACCACCCGTTACTTTGTGCATCGCACTCATCGCAAGTTTATTGTTAAATTGTTAAATGCCCTTACATATCTCTGTCACCATTATAAGTGTTTGATCACCACATTTGAGTGATCATTGCAAAAAATGTGTTTATGTATATATATTCTGTTTATGTATATACTGTATTCTATGTATATAGTACCAGTCAAATGTTTGGACACACGAATGGGAAAGTGTCCAAACTTTTGACTGGTATTGTACTATAATATACACAAAGAATATCGGCCGATATATCGATATCGGCCTGTTTTTACTCCCTAATACCGGTATCGGCCCCAAAAAACCCATATCGGTCGGGCTCTAGTAATTTTACAGTAAAATACTGTCAAATGTATGTTTTTTTTAAACAAGTGAATTACTATATAATTTACAGTGAAAAGCAGTAAAAAAAAGATTCCAGAAAATGGTAAAAACCTGTCAATTGGTTAATTGTAAGTAACCCAACCATAAAAAAACTATAAATGGTTTAGCATTGTATTATATGTAATTTTACTGTAAAATACTGTCATTTTTGCCCCAAGTGAACTACTATATAATTTACAGTGGAAAAGTAAAATGACATTCCTAGAAATCCCTAGGATTTTTGCAATTGCTACATTACATGGTGTCGTGTGCTATCCTGATGGTGTTTTGTCTTTGTGTGTATGCCACCCAAAATACTCTAGCACACAGGCACAGCAACCATCCAGAACACCCTAGCAACTTCCTAGCTGTGCACAATCTACAATGAACTCTGATTCATCATATGCCTTTCTATTGTACCACCTGTAATATTTTATGGTGGTTATCAGAACTACTACTATATATATATATTATATATAGTATACATGCTGTATTAAATTTTTTCATGATTTTCCAGGCCTGAACAAGATAGTTTTAAAATTCCCTGCCATTTCTCTGTTTTCAATGACCGTGGGAACCATTTACACCAAACAGCAACAAAAAACAAGCTGAATGTTGTGAACTCATTCTTGTTTGTGTATGTAAATGTGTTGATGGTAAAGTCCGCATGGTTAGACACGAATCTTGTTTAAAGATTACACTGGTCAGCGGTTTGACTACATGCTCTGTGTGTTCACTGTGGAAGGATGGTGCATCTCTGACTCAATGGAAAAATGGAAATATGAAACCGAAATAAGGTGATGGAAAAAATGCAAAGGGAAAGAGACAGTAGATGGGTGTTATGCAAAGACAAGTGGAGGTGAGACAGTGGATAGTTGTGCTGATATGTGACCAGTAGTACACATAAGCCCCCAGATGATATTTATATCCAGCTGCTACACAAAAGAGCATGATGAAGTAACACATGAGCCATTTACATATTATCTACAGTAGCTCCATGAAAGTATACAGACACTTAAGCTTCTTCAAATGGCAGTGCTTTAAATGTGTTTTATTTTTGTGCAATTACATTACATCAGATTATGATTCTGTTAATCATTTCTGTACAATACTTATTCCCATACATGTTTTTCTTTAATGTACTTTCACATTTTTTGTTTTTTTTTACGATAATGATATTTTATTTAAACTGCATAGCAACTAGGGATGTGCGCTACGACTAGTCTAAAATTAATAAACCCTCAGAAAACAGGCCAAAAAACCCCCCTGTGCATATGAGATTCATGTGAAATACTTAATCTATGAATCAAATATAAAAATAATTCTAGATACCTTATTATCCGAATTGTTATTATTTTCCATAAAACGGTTACTGTTTACAACACTGACAGCAATAAAAATGGCAGACGGGCTGAATGAAAATGCACTTGAGGACAAGCAGAAATACAGCAGTTACCATGGTTACCCCAGTAAACAAAGCAGAGCTGTGCTTATAAACAATATTTATACAGAGGTAACATGAAAAAAAATGTTAATGAACCCTTTCCGAAGAAAGTCATTTCCCTTTTATTTATAACGTTTCCCCCTTTAAACCGGTAAAGCCGGTAGCAACCACCCAGAGCAATCTAGCAACTGCTTAGTAACAACCACCCAAAACACCCTAGCAAGCACATAGCAACATCCTAGCAACCTAGAAACCACTCAGAACACCCTGCATAGCACCACCCTAGCAAACCACCCAGAACACTGTAGCAAGCAACCACACAGAAACACCCTAGTAATTACCTAGCAAGCACTCAAAACACTTTTGCAACCACATAGCAACAACCTAGCAACTACCCCGAATACCTTAACAAACGCATAGCAACACACTAGCAATCTGCCAGAACACCCTATAAAAAATGCATAGCAAACACCCAAAACATCCCAGCAACAGTATAGCAACATAGCAACCTCCGGTTTGCTCTGTTGACGCGTTTTCCTCTTTTGTTTTTTGTCCGCCATCTCTATCTTTCTGTCACTCGGCTCGGCTAATGTCCGTCCCATGCACTGAAAGCTCTCTCCTCCACATCACGAGTAGACACGCCCCTTATTGCTGATTGGCTACAAGTTTGTTTTGCTATTCGGCCCGAATCAGTTTTCTAAAGTGTTTTTGAAAAATCACATACCCTGCCTTTAAGGTCGCACAAAAGTAATTCTGAAGCAGCGTTCAGGCATCTTTACACAGACTGTTTATTACTGCTTATAGGTGGCATAAATTAATTTACACGTAGCTATACTTTGATATATGGGTTGAGGTGGGTCAGAACATGCATAATTTAGTCTGGCTTTGCGTTTTTACACTGAATTCTGAGCAGGCACAGAGCAGCCTTGGCTCGGCTGTGAAGATGCCTAACATTTTGTATATATTGTACGACTAAGTTATAATGTATATTATCCTGTATTTATTGTACTAAATGCGTAAATACATTCTGTGTAGGTACATACTGTCTGGCTTCTAATGCATCAACTTAAGAAGTTTTTCATGTTATCTGCCCTGTGGTACATAGGGCCCATAGGGTGACACAATATCTCTGCATTAGCTTCAAAGCTCACATCAAACATATATTCACCTGGTATGAAAGGCAACAGAGAAAACGCAGAACCAAGAGGTTTATGTTGCTGCACTGGAGGAACAGACGCAGAGCACTCATGCATACGGGACTGAGTCAATCCCAGGACAAAAGCCAAGTCACGCGTGCAGCCATAGTGCAGGACAGCTTAAACATTTCCCATGTTGAATGGTAATGGTATTCTCATTTGCACTATGTTTTCTGACTCTTTAATCATGATTAAGGTGTGGATTTGGCTGAGGCAGAGTTCAGTGCTAGTGTTCAAATATCAGCCAGTCAGACATTTCCATACAGACACAGAAACAGGCGAAGCATTACCTTTTAAAACAAGTTGGTGGAATAAAGTGAGCTGAAATCTGTAATACTTAACCATAACACATACATGGCAGTTCAAAAGTTTGGGGTCAGTATGATTTTTTTATTACTATTTTTCTAAAATAGTAAAAAATTTTCATTCATTCATTCATTCTCTTTCTTTCTTTTTTTCTCTTTCTTTCTTTTTATTCAAAAACATTACATTTCAGTCACCTGTCTCTAAAAACAAGGGACAGTTCATTTCTGGCTATCATCATTATTAGACTGTCATGTAGTTCCAAACTCATGTGACTTTTATTTCTTTTGTAGGCTATAATGCAAAAGAACTGTACATCAAATATGCCAACACAATCAGTGAATAAAGGCTTAAATTGTATTCTGTGCATCACACAAAGTGCTCCTCACTTCAGAAGACTTATGGATTAATTTCATGATCATATTGACTGTTTAACCGTTAACCAAAAGTTAGAATTTTTACCGATTAATATCAGTTAAATGGTTTAAAAGGTTTTATAATAACTCCGACTGGATTCGTCTGAAAGAAGAAAGTCATATACACCTAGGATGTCTTGAGGGTGAGTATGGGCTAATTTTCATTTTTGGGTGAACTAACCCTTTAATTTAGAAAAGGCAGCACAACGGCAAAAAAAAAAAAACATATTGGATAAATGATTATCAGAGAGTGAATCCATGAGTCAAATTCTTAAAGGGTCATAAAAAGCGCGCAAAGAGCACTCCCCCTTTTAATCATTAAAAAGCTGTCATTCATCTCAGTTCTTCGCGATCTCACAAAGTTCCGTTATATCAAAGTCTGTTTAAGACAAGTCATTTCACTCGGTGGTCATCTTTGAAACGCCTCTCGGGCAAGCAAGTGCAGCTCCTATCTCTTTGAATGGGGAAACATCGAATTCTCCAAAACTGTTCGCCAAGCTTACGATTAAATTTCATATTTGAAATCACCAATGAAATCTGACATCAACTGTCTCATAAATGTTGTTTCTTATGCTCCAATAGCGTTAAAAAAAAGCTTATTTTTCAGGCTAGACCAGCCAGTGCGCGCATGTGCAGTCCTAAGCGCACGTCTCAGAACATTGACTGTTTCTATAGCAACCGGGACTTCTAACGGCAGCTGCAGTGACGCGATGACTTTACAGATTAGCAATTGGCTCTTTTACTCAGAAGGCGGAGCTTCATTCGGTTGAGTGGCCATATTGAGCGTTGCATTTTTCCCCATTTAAAACTATATGAGTGACACGTCGTGTGGGCATTCTATAGTCTTTGGTTATATTCAATGAAGCTCTACATTCCTGCACAATTAATCTCTTATTTACATCCTGTACATTTTGTTTGTTCTAATGAGAGGATTCGTGAGCGTGAGCAAAACTGAACAAAACACTGAACAAAACTTCTGCTTTATGAGCGGTGAGTGGATTCTAACGTAAACACCTCTGATTGGCCATTGTGTTCATGAAATCAACAGATATTTCAGTGATTGGCTACAAGGCTCAACGCTGCAGAAACCGGTGTTTTCTGTCGTGGAACAGGCTGCGCTCCACATGCCACACAGCGTCGACATGTTAATTTTTTAAATAAAAACTAGACAAGTTGTGCATTCAGGTAGGCCTCTCACTTATTTTTATTTCTGAAGAAAAAACATGCAGTTCTTCAAAGCACGGATTCAGTGTGTGTTTTCGTTTTGTCATCTTAATTAGTTAATTATTTAAGTTAAAAATATGGTTACACTTTATTTCGATAGTCCACTTTAGACATTCTACTAACTATAAGTAACTTTGTAACTACATGTCAACTAATTCTCATTCATTTGCAACTACATGTCTACTAACTCTCAGAGTAGACTGTTAGGGTAGGTTTAGGGTTAGTAGAATAAGTTGACAAAGAAAGTGTTAGAAGATATTAAGCAGACAGTCTACTAATACTCTACTAACTGCTAGTTGACATGTAGTTGCAAAGTTACTTACTGTTAATAGAATGTCTAAAGTGGACTATCGAAATAAAGTGTTACCAAAAATATTTCGTGTAGGCCTATTTATTTTATTCTTTTTATTTATACTATTTTATTCTGTTTTTCTTTGTTCTCAGAAGTGCTGCAGGTGCGTGATAATTTGACTATGTGTGACTTCTGTTGTTGCTCTGCACCCTGCTGCTGTTTGCACATGTTAAAATAAACATAAATAAATATTTTTTTGTAGGCTATTTGTAATGGGTCACAGACACTCGTCCATTCTATTTTATTTAATAGGCCTACTAAATTAATAATCTTATGGTAGGCCTATCAGTTAGGCTAACAGTTAATGTTCGGTCGATCGGAAAATTAACCGAAATGAGCATCCCTACATGCTATCTTTATGTCCCTTTGAGCTCTGTTGAACAAATTAAGTCATATGAGTTGAATGACAATTTTAATTTCTGAATGAACTATCCCTTTGAGGACAGAACCACAAAACAGAAAATGAGCATTCAGAATGTGTTATGCACAAATTAATCACAACATGGATTCAAGAAGATTTAAGGAGCCAAACATGGTACAAAATTACAATGATATTAAAAAGGCTGTTTTTACTGAAACCGCTGTAATAGGATATTTGTAACATCTGTTTTTGTTAAATGACCAGCTCGCTCTCAAACGTAAAACAGCTAGCCTACTGTAAATGTGAGTATTGCGTAGCCTCCTTATCTGTGTGTTTTCAAAGTCATCATTGAGAAAGAAAACACTTATCTGAAAATGTCATAATTTCTCTCAACAATCATATAAAAATAAAGAAAGTGCTAATAAATCGTGATGTTTTTAAAATGTTTTTAATGAGAACTAGTACATCATAGGTCAAAGCATTGCTTTAACTAACAAAATACATCCTGAAATGCACCTATGTTGAATCATCAAACATCAAATTCATGACATCATTTAAATGAGTCACAATTTAGTCACTCAACAGTATCAGAGATATTTAATGATGCTAAAATTAAAGGTAACACAGAAATATCTTACAATCATCTCTGCATATAAAACTGAGATATGAAGAAAAAAATGACAGACTTCACCTTTACATCAGATTTGGTCAGTGCTCTGTCTTATGGAAAAGTGCAGCTTGTTTATTTATAATTTAGTAAGACTGACAGACACCTGGCCTTCAAATTCCACATTTAATCTAAGTTCCTGCTTAAAAAAAATCTCTTTGGAAACGGTGTTATTACATAATAAGCCTAATTTTAAACAATACTGGGACAAATGTTTCATAAGTGGCTTCAAGAGATACATATGAGCTATATAGGACAGCGATCAACCTTTGACATCAGTGTCAGTGGAAAAATGTAAAGCAACAAATGCTCTTCTTTGCCATGAGAGCTGAGAGCTGAGGTCAAGGATATTTCTAGGAGTTTGCTTCCTCACTGAATGCCCCTTTGTAGCAGTAAAGCAGGTGTGGAGCTAAAATAAGCCACGGCTTTGTGGAAGCTTCAAACACCCTCACCAAAGAGAGACTCCAACGGGCGATAGTCATATTATTAGAATGGAAAATGAGGGAGAAGTTGGAAAATGAATCACAGCACCAAGGGCCTGTTTACACCTGGTCACTTCATGCGGTTTCTCTGATCGGATAGCTATCTGATTTGTTAAAACGTTCCATTTTCACTTATACCCGCAAAATGGATATAAATCCGATCTTCAATTCCTGCGCTATATGCAAATTTGATCGAGATCACACGAAAACAACAGATGCGCGCTGCATTTTATTCATCATCAGCTAATTTCAAGATCAAAGACCGCAACAGGGGCCCGTTCTTCGTACGTCGCTAACTCAGCTGGATTTTATTGTTGACGATTTGGCATGATCTTGGATTATTTGCTTGATCTATGACTATGCTTTACATGTTATAACAATAAAAAAAAGAGAGAGAAAAGAAAAGATAAGAAAAATAAAAATTGGCATTTTGACCCCCCTCTACAAAATAGCAGATTACTCAGTAAATATACATCCATGACTTTTAATATTTTGGCTTTCATAGCTATACATGTTTATCTTTCTTCAGAAAAATATTGACAAAATCTAAAATTTGAGATTTGTGGAGTTTGGTTGAATTGACATAGAATGACCCCATAGCAATGCACTGGGAATCACTCAGAAACACCTTAGCAACTCCATAGCAGTGCCTTGGCAACCAATCAAAACAGGCAAACTTCATAACAGTAGTTTTGCAAAGGCTTCCTAAAGGATTTGGTTCTTCGAAGCTCATCCTGGACTTGCTGTCATAGCAACAGGTACGTAAATTTAAACCTGCTCGGGAGCAGGCTTATTTGTTGAAAACAGGATTAGATTGCAACTTTTTAAGTTGAATTGATATTTAAAATCTATCCCAGCCACTGCTACTCTATTACATGAGTACCCTACTAATCCGGGGACAATAATTTTAAATAATAATAATTTAAAAATTAATTTGAAAATAATATTATAATGTTGTGTAATCTAATACTATAGGCACAGCCAGTTTTACTCAATAAATTTAATTAATGCTGTCACATAACAAAGAAAATCACCCTCAGAGCTTGTTTCTTCATGGGAACAGATTTGGAGAAACTTAGCATTACATCACTTGCTCACCAATGGATTCTCTGCAGTGAATCTCACATCAAAACCCACACATATATTTGTGTAGAACTGTTTTGACTATTTTGGCTAGTAAATGATGCTTGATCTGTGCATATTTTACTCCTGATTCAGACCAGATGACTTTTTTCACTGGGGAAAGTGTTATTATGGATTATGGACTTGTATTTTAGCTGGAAGGAACAGTTTCAAAATTAAAAATGTTAAAAATGTATAGATGGATTTGTTTCTTACAAACACACAGCTTTTCACTTAGCAAGATTTTCACTAATGGACTGGAGTCATGTATCTGCCCTTTACGGGGAACACAAGAACGCGCAGTAATCTTAGACAATTTAGATATTTTAATCAAATCCGCAAATACGTTTGAAGAACCAAATTAGCCAGAGATCAGTTATCTTCCTAAAGGCATGTAAGAATCCAGTTTTATTTGCTATTTGCAACTCTAGTATGCATGCAACACTACCTATTATTAAACAAATAGTTCACCCAAAAATGAAAATTTGCTGAAAAGGCTCATAGCAAGATTTTCACTAATGGACTGGAGTCATGTAGATTATTGTTATGTTTTTATCAGCTGTTTGGACTCTCATTCTGACGGCACCCATTCACTGCAGAGGATCCATTGCTGAGCAAGTGATGTAATGCAAAATTTCTTCAAATCTGTTCTGATGAAGAAACTCATCTACATCTTTGATGGCCTGAGGGTGAGGACATTTTCACCACATTTTCATTTTGGGGTGAACTATTCCAAATAATTTCTTGTAAACCATATTATAAATCTTACACATACAATGTTTAATTAATTTTATGTGGCTTATTACAGTGGCACAGGAGACTGACTCATTGGTTTGTTTGGAATATGTAACAGAGATGTATTGTGATGAAGCAAGACTTGCAAAGATGACCAAGATAGGTGAAATTGCAATGTTTCCGTTAAACATAAGATGCATGTTTACTATAATAAACTCACAATTCCCAACATGAGACCTAAAGCTTTTCAGCTTTTTAATTTTCTGCAGGGGTGTATTCCAGAAAGGAGGTTCAACAAACTCTGAGTTAAAACTTGAACTCCGAGTTGACTTACCCTGAGATTGGAAACTCTGAGTTTAAGGTTTCAGAACAGCTGAACAGAGTTAGCAAGTTTAGGCCACTTGCAATCCATATACAGCACCTCCCGAGTAGTTAATTCACTATGCAACACTACCTATTCTTAAACAAATAGTTCACCCAAAAATGAAAATTTGCTGAAAAGGCTCACCCTCAGAGCTTGTTTCTTCATGGGAACAGATTTGGAGAAACTTAGCATTACATCACTTGCTCACTAATGATAAACATGTATAGCAATGAAAGCCAAAATATGAAATGTCATATACAGTATGTAGCCTATATTTACTGAGTAATCCACAATTTTCACCTGAGATTCAGAGCCGAATTGCAGGGGGGTAAAAATTACTTTAAAAAGATGGCAGTATCATTGTTTTGTTTGTTTTTTTCACACAGAGATTGGTAGGTCTGTTAGTAAAATCTGTTGACTTCAGCAATCTTTGTTGCATTATATGCCAATGTTAAATGTTCAAAAATGGGAAAAGCCCTTTTAATTTTTTTCTCCAAAGTTTGCAGGCCTGTAACTTAAGAAATACTACAGATATCTTAATGCCCATTTAGATTTTGGGTTTTAACAAACTTTTCGTTTGGTATCTTTATAATAATTTGTGTTTATCTAGTTATGACTGTTGACAATACAAATATCCACCATGATCAATGGAGCTCCGATATTACGATTCACCATGGCAACAGCTCCCGCCAAAAAGACTTCCGCTACGGAATATGTAACATTAATTCTAAATTAATGTTATCAGAGGTGAAAACTGGCAGAAAGGTAATTTATTTAACTAATATTCATTTTCATGGTATCCCACAGGCAAAAAAAAAAGAAACACCTGTGGCTCAGTGGTAGAGCATTGCGTTAGCAGTGCAAAAGTTTGTGGGTTCGATTCCCAGGGAACACACTTACTGGTAAAAAATGTATAACCCGAATGCACTGTAAGTCGCTTTGGATAAAAGTGTATTTTTATTTATTTATGCATTTAGCAGACAAATATATATATATATATACGTAATCGTTCAAAGCGGCAATTAATCGTTCCAAGTCCACTTATGTTATTCTGCACACTTAAGATATGTTTTTCTTTTCTTTCTACATGTTATCTTAAGGGTTTTTCCATTGTTTTAGTTTTAGTATAACATTATAATACCATCCATATTTTAACTTTTTTATAATTTAAAGAATAAACCAATCCGATGTATACTTGACATTTGAGGCTTAATACTATAGAAAAGCACAAAAAAAAAAGAACAAGAAAAACTGGGTTTTTCACTTAGAGTGTTTTCAGCTTGTCAGTGTATATCTATTTCAATGTGCAGCAGCTTTTCCCACATAGTCTAATGCTTTTTTCACATAAATAAATGTTCTCTAATCCAACATTTGGATTGGCAAAACATTTGACTTCTATTCAGAAGCCAACAGCAAGAAGGCAGAGACTCGTAAAATGGGAGGAAAACCTTCACCAGCACCACTGACAGATGAAGAGGAGATGGCCACAATACCAATATTAAATTAAAATCCAACAGGGAAAAGAATAAGAAACTTTTCGTTTGGTATCTTTATAATAATTTGTGTTTATCTAGTTATGACTGTTGACAATACAAATATCCAAATAATAGTGTTCCTGTGGCTCAGTGGTAGAGCATTGCGTTAGCAGTGCAAAAGTTTGTGGGTTCGATTCCCAGGGAACACACTTACTGGTAAAAAATGTATAACCCGAATGCACTGTAAGTCGCTTTGGATAAAAGTGTATTTTTATTTATTTATGCATTTAGCAGACAAATATATATATATATACGTAATCGTTCAAAGCGGCAATTAATCGTTCCAAGTCCACTTATGTTATTCTGCACACTTAAGATATGTTTTTCTTTTCTTTCTACATGTTATCTTAAGGGTTTTTCCATTGTTTTAGTTTTAGTATAACATTATAATACCATTCATATTTTAACTTTTTTATAATTTAAAGAATAAACCAATCCGATGTATACTTGACATTTGAGGCTTAATACTATAGAAAAGCACAAAAAAAAAAGAACAAGAAAAACTGGGTTTTTCACTTAGAGTGTTTTCAGCTTGTTTATTTTCATATAAAAATACAGCATGCAGTTG
>NW_015626039.1:349335-362286 GCF_001515625.1 Sinocyclocheilus rhinocerous | reverse complement strand
AGGTTCACAGAGTAAGTTACTATGGTAACTTACTGAGAGGTTTAGTTTTGTCTTTAACTGGAACCGAAAACCCTGAGTTTCCCTTTTCTGGGGTTAACAAACTCTGAGTTTCCAACAAAACCCACTTTCTGGAATACACCCCAGGACACATACTTGTTCAAATTAATGTATATTTCATGTGTGCACCTTTACAAAAACTACTGTGGTACTATGTCCAAAAATGCAATTCCAAAATACTGTACAATAGTACAGTGTCTAAAAGAACAGCCTAGTGATAATGCCACTTTTTGGTGCATTTAGGTAAACAATGGTAGAAAAAAAACACAACATTCCCAAAGGAAAATGTCCAAAACATTGTATTACCACGGTGCATGCAAATACCATTGTGCTGCCATTACACAATGTCCAAAAACATGTCAATACCATGTCCAAGAAAATAAGGTATTACCAAGGTACATGTAAAAACTAAATGGTATTACCATGGTAAGGCATTACCAAGGTACATGTAAAAAAAAATGGTATTACCATGGTACATGACTAAAAATACAGTATTAACGTGATTCACAGTACTTTTTGTTTGTGCAATGCTCATGTCCTACAAGTATCGGTCCAGAAAATGAAAAATTACTCATTTCAGATTGATAAAGAACAACAATTTAGTTCTTGTACTATACGGCTTTGATGGAACACTCTTACTTCCGCGAGGTCAGGTCTCACTGCTGTGGTAAAGAGAGTAATAATTGGGGTAAAGCAGAGCGAGTGCACGCCTACCTTTAACTGCTGCTCATTAAAAACCTCTTCGGGCACTTTACAGGCGATGAGCGCGTTGGGCTGGTCGTTGAGCTGGACTTCAGAAGTCGCCGCCCCTCCGCCGCTCTCTGACTGCTGCATGGCAACAGATGTAACCGCGGCGTTCGGTACCTTTGATCTCAACTGCGGTGCCTTTGATCTCAAACGTTTCAGAGCTCAGCTCATGGCGTCATGCTCTCATTGCTCTGCTTTCTACTTTCAGCAAAAGCAGCGTCTCCAAACAAAGCAGCGCGAACCCTCAAGTTGACACACGCTACTGTTTACGCGATGCTAGTGCACATGAAATGTGCTGCATAGTGTTACTAGTAAACCCGTGATGTATTCCTGAAACGAAAATGACGTCTACTTGCGACAGACTGCACTGGAGGCCAAAACAGCTGATATGACGTCATGATTTCCGCTTACGCACGAGCGCTGTGCATAAAGCATTGGTTGATGTAAGTATTCGTTGTGAAAATGATCAAAAAAAAAAAATCTAAATGTTGAAGCGTGGAAGTCACTGAAGACACGGTTAGGTTTGTGCAAAGTGTGCAGTGCATGCATTTTAAATGTGATTATAACAGATTATCACTGTTAAGTGGTCTTTGAGCGCCCTCTTTTGGTCAGATTTGTTGCAATGCAGCGACATGGAAGAGATGTGGACATTGAATGCATTGCTTGGCAGTGGCGATGTTACACTAAAATATCATTGAATGAGTTCATTTGAGGTAGCACACAGGATGGAGAATTCCAAATCACTTTAAATACGTGCTCTACCCTTAAACCGATCATCTTGAGCTGACCAGGCTCCCAAGGAGTGGATTTGAGCGGGCAGGCAAGTCATGAGGGGATCAGGGGTGGGGTGGGGGAGGTGGAGAATAAGTCCTAGATACCTCTACAGAACATAGACTGGAGAGGTAGACAGAACAGCTTTGGTGTGCTAGTTATACAACAAGGTCTACGGAGTTATAGCAAACTCTAAACAGTTTTCTAGCTTTTGAATTATGGCCCAGGCCAAAAGTGATATGACAATCAACATGGAGATTTCTAACGGAGCTGTTATCCACTGTCCAGTAGGGTCATGCATGGAAATGGAAGATCGGCGGACTGGGGATGAAGAGGAGGAAGATGAGGTTGAACTGGCCGAAGAGGTGGATGAAGATATCCACATTGGAGATGATGATGATAGAGAAGACAATGCAATGCCTTCAACAGACGTGGTCATCCATAAAATAGAGGAGGGGGATATTGTAGAAGATGTGGAGAGAGCAGTTCTTCAAAACAAAACTACAAAAGAGGTAAATGCTGGAGAGATGGAGGAAGAAGTGGACATAACTGCCAAATTAACAATGCCTGAGCTGCAGGTAATGGTTGAACAGGCAACAAAAACGCAAACACAAGTTTCAGAACTTCGAAATGAAGCTGAAGAGTTTGCAGGAGCGTTCAGAGAAGTGGACAAGGATCGAGCAGATCACAAGCTGGCAACGCTGTACGAAGAAGAAAGGGAAGGCAATGAACCACAAGTGGAGACCTTGAGTGAAAGGAAGACAGAAACGCAGGAATGCCAGGAGCTGCTGCACTCTGAGGTAAGAGAGTTTACCTGTGGCCTCCTTGAGAAAATAAAAAAGTCCAGAGAGGATCAAATTCAGCAGGTAAAAAGTGACATACTTTTGCAAGAAGAGGAGCATGAAGAGGTGGAGGTGAAGGTGGAGAGTTGGGATGATGAGGGTGTAAAAAACGATGTAGATGAAGAGCCACGGACAGAATCAGCAGAATCAGTTGAAGACTTTCAGAGTCTTTGTGAAGAGGAAGAACCAGCCAAATTTGATAATGTTGGCGAAGAACAATTTACAACCAAGATGTCTCTATTTGAGTACTGCAAAGCAGTTGGAGAGCCAATGCACAAAGATGCCTTAGCGACAAATAATGATGAAGAGATGTCCACCACTTACAATGCAGCAGAAGAAAGGGCAATTGACTGGATTGCACCAGGGCAACCATCAAATGATATGATTGGTGAAACCATAGAGGAGATGGTCCAGAATTCAGATCAATTAGTGGAAAGCATTGTGCAAGAATGTGAAACACTAGAGCGACTGCAACAGGTGGTGGGGGACAGAGATCTGGAAAACTTTGAGAGAATAGTAGCGGATACCCAATCAGCCATTGTCAATGGACCCAAGGAGACAAGAGGAGCTGATAAAAAGGGCATTGAAAGGATTCAAAATGAGTCACAAAGAGTTGTAGAGATTTCTGTGAAGCCAAAGCAGGTCAAGAAGGAGGAGCTTCCTGCAGAGGAGGGAAGCTGTACAGAGATAGAACAGCAACTTGATAAACCTGAGGTTGTAGAAGAGGGGGTGTGCAAGAAGCAAGAACAACTCGGCAATGACAAACGGGAGGTTGCAGAGGGAGGTGATGCTGTAAAGGAACAGCCAAAACAAGTCAACCAAGAAGTGCCAACACCTATAGAGGAGGGGGCGGGGAACTGGCTAGAAGAGCTCAAGGCTGTCATTGAAGATGAGCCCAGGAGGAAAGCCCAGGGGGGATGTAAAGTGACCATACCAGCCTGGTTGAAGGCCAGTGAGAGCTCAGATGACCATTTTCAAGAGCCACCGAAGCCCCTTGGCTGTGAGATCAGAACTGTAAGTGGGGGCAGTGAAGAGGAAGTGAATCTCAAGGCCAAAATTCAAGAGGTCACCATGGCGAATGGATTCCCTGGGCTACCAGCTGCTGTAGTTCAACAGGAAGAGGAAAAACCCCTTGTGAAGGAGACAAGGATGGCGACTCCAGCTCAACAGGAGGGCAATCCTCATGACCAGCAGATCTCCCTCTATGTGAAGGTAAATTTAATGTTACTTCTAGGCATATGGTGATCAACATGTATCTGTATAATGGAGAATTAGAAGGCAATGAGTGTCACAAACACATGGTTTTTCTTTTTTTATTGTAACTACAGTTTCTGCTTAAATACTGTAGATCTACAAAGTCATTATGCAACCTGGAAACTTCAAAAAATCCTTTAATTTTATTTCAATGATGGCTAATACCAAGCGACCACACTTCTACTTTAGTAGCAATACATTTAAATTAAATGTTTCTTCAGTAGCAAATCAGCATAATTATGTAATAATATCTGAAGGATCATGTGACACTGAAGACTGGAGCAGTGGCTACTGAAAATTCAGCTTTACATCACATAAATAAATTACACTTTTAAATATTATTCAAATAAAAAGCAGTTATTTTAAATTTTAATAATATTTTAAAAATTATACTGTTTTCTTAAATAAGCTACCGCAGTTTTACTGTAGTGATAATCAGTGTTGTTTTTGTTAGCTAAAGCTAAAATTATTAATTATGGCTTTTGCAAAGAATTTTTAATTCTAAATATTAATTCTATAACAATATATAAATAATACTAAAATAACACTGGTAAAAGTATTTTTTATTTTTTTGGTGGGAACTATGATTACCATAGTAATTGTCATGGAGGCTGGATGTTACATATAATCCATCAAAAGGCAAATAAATAAATAAATAATTTGAAGAAACACTGACAGAAATAATGACGTGAGCATTCTTGTTAGTCTTGTTAGCACTGTTAGCCATATTAGCATATAGTTTCTTACAATGACAGCATGTCCTGCTCAGCAGATTGTGTTACTATCTACTGGTCAGTTGGTCGTCTGTCATCCTGCTTCTAGAAAATCAGACTGTAATTCCCAGTCCAGGGCAATGTTACTGGAACAAGTTGGTTAAGCTGGTTGTTGTTGCCGGAGCACCAACTCGGTATTATTGCTGGGCGACCTGCAAAAATTAGCATGAAAGTGCCAAAAACATACCTTATACTGGTAACTAATGCGTTTGAACTGGTCATTTAAGCTAATCATGAGCTGAACCAGCTTAGGTCTAGAGTGTTATTATTCAGCAGCCACTGACCTGACGAGAAACTTAAATAGCTTAGACTAAGTCGTAAACAAAATAAACAGTATATATGAAGTAATATATTAAGGCTTAAGGTTCAAGACAAAAGTTCAAGAAAATAGGTTCAAATCATAATTCCCACCCTGTTTGTGATGTACTTCATAAATGGTTGTTGCTCGTGATATACTTAGTTAACTGAGATTATTGTCAGCAGGGTGTTGAGCTGATGGATTTATATGTGAGCTAAAAATGAACCTGACACAACCTGCAGTGTTTCTTTCTTGATTCTAGAACATTCCAGTAGAAAGTGCCATACAAAGTATTCTTTTCAACCAACATTAGGAAAGATCTGGCTGTAGGTATGACCGTTGCAGTTAACTTGTTCAGATGTTGTGTTAACTGAAACATAGATGTGCATTTAATCTTTTTATTATGCACATTCAGGTGTTTTAAAATAACGTTTATTTGTTTATTTATTTATCTATCTACTGTATGTATCTGTCTGTCATTTAACCGCGAGTGCAGTAGTAGTTTTATTTTATTTTATTTTATTTTATAAGCTTTGTTGTTCTTAACCAAGCAAAACAACAGCAATAGTAGTTTTTTATTATTATTTACTTATGTTATTATTATTATTATTTATATTTATTTATTTTTTCAAAAAAAAAAAACTGTCTAAAAAAATTTGGAACAAAGTGCACACAGCCAAATTCTTGTTGTATGATGGAGGCTGATCAGCGGGACGTTAAGCCTGGTAAAAATGCCCTTAAATCCACCCGTACGTTTTTGCAGAGTGATTCCTGTAACAAAGACTGCCTTTGTGCGTGTTTCAGTAGAACAAAGTGAAAAGTGCAACTTCTTCAGATTTCAGATCACAAACAAATAAAAACAAACCTCATTTAGTGTCTGGTCACAGGTTTGTGTTTGTTTTGTAGTTTTGCTTTAGTCAGCAGAATCTGAGTGACGGCATTTACACAGTTATCTCATTAAAGACCTGTGTCTGTTATTCAGTGATAAACGGCCAGTGTAACTGCAACACTCATTTCAAATGTAGTGGAGTAAAGAGTACAGATACTCATTCAAAAATGTAGTGAAGTAAAGAGTAAAAGTTGCTAATATCTTTGATACTCAGTACAACTACAAAGTGCCCGAAAAGATACTCAAGTACAGTAATGAATTATATTTACTCCAATACTTTACACCTCTGTAAACGGCAGATCATTGAGTGTGTGTTTTGCCTCTGTTCTTATATTTCTGAGTGAGTAATGTGTTTGTGCTGTCATCTCCATGTCTTTGTCCTGATAGTGGACTGGGTTAATCGTCTCCAAGCATTCCTCCACACACCAATCTCATTATCGTGTTTGTTAGTCTGAGCTTTTGAATGTTTAGGCAGTGAAGTGGACTGACCCTGTCCAGCAAAATTCTTGCATGTGCAAAACTCACCCTCGTGATTCTAGAGTGTTGCGTGTGGCTGCCAGGACGTTACCAAGGTGTTCTGATTGGTTTTTAGCCTGCTGCTGTGAGGTTGCTATGGTGTTCTTAATGGTTGTTAAGATGTTCTTAATGGTATTTAACGTGTTGCTATGCAGTTGCCAGGGTGTTCTTAATGTTGTTAGGGTGTTCTTAATGGTGTTTAGCATGTTGCTATGTGGTTGCTAGGGTGTTCTGAACAGCTTTTAGCGTTTTTCTATGTGGTTGCTAGGGTGTTCTGAGTGGTGATTAGCATGTTGTTGTGCGGTTGCTAGGGTATTTTGGATTGTTGGTATGGTGTTCTGGATGATTGCTAGGGTTCTCTGAGTGGTTTTAGCATGTTGCTAGGGTGTTAGGAATAGTGCTTAACATGTTGCTATGCAGTTCCTTTGCTATTCTGGGATGTGTTTCCCAAAAGTTCTGTCGCTACCAATAGATTTCAATGGAACTAACTACAATAGTTAGCTAACGATGCTTTTGGGAAACGCACCCCTGGATGGTTGCTGAGCAGTTGTTTATTGCCCCACAGTAAATTTGACATAAAATGTGACACATTATGCAGTTTAATTAATGTAATTGCTATGCAGTTAAAGGCATGCTTATATTCAAATGTGGCTTATTAAATCAGGTTTTAGAGTCTGAACCTTTTTTTTTTATAAACTGACACAGCCTGATTAATTGCAGTACTCATTAAAAAGATGATGCTCTGCCCTCTACTGGTGTTATGTTGGTCTGATTTTCCCTCAGCACACGGAAGCCTGTGGTTTTTAACCTGTTAACATGGGCAGCTTATCTTCAGGTGACCAGACCTCACATAATCATTCCACAACCTCCAGACTTATGAATACAGTAATACAGTAGTAAATCCACTCAATCCTAAAATCGAGGCCTTTACCAGTAAAGCAGCAGACACATATGTACATCACTGCAAAAATAATTTGTTTTGTAATTACTCTTCATATTGTTATTCACACTCTCACAGTTAGAAATGTATATTGTTTATTTCTAGATTATTGTGCTGGAAATCATAACAGAGATTCCCATCATCAAAAAGAACATGTTTTACAATGATGTTCTATAAAACTGTTTCATAACACACATCTCATGAACGGCGTCTCTATTGCTCTTAACAATGAACAAACGTTTCAGTGTCTCATCCGGCATGTTTGACTGTTTTTTTCCACCCCAAACACCCACAGAACATGAAGACAGACTCCAAATTAAATAAGTCATTCTGGCTGCACAAAGAACTGAGCAAAACACATTTTTATACATGTAGAGTTTAGAGAAAACATTCAGTGTTATCTGAGAAGTTGGTTTGATTTGTGAGACATGAAAAAGCAGCATAGCTGCTGAATTATTTCACAATGGCTTGGTTCGATGTAGCAGCTAAAAAATTGGGATTTCCTAGCATTGAGCTGTTTGTGAAGGTAAGACATTCTCACATTAAACCTTTAAAGAAATAAAACATTTATCCCTATTAGATTAAAAAAGTAGTCTGACGCAATATAAAGTTTTCATTTAGTTTCATTATAAATTAAATGCCACAGAGAGACTCTTGATGATTAATTTTCTTATTATATGCTTTATTCAACTGCAGTCTCATTGTGTTTAAGATTAAAGCAATTTAAAAGCATTTTCCCAGACAAAAATAAACAGGAAAATTATGAGAAAATATTAATAATGTCTGTTCACATAATAATCAATTTGTCTAAACAAGCTGCCTGCTGACAAGTAAATTGAATAGCCTTGTTTTTCATATTTTGAGTGTATGAATAGGAAACGCCAATATTAAGGCATATGCTAGGGTTGAGTTTTGACTCAAAATCTAAAAAATTATGGACAGAATTCCTGGTACTGTGCTCTGAATAAACATCTTGTGATGTTGTTTGTTCTGTAGCTGAAGAGTTTAAGCTTATTTGGCTCCTTAATGGTTTTTCCTATTGTATTGTGGGGTTCAAAGAGGCTGAGAGCTCACTTAAAGGGATAGTTCACCCAAAAATGAAAATCCTGCCACAATTTACTCACCCTCAAGTCGTTCCAAACCTGTATGAATTTCTGTTAAACACAAAAGAAGATATTTTGAAGAATGTTGGTAAACAAAGAGTTGACGGTAGCCATTGACTTCCATAGTAATAAAATACTATTGAAGTCAATGACTACCATCAACAAAAGAAGGTATTTTGAAGAATATTGGTAAATAGTTGGCAAATAGTTGACGGTAGCCATTGAGTTTCATGGTGTGGGAAAAAAAAATACTATGGAAGTCAATGGCTATCATCAACTCTTTGGTTACCTACGTTCTTCAAAATATCTTTTGTATTCAGCAGAAGAAAGAAACTGTGAAAAAGTGGAGGGTGAGTAAATGATGACTTTCATTTGATTTTCATTTTTGGGTGAACTGTTCCTTTATTCAAAATTTAAAAAAAAATTAAAAAAATTTCTTCTTATTCTGTGGGAAAAGGTGATGAAAGAAGCTTGTTTGGATTTGAAAGTCATCTAAATATTATTTATTAATAAATAACCACTTTAAAATAACTCATTTAGTCAAATATGTACCATTGCTTATTTAAATAACTTTAAATATAAATAAAATATAAATACTTAAAATGTATATATTATTAAATATATTCCATAATATGTCAGGCCCTTGTAATGAATCTGTGTTATTATTCTGGATTTTGTGTTCATCTCGGAGCTAATTAATCTCCATTGACAAACTAAAATGTGATAATTTTAGGAATTTGCATAAATCTGCAACATTTTAAACTTCCCTTAAAATCATCATTTTGCCATACAATGTCTTCATTCATCAGGACATTTTTGCAACACACAGAGAAAACAAAATCAAAAACGCCTTCAAACTCATTGTACTCCATAGTCTTTTGAAGAGCACTGATGTTTGTAATGAAAGGAATGATGGGATAATCTGTGTGTCTCCCAGGCCGGCAGTGATGGAGAGAGTATCGGGAACTGTCCGTTCTCTCAGAGACTCTTCATGATCCTTTGGCTGAAAGGAGTCATCTTCAACGTAACCACTGTGGACCTCAAGAGGTGAAGCACAATATTCACAGATAAAGACCCGCTGTGCTCGTTCCACACAACAAGATCTCAGAGAACACATATTTCCATTAGGACGTTCCTGTAGCTCAAGAGCATGATGCAAGCAATGCCAAGGCTGTGGGTTCAATTCCCATTGACTGTATGATCAAATGTATACCTTGAATGTGGATGCTTTGGATAAAACCATCTGCCAAATTCATAAATATAAATGTAGTACAATTATGATTCCTAATAAGATAAAATGCCCCCACAGATTTTAAGACATTATTCTGATGAACTGAATCATGTAGGAATTGATGGATGATGGATGAATGATGTATATCAGGATTTACTGAGATACTTTTGCTTACAAAATAATGATAGGAATTTCATTTACAATCCTATAAATATTGCTTTAGGACTTTTTGACTACGGTTACTGAGGATAGTGTAGTGTTATTTTAATATTATTTATATATAATTATAGTATGTATTAATTAGTTATTAATAGTTTTCATTTTATTTTCAGTTTTTAGCAATTTTCTTATGCGCTTTTGACATTTTTATTTTTTTTATATTTGTATTATTTATATATAATTATAGTATGTATTAATTAGTTATTAATAGTTTTCATTTTAATTTCAGTTTTTAGCAATTTTCTTATGCGCTTTTGACATTTTTATTTTTTTATATTTGTATTTAGCTCTTATGAATTTTTATTTCAGTTTTAGTTATTTCCTGTAGCTCAAGAGCATGATGCAAGCAATGCCAAGGCTGTGGGTTCAATTCCCATTGACTGTATGATCAAATGTATACCTTGAATGTGGATGCTTTGGATAAAACCATCTGCCAAATTCATAAATATAAATGTAGTACAATTATGATTCCTAATAAGATAAAATGCCCCCACAGATTTTAAGACATTATTCTGATGAACTGAATCATGTAGGAATTGATGGATGATGGATGAATGATGTATATCAGGATTTACTGAGATACTTTTGCTTACAAAATAATGATAGGAATTTCATTTACAATCCTATAAATATTGCTTTAGGACTTTTTGACTACGGTTACTGAGGATAGTGTAGTGTTATTTTAATATTATTTATATATAATTATAGTATGTATTAATTAGTTATTAATCGTTTTCATTTTAATTTCAGTTTTTAGCAATTTTCTTATGCGCTTTTGACATTTTTATTTTTTTTATATTTGTATTATTTATATATAATTATAGTATGTATTAATTAGTTATTAATAGTTTTCATTTTAATTTCAGTTTTTAGCAATTTTCTTATGCGCTTTTGACATTTTTATTTTTTTTATATTTGTATTATTTATATATAATTATAGTATGTATTAATTAGTTATTAATAGTTTTCGCAGACCACAAAATGTATCGGAGCTATTTGAATTCTACACAGAATGCTATATTTTATAGCAATATGGATGAGATTGTGGCTGGCATACCCTGTCAAATGCGGCTTTACGGAGCTCAACGGCTCTGAATGGCTCTAGCCCAAGCTGTGATATAAACGAATGCTATTGGCTATTTTAAAAAGGGGCGGGGCTGCTTGATATGTCCCGCCCTGTCTTCCTGTTTTAGATAAAATGACGTCAACACATAGAGTAACGCTGTGTGTTTCTAAGCATTTCAGGGGACCTTTAAGTATTTCACATTAAATCTCATTTATTTGCCAACTAAACTATTTTACTTTTTTTTTTTTTCACCTACTATTTGTATTTTATTTTACCTTTTTTTTTTCTTTCTAGCTTTTAATTAACAAAAATGATTTTTAATAGCTTTAGTTCAGAGGTGCACAAACTTTTTAATGTGAAGGGCTAAAAAACTTGATTTAGGGGTGTGGGCGAAAAGCAAATGTTGCACTATATCCAGCTATATTATATTAAAATTTATTACATTTAAAAAAATACAATGGTTAACAAATGTTTTTTCCCTCTTCTTGTGATATGGCATTGCAGGCTAAATCAAATGTCATTATGAGCCAACTTTGGCTCGCGGGCCATGGCTTGGGCATCTCTGCTTTAGTTAACGATAACAACATTGATGATGGCAGGTTTGTTGACCCGTGTCCCACAGGAAGCCGGCGGATTTGCAGGATCTTGCTCCAGGAACCAACCCGCCATTCATGACCTTCAACGGAGAGGTGCTGGTGGATGTCAACAAGATCGAGGAGTTTCTTGAGGAACGACTCGTCCCCCCACGGTACTTTCACTTCACTTGTCATTGTATCACTTCAGATACTTGTTACATTTCTTAAAATAGCTTTATTTACGTTTTATATTCAACCCTGGGACATTTTTTAAGATACCCAAAGTTGGTGGCAAAGCATCCAGAATCTAACACAGCAGGAATAGATGTATTTGCCAAGTTTTCTGCCTACATCAAGAACCCTCGTAAAGAAGCTAATGAGGGTGAGTTTTAGACCCTGCTGGTTGTGAAATTAAATTCTTTTCTTCTGTAATTCTGTTTTAATTTGGTGTTGCTTATAGGTCTGCAAATAGTTGACTTACTACCTCATCATCACCATAGTGACCTCTAACTTTGAGCTTTGACCTTTGCATATAGGTCTGGAGAAGGCTCTTCTGAAGTCTCTAAAGAGGTTGGATGAGTATTTGCAGACGCCGCTGCCTGAGGAAATAGATGCAAACAGTGTAGAAGATCCTGGTGCATCTACACGCAGTTTTTTGGATGGACCAGATCTCACGCTGGCTGACTGCAATCTGCTGCCCAAACTGCACATCATAAAGGTGTGTCTTTCCTTTCCTTCACTTTCCATCTCTCATTCTTTGTCTTTTCCACGCTTTTTGTCTATAAATCTTTCCCTTCCTGAAAGCCCAAGACCTTTTAAAAGATTTTTAAATGTAATTTAATCTATTCTAATGAATAAAAATTCTAATTTTTATTTTAATCTGAAACGTTGAATTGAAAAATTTACATTAATACATACATTTGAGAATGCCTTTGTATTTGGAGTGTAACCCTTTTGCTTTATTACTGACAGAACTAAATTTGATTGTCATATTATCTAGCATAACTAATAGTGTAGAATCTAAAATACTTGTATTCATTGTTTACTGAATTTACATAATAACGTTGTTTTAATTTTTATGTATTTATATTTTTCCCTGTTTAAATTATGTATTTTTCCATGTTTGCATGATTAAAATATCAAACTATTATATATAAAATATGTGGTCTCAAACTGTTATAATTAAGTAAAACTAAAATTTAATTAATACCATTAAAAATACCATTTGAAATGCATGAAATAAAATAAAGGTTAAATGAAATAAAATAAAATATAATACTTTTTATTTCAGCTAGTTTACAAGACAGCATTTATTATTTTATTTAATATAACATACTAAAATAACTAAAACTGAAATTAAAATTAATAAGAAATACATTGACAAAAACACAGCAAAATTACTAGCTAACTTTAGCTGAAATGAAAATGGAAAATATAAAAATAAAAACTGATTCAAAATAAAAATAATAACAATAATATCTCAATGATACTAAAATAACACTCTCAGATTCTCTCTCTATATATGATGTTTTTTATAAATAATATATTTAATACTTATGTAATTAATATAACAAATAAATAATTAATGAATAATAATATAAATATAAATTTTAAATAATGAATATACATTTTTACATTCACACACACACACACACACATATATATATATA
>NW_015626039.1:339807-349038 GCF_001515625.1 Sinocyclocheilus rhinocerous | reverse complement strand
TTTTTTTTTGCACGCTCATGCATATGCTGGATTTTAAATTACCAACCAGTTTTACCAGCTCAATACTCTGTGTTGTAGATTGTTGCCAGGAAGTACAGAGGTTTTGAGATTCCTGCTGATATGACCAGGATTTGGCAGTATTTGAATAACGCCTACCAGAGAGAGGAGTTCATGAACACCTGCCCTGCTGAGCGTGAGATCGAGTTTGCTTACCTGGACGTCGCCAAAAAGATCAAATAGTTCAGGATGATGAGACAAGCTCTGTTAGCTCAGAGCACTATCACATGCTTGTGTGTGTGTCGTATATATGTGTGTGCGCTCACTGGTGGAGATGCACTAATACTGTGGTATATTGATCCTGAATCAGTAGATTGACACCCATTTTCTTTCAATCAATGGCAGGACCAGGAAAAAAAAAACTCTGTTACTCTTAACAACTTTGTAAGTATCTATCCATCTCCATGAATTATATAGATAGACTACTGTAGATATGGTATATTCATAATGTTCACCAAGGCCTTGACCAAATCTCATAATCACTTTTAGGCTATGGATCTCTATATTTCTGGATCTCTATTTTTTGCATTTTTTAATTTTTACTTATGATTCTTCTAGTCAGGCCAGTATATTTACATTTCCTATTCACAATATATATATATATATATATATATTTTGCAATATGTTTAATGAAACCATCCTTTTGTATCATCACATGAGGCTATTTTCCACACGTTTACTAATTACATTTCTAGGTCATTGTTTTTATCTTTTGTCTAGGATGCTTTTTCATTTATATTTGATAGTTTTTTTTTTTTTATCTATGCACAGAACTTGTTAAAATGTGCTATTTATGCAACTATGTAACCTTGCATGAACGCCTTCTGAAGCTCTGACGAGACTTTAATTAAACTAATCAGATTTCATAAGTCTTTATCGTTTTTTAAATTTCCTATTCCCATCATGAACGAGGGTTGTGTGAAGAACAAAATTTTGATATGCAAGTCATTGATGGTGGTTTGACATGTTCTCTTGTATTTTTTAGGGTCTCATTAAACGTCCCCCAAGCAACAGCAGCTCTTTGAGCAATCAGATCAATTTAGAAGGCATAATAGCAACAGCCTGTCTTTCTAGTCGACTTGCTACCTCATCATCACCATAGTGACCTCTAACTTTGAGCTTTGAGAACTTGGGCAAACACTAGTACAGTGAGGCCAATCACAGTAATGCACGTCACTCTTTAAATACTGTCTTATTTTGCAATGATCACCGAGAGAGATATCTGTAGAAAAATAAAGTTCTCTTTATTATCACAGTATTTTTTTGAATGCTTTGTCATTTTTATTGGTGCTTGCAACAACAAAGACGTTGTAGATTGGAAATTAAGAGCATTTCGTGCACAAAGTCAAAGGTACACACGTCACAGAGGTCAGAGGGGTCAGTCGTGTTATTGATGGTCCTTTGAGAAGACTTTAAGCATCTATGTTTGAGAACAGGATTTGTTGCTGGGTGAAATTATGGCGAAATGGGCTGCTCAACTCAGTTCTGAGAGCAGTACTTCCAGAAGCACACTGTTTTTGGAGAAAGATACACAGTTTATTTTATTATTATTATTTTATCATGCACTCAGCATCGTTTGTTATCCAGAACAATTGGTTTGCATCATACCTCTCTTGTTGGTTTTCTTAGCTGATGGAAGAGACTTTTTAAAGGCTTTTCCGTTCAGTTTGGGATCCATTTGGTCAGTGCTGGCCTTCGGTGAAATCCCACCGCTGTTTATAGTGGTCGCTGCGGTGGATTTCAGGTTTCCATCTGTCACTACCTGAAGGTTATAAAACATGATTTCTAGCATAAAGCACAAACTGAACTTTTTTGATATATTTATATCTATTGATTTCAATCTGAACATACCATTTTGTTCTTCTTCCCATTACTTCGTCCGTTACCATTTCCTTTGAAGAAAGAAACAACACAACAAAAGGCAAGATTAAATTAAATTAAATTGAATACAATTTTATATTATTCAAAAGTTTGGGGTTGGTAAGATTTTAAAGTTTTTGAAATAAGTCTCTTCTGTTCACCAAGGCTGCATTTGTTTGATGAAAAATATTAGTGTCACTTTACTATCTTGTAATATTTTTATTTAGATTTCATTTTATTTTAGTTTTAGTAATTTTAATATTTAAGCTTAATTTCAGTTAGCTGCGAAGACTTTTATTTTTCATTTATTTTTTCATCTATTATTGCATCTATTTCATTTCAACTTTATTTCAAACAAAAAATATTATTAATAGTGAAAATGTGAACTATTATTACAACTATAAATATTTTCTATGCAAATTTATTTTAAAATGGAATCTATTCCTGTGATGCTATCTGAGTTTTCTGCATAATTATACTCCAGTCTTCAGTGTCACATGATCCTTCAGAAATCATTCTAATATGCTGATTTGCTGCTCAAGAAACATTCTGATTATTAACAATGTTGAAGACAGTTGTGCTGCTTCATATTTTTGTAGAAACGATGATACATTTTATTTCAGGATTCTTTGATGAATAGGCTAGAAAGTTCAAAATCTTTTGGAACATTTTAAATTTCCTTACTGTGACTTTTGATCAATTATGATAAATTTAACAATTTATAATCTGATAAAAAAAAAAAAAACTTTTCGGGAGTGTATATCATTTGTAAAAGTATTTGAGGTTTTGGCTCACCTCTGGTTATGATGGTGATTCGATGGCTCAGTGTGTTGTTCATTAACTTGTGAAGCTCTTCAAGTGCACTCAGCATCTTCACCAGCTCCTCTCGAGCATCCGGCTCCCCCGTGATGGGATCAGATCGTTCAGCTGCTGATGGAGTGTTGCCGTACTCGTTTGATTCAATCACCTTTGACAGTCTGAACAGTCTGCTCTTCTCCGTTTGCCGCTGGGAATCAGATGAACTGGTTGTGTGGTCAGTCCTCAGAGATCCATCACGGCCGCCGGGTGCTGGCGGAATCTCATCGTGACCATCAGAAAAGAGTGTTAGTGTCTTTAATGGATTATTGACTCCCATGTCTAAGGGTTTGTCTCTGATATTTGGGTTACTTGTCGCTGTAATTATCTCGTCTAACGCTCTCATCACTACGGTCTTTCCATCTCCGTCAGGAAATGTCGTCATTGGTCTGGTCTTCAGTAGCTTCTCAAAAATCCTCGTCGCTCGTGCTGCATTTTCCTGAATATCTGCGACAGTTCTCCGTGTACCTGGAGGGAAAAACATGCACTTTAGGGGTCGTTTAAATCTGTTAAAGCAACTCTATGTAGTTTTGCCTATTTTTGCGACTTTGGAGCCCCTTTCATTTATATATTGCCGTTATTGTTGATCGCGGTATTTCGTACTCGCTCATCACGTTTGGAGAACCAGTAAGAGACTATTAACTACTACTCTTCCTTTTAGTTAGTCTACTCTACACAAATGTAAACTAACTAAGCCCCGTTTCCCCGTTTACTGAAATCACATGACTTTGGCAGTGTGATACGCACTCAGAACTGGTTTGAAACAAATGATTCGCAAAGAATTCAAAGCTTCAAGAAGCAGCTGCTTTAAAGGGCTAGTTCACCCAAAAATGAAAATTCAGTCATCATTTACTCTCCCTCATGCCATTCCTAACTTGTATGACTTTCATTCTTTTCTTTTTGGGGCGAATATGGACAAAAATTACAATGGAAGTCAATGGGAACTGACCACTTTCTTCAATATCCTTTTGTGTTCCTTTAGTTCCTTTTAGTGCAATTGAATTAGTTTCAGCTACAGAAAAGTGTTTGCATGTCTCTAAAATTCCAGTTTATGGTTGGTACAAGAGTGATGCATACCCTCTGTTATGTGAAGGGGTCTGTCTCATTTAGTGGTGTACCGTTGACACGGAATTGTTCCCATACCCATAGAAACAAGTCAGTGGGAATGTCAGTGCACTGAAACATCCTGAGAACCTTGAAAAGAGAGACATCCCGAACTTCAAACATCCCTTTAAAAGGCCTATTCTTGGCTTGGACAAACATAACAGATGATAAATGGCTTTTGTCTGAGGAACTTTCCTCCTCATCATTCTGATCTTAGAGGTGGACGCTGACAAATCGCTTGTTCACACTCATGTACAAACACATGTGGAGCCGCTCACTGCCTGCAGCCATGTTGACAGAAGTCTTGAGGAAGTCAAGGAGTTGTTAGGACGACCATAGTGCATCTCAGTGATGTGGCGGGGGTTTTGGTCTCATAGATATACAAAAAAAGACGTTTGCAAACACTGAACTTGCCATCACTCCATTAAAAACTTTTTGAAGGGTCTCTTGATAAGATAATAGTGGTATTATCATCTTCATCAAAGGCAATCATGACCATTGTTGGAATGAAAAAGTGCACTACAACACCAGATTCAATGTGTGCATATGGTACTAAATAAGCATGACATGAATTGTAGTAATTATTTTATCAGTTTAAGAACTGTTTGTGCATGTGCATTTACTTTGATATAAGTTATGAAAATGTTATTTCTCTGAATGTTCAAAATGTCCAGTTTATATATATATAATATTTTTTTCTTGGTTATGCAAATGTTAAGGGAACATTCCATTTCATGTTTTTAGAACATTATTAAGGCCAGATAACTTCAAATGAACATTCTATTAATGATGCTGGAAGAACGCTTGTTCATAACCTTGCCAGAACGTTCTGAGAACATTCAATGTTAGCTGGGTTATTGTTGCATGCAGATACTGTGCACAGTAAACATCCAGGTCAAGAAATGAATCAGAATTGACCTAAATGAAATCCACTGAGACTTAAGACCTAATTCAAGCATTACGTAACCCTACTTGAAACCCCTGAGCCAATTTTAGCAGGAAACCTAAATGCGAAATGACAGATTTAGGGTTTGCACTCACTGGAAGTGTGGACAGCACAAGACCAATAGAAGACCACGAGAGCCGGCGCCACTGGACTAATTACTTTGGTTCAGCGCCATCTCTGAGTCTGTAGGCTTGACAACAGTGAAATAACATCTCACAGGACAGAGAAATCACAAATGAGATATCTTTAATATTGCAAATGTCTCTTCTACACTCTTAAAAAATAAAGGTTCTTTATTGGCATCTATGCATCCATGAAGAACATTTCACATCATGGAAACCTTTCATTGCACAAAGGTTTTTTTTTTTTTTTGTTAGTGGAAAAAGGTTCTTCAGATTATTAAAATGTTCTTCACACTACGGAAAAAAAAGGTTATTTTAAGAACTGTTCACCAGAATGATCTTTGGGCAACCAAAAAATGGTTCTTCTATGGTATCTCTGCGAAAACCACACTCTCATCACCTCTCATATGATTCTTATGAGAAAAATACCCCAGTAGTCTCACATGTGAGTATCAGAATAGATCTCAACAATGGGTAACACTTTATTTCGATAGTCCACTTTAGACATTCTATTAACAGTAAGTAACTTTGTAACTACATGTCAACTAGCAGTTAGTCGAGTATTAGTAGACTGTCTGCTTAACACTTAAGACTATCTTCTAACACTTTCTTTGTCAACTTATTCTACTAACCCTAAACCTACCCTAACAGTCTACTCTGAGAGTTAGTAGACATGTAGTTGCAAATTAATGAGAATTAGTTGACATGTAGTTGACATGTAGTTACAAAGTTACTTATAGATAATAGAATGTCTAAAGTGGACTATCGAAATAAAGTGTAACCCAACGATGTCACAAACTGTGCTCATATGTGTATGCAATCAAAAGTCAGAGATCTCAATACAAAGTCAAGCATTTCTCATCAAATGCTCCCTAGATCAAATGTTCTGAGCTGCTATCCACATTTTGGCAGCTCTTAAACTCTATAATATGACAACTGTTGAATCATTTTTTATCTGTTTTTAATTCTCTGAAGGAATTTTAGGAGAAAAATCTGAGACAGTTTATTCTTGAAACATTTATAATCCCTTAAATCGTTTCGATTTGTTTGCAGGTTGGGACCATAAGGTTAGAAATCGGTGTTCCTGTATAGCTGAAATTGAATTTGTTTCATAATTTATGAATTTTACAACATTAACACTGTTATTTTCTTGTTTATTACTGTAAATATATGTATTGTACAAAGCGGTATATAAATGAATGTGACTTAAATATAGTCAAATATATATAGAAAATATATAAGTCAAATATAGGGTATGGCACTATACTGCAAAAAAAAAAAAAAAAAAAAAGATTTTCTTAGTTTTGTCTCATTTTCCATTAATATCTAATATCTAAATATTCTTTTATTTGAGAAGGAAGATTACTTAACATGTTAGGTCTTGTTTTCTGAAGAATCTATCAAAATTAAGTGAATTTATGCTTATAACGAACAAATATGCCATAATCTTGTTCTCCTTTTGAATTAAGTTTATTTTTCTTACCACACTGACAGATATTTTTTCTTTCTTTAAGAATAAACTCATAATTTTGGTAGATTTTTCAGAAAAAACGAGACTTAATATCTATCAGACCTCATAGTCATTTTACATCTTAGTTAGAAAGTTAGAAAATCATTTTTGCAGGGTAATGCCAAGGTCACGGGTTCATTTCCCAGGAAGTGCATGAACTAATTAAATATATACATTGAATGCAATGTAAGTTTTTAGATAAAAGCATCTGCTAAATGCATGAATGTAAGCTGTGAGCTGTTTTGGGTTTTTACCTGTCTCACCTCCATCAGCTGGTTCTTCAAAGGCATCTGGTTGTCCAGGCGTCAACGGAGCAGCATCCAACACTGAAGCGACAGTCAGCAGAGCAACTGTGGTCAATAGTTTCAACATGTCCACTTTATACATCTCAGTGACCTGAAAGTGAGACTATGCGAGCTAAATGAATGTTTTAGAGACTTTTAGATCAATCTTCTGTCTTTAAATGGCAAATTCGTACACCTGCCACACTCTTTTACACTGATGCACCTCTAAGATGAGAAGGCTTGTCAAGTGTGTGTGCACCTAACCGTATTTTACACCGCGCTGCTTCTACCGTCACGCCACATCCACCGGCCCTTTTAAACGGACACCCACACTGACACTGTCCAATCAGGTCGCTCATCCCTCCCTGCCACGTCCAGGTGTTGTGTGACATTTGGGGCCGTGTTTGGTGTCGGGGTCTCCATTGTGAAGGTGGCAGCAGGCTGTGGGCCCTTCTGCGTCAGAGGCCCTTTTTACTCCGGCCCCTGTGCAAACACAATAACAAGTGCCTTATCACTGCTTACACAGCACCGCACCCGATGACTTTGAATCTGAACGACTTTTGATGTGTGCGCCAATGCAAATAGCCTTCATGCATATGAGAAGAAATTAGCATGACTTGAAGTGCAAGACGCATTTGACAATCACAGTTATATAATTTTTTTTTTTCAAAATTAAATGGCAATTTACCTGTGTCCATGTCCATGTTTTCATGTCGTCACACCACTTATTTACAGTATCTCAGTGTTATTTTAGTATTATTTCTATATTATAGTATTTATTCATATTTTATTAGCTTTATTTATAGTTTTTTTTATATAATATAGAGCATTAATTAATTTATATTTCAGTTTTACTTTTTGTAATTTTAGTGCTTTAACTTTAAATTATTTCAGTTAGTTGGCAACAAACTATAAACAAATTATAAACTTATCGTATTAAAACTATTTCATTATTAGTTTGAATATATATGCATTTTGAGGTCTATATGGCCAGTCATGAAGTTCTATTTAAAATTGTTATAATAAGTATTGACATAACTTTGTCATGATAAAATCTGTATGAGTTTTCTCTAATGACATTAGATCAACAGATCAACAGACATTTACTGAATGTAAAAAATAAATAAATATTCATTATGAGTCCATGAGATTTGATGTCATCGCACCACTTTTTTACATTATCTCCGTGTTATTTTAGTATTATTTCTACATTATAGTATTTATACTATAATGTAGAATACATATTTTGAATTAACATTTATTTATAGTTTTTTAATATTAATACTGTATGTTATTATTATTAATATTAACAATACTGTATATTATTAATATTAATATAGAGCTTTAATTAATTTATATTTTGGTTTTAGTTTTTGTCATTTTAGTGCTTCAACTTAAACTTTAGTTAGTTTAATAAAATTAGTAAAGTTTAATAAAATTAGTCAAATTTAATAAAACTAACTGAAAACAAATAATAAACTTATGTTAATGTTATGTTAAAACATTAATATGATGTTTAATTTACAATTTAAAATATTTGAAATTTTGTAAACAAATATGCATTGATATCGTAAATTTTCATTGCTATTTTAGTATTATTCATATATTATTATTTATTACTATTTTGAGTTTTTTAATATTTCAATAAAGATTTTTTTTTTTCAGTTAGGTGCCAAACAAGGTACCAAACAACATTTATGATTTTGTTGAGTTTATGAGTTTTTTCTTCATACATATGAGAAGAAATTAGCATGATCTGACACATTGTTGATAAAAAAGAGACTACTATGAGAAAATAAATAAACAAATTATAAACTTATATAAAACAAATATTCCGTTTTTTTTTGTGAATATAAATGCATTTTCAAGGTATATGTAGACAGCCATGAACTTCTATTTATAATATTTTTAAACACATATGTATTGATATAACTTTGCCATGATAAAATACGTATTAGTTTTCTCTAATGACACTAGATCAATGTCATTTGTATGAAAAAAAATAACTATAATTTACCTTTGTCCATGCATTTTGATGTCATCACACCACTTTTTTTTTATTTTACAATATCTCAGTGTTATTTTAGTATTATTTCTATATTATAGTATTTATTAATATTTTAAATTAACATTTGTTTATAACATTTTTATTAATGCTATATATTAATAATATTCATATAGATCTTTAATTAATTTATATTTTTAATTTACATTTTGGTTTTAGTTTTTGTAATTTTAGTGCTTCAACTTCAACTTCAATTAGTTTAATACAATTAGTAAAATGTAATAAAACTAATTGAAAATAAATAATACACTTAGGGAAAAAAATATATGAGGTTTATTTACGATTTAAATCTTTAAAATTTTGTAAACAAATATGTATTGATAAAATAAATTAGTCATGAAAAAAATTCACAGTACCTGCTATTTTAGTATTATTTATATATTATTATTTATTAATATTTTGAGTTTTTAAATATTTCAATTAAATAC
>NW_015626039.1:338393-339656 GCF_001515625.1 Sinocyclocheilus rhinocerous | reverse complement strand
CTAATTGATTAATTAATTTTTAAGCTCTAAAGTTTTAATTCTAATTTTTAATTTTTACACTTCTCACGATTTGAGGAATCATTAATGTCTAGAACCCTAAATATGAGTTATAGTGCCTCGGCAAGCATCTCTAATTAAAGCAAATTACTTTAGGATGCAAGTAATACAATCTGTAACATTCCCTCTCTCCCGAAACTCTGGAAAGTCTGGATGTGAAACTGCACGTGTTCCTACTGGAAGTTAATGACACAGGAAGTGTCCGTTTGTGTTTGCTCTGACGGTGATGTCAGGAGAGAGGGACGGGAATGCGGTCAGAGACGGAGACAGAGGAACGGAGTGGACAGGCCTCAGTAGAGGTTGCTAGGGAGAAGTTAAACCGAGAGCGTCCAGCAATTCATTACCCTTTCAGTCTGAATAAAGTCACCACTTTTGTGAGAGAGCGTCAAAACTCGTGTCCTGCAGACAATAAACACCCACCGTCTCTCGGTCTGTCTCTCGAAAGTAAATGTTTTCCTGCTGTAACCTTTTCTTGTTTGTTTGTTTGTTTGGTGTAGCTATATTTTACTTTTAGATTTTTCCCGTCAACTCAGGATAATCGCTTTAATCTTATCCCCCTCACCTTCTGAAATCCTTCACTAGAGGGCAGTGTTGGATTTCATTTATCTTGTCTTGCCTATGATGCCAATGTGAGAGATGAAAACGATCAACTGTTTAATCTTAATCTTAATTTGATGTTTTTCCTGCAGTATTTTAGGCTACTGAACATAGCCTATTAGACCATTGAAAACACATCTGTTTACTTGTGTATTCATGCTGTGCTGCATTGTACTGCATTATTTTACTTGAGTGTATGTCATTCATTTGTATCACGATTTCCACAAGAAAACGAAGCAGCGCAACCGTTTCCAACATTGATAATAAACAGAAATGTTTTCTTGAGCAGACAATAAACACCCACCGTCTCTCGCTCTGTCTCTCGAAAGTAAATGTTTTCCTGCTGTAACCTTTTCTTGTTTGTTTGTTTGTTTGCATATCAGTGTCGGAGTCAAACCCAGATTCTGTAAGAGCCAGAACAAAACCCAAGACACAAACTGCCCAGTTCAATGAACTTTTTGCATCGTTCATGTTCCTTGCAGAGATCAGAGCATTTTTTTTTCAACATATATCACAAATATTTAATTATATTTCATATATGTCATCCTTTTTGTTTCTATATATATATATATATATATATATATATATATATATATACTCTAGATGGCG
>NW_015626039.1:336852-338255 GCF_001515625.1 Sinocyclocheilus rhinocerous | reverse complement strand
ATTTGTATCACGATTTCCACAAGAAAACGAAGCAGCGCAACCGTTTCCAACATTGATAATAAACAGAAATGTTTTCTTGAGAAGCAAATCAGCATACTAGAATGATTTCTGAAGGATCATGTGACACTGAAGACTGGACTAATTATGCTGAAAATTCGGCTTTGATCACAGCAATAAATTACAGTTTACAATATATTCAAATAGAAAAACGTATTTTAACATTACTGATTTTACTGTATTTTTTTTTTTTATCAAATAAATGCAGCCTTGGTGAGCAAAAGAGACTTCTTTCAAAAACATCACACAATATTGTGGACCCCAGATTTTGAATGATAGTGCACATTCTTGAATTATTTATTTATGAGAAATAAAATTAGACAATATTACAACGTCTGAATAGGACAACTAAAATATTTCCATTAAAAAACTTTAGTAACACGTGATGCTGAGGATGAGAGTGTGAGCACTGGGCAGGAGGAGATACAGATGAGCGTGAGGTCTGGACAGAGAAGGGAAGGGAAGGTCAGGCCGCAGAAAAGAGCGATTTGTTTTCAGTGAAACTGGAGATCCTCCCCCACTTACCGCCGGCGCAACCTACAGCGGAATCAATTACCACTTGTCAGGATGAAACCAAAGCCATGCAACACAATAAGGGCACGACCTAAGAATTTTGTGTGAGTGGCCGTGGTGATTGTGATTTTATTTGTCTTTTATTTATTTGTTTGTTTGCTCGTACACAGCAAGGCCCTGGCTCAAATACCAGTATACAGAAAAGAGCGATTTGTTTTCAGTGAAACTGGAGATCCTCCCCCACTTACCGCCGGCGCAACCTACAGCGGAATCAATTACCACTTGTCAGGATGAAACCAAAGCCATGCAACACAATAAGGGCACGACCTAAGAATTTTGTGTGAGTGGCCGTGTGTGATTGTGATTTTATTTGTCTTTTATTTATTTGTTTGTTTGCTCGTACACAGCAATGCCCTGGCTCAAATACCAGTATAAATGTATTTTATTTAAAAAATAATATTTTGGCTTCTTTTTCTATTTTTAGGTCCTTGTTGTTAAGTACAGTATAGGTTTTAGGGCATATAGCCTATTATACAGCATACTAAATATATATTTGCAACTGCAAACAGCCAACTAATTAACCATATGATTTGGCAAAATAATTGTTTATTGTTCATAAGCATTAATCATAAATATTATAATTTATTGTAATCAGTGTATTTTATCATATTGCTGTTTGCCGCTGTTTTATAAGTACAAATCACTCTATAGGTTGGTTACAGTGATTTTAGCACATTAAAATATTTTGCAACATGCATCAATATCATACACTGTAAAAATCACACACACACATACACACACACACACACACACACACACACGTCTGGTTTGCT
>NW_015626039.1:335706-336737 GCF_001515625.1 Sinocyclocheilus rhinocerous | reverse complement strand
TCTGCATTTTTAGATTAAAAAAAAACATAATTCTGTGTGATTTATTAGCTTGTTTACCCGTGGGGACCTCAATTTAGGTCCCCACCGTGACACGAGTCCCCATGAGTCTGTGTGTATTCAGGTTTAAGTCCCCACCAGAATAGAAAAACAGGTAAACACATACACACACACACACACACGTTTAAATCAATGTGTTACTTGCTAATATATATAAACTTTATAATAAGTTGTTAAATTTACTAGCAATTTCTGTATATTTCAGAAATGTATATATTTAAAGTTTCAACCTTCATAGACCAAAATGTATTTATGGGGCAAGAAAATACATTTCGAATCTTACAGTAACCTACATTTAGACTTTATTCATTATTTATTTTTATACAAACATGCCATATGTTCTTACGTATTACAGACAAAAAATAAAGTTTTTCTTCAAATGTGACATATGTGAATGTATTTTCTTGGATTGAAATATATGGAGGGCAAAATATATTTTGAAATTATATTTTCTGTAAAAAATGGCAAAAATATGTAGGTATAAAATATATTTATGTAAATATATTTTGAAACATAATTAGCAAATATATTTTTGGGCCATTTTTTGTATAATTTGATTATATATATACTTTCCAGAAGGCCAACAATTCACTAAAAATGTCTTATGAAGTATTCTAATTTGTTGGTGGGTTTTTGTTAAATGTGAGCCAAAATCATCACAATTAAAAGAACCAAAGACTTAAACTACTTCAGTCTGTGTGCATTGAATTTATTTAATACACAAGTTTCACAATTTGAGTTGAATTACTGAAATAAATGAACTTTTCCACGACATTCTAATTTATTGAGATGCACCTTTATATATATATATATATTATCTACTATTATTTACTTCATTTTACTTTTACTTGAAATTTACTTAATCTACTTAATTAACTTTTTATTGGCTTATCTGTTTTCTTTTACAGTGGTAAAACAAAACACATATTCCTGGTAGTTTTTGGTCTGTTGAATGAAGCTGAATGAAGCAAACA
>NW_015626039.1:298886-335663 GCF_001515625.1 Sinocyclocheilus rhinocerous | reverse complement strand
TTGAAATTTACTTAATCTACTTAATTAACATTTTATTGGCCTGTTTGTTTTCTTTAACAGTGGTTGATTCTGGTGTGTTGATTGAAGCTGAATGAAGTGTAATGTGTGAATGAGTGTGTGTGTGTGCGCGTGTCTGCTGTCACTCTACACCTCACGGACGCTGTGGCTCACCAGAGGCCAGTGTGGTTCAGGGAAGGTTTGGAAACGTCTGAAACCTCTAACCACAGGAGCAGGCCGGCCACCCAAGCCGACAGTCTGTGGGTGAGAGCCAATATCTGCTGCACTGGTGCCACCCGCCGCTATGCCACAGACCAAAGACACTCACCGCAACCATCATTGTGTTACAGCAGACAGACCGAAAAATATCACAGTTAAATATCAATATATGTTCATATTCGGCGTATTGTTAGGGTATATATTCTAAATGGATGCTTTGCCAATATTATGTCTACAACAAATCCTGTCAATACCAAGATAGAAACACACACACACACACACAGACACACACACACACACGTTTTCTTACTTTTTTTTTTGTATTTTATTTTTAGTAAATATAAAACAAAATAAAATAACACAATTTTAAGTTTTAAGTATTATATTTTATTATAATGGTTGTAGAACATAAAAGATCCTGTCTGTTAAAGATAATATTACTCACAATTACTCACCAAGTCTCTTTTGTTCACCAAGGCTATAATTATTTGATAAAATACAGTAAAAACAGTAATATTGTGAAATATTACAATTTAAAATAATATTTTTTTTCTATGTGAATATAACGTAATTTATTCCTGTGATGCAAATCTGAATTTTCAGCACCATTACTCCAGTCTTCAGTGTCACGTGATCCTTGAAATAATTCTAAGATGCTGATTTGCTGCTCAAGAAACATTTCTGATTATTAACAGTGTTGAAAACAGTTGTGTTGCTTCATATTTTGTGGAAACCGTGATACAATTTATTTTTCATGATTCTTTGATGAATAGAATATTCAAAAGAACAGCATTTATTTTAAATAGCCTACATTTATAATGTTGCAAAAGATTTCTATTTACTTTCATTTTTGATCAACTTTATGTGCCTTTCCTGAATAAAAGTATGAATTTCTTTTGGAAAATATAGAAAGGGTGACATGCTAAAGTCTCAAGTGTTTTTGGCTAAATAAATAAATAAAATTAATAAAATTACAACATATAGAACATATGTGACAACTTGCCCCAACCTGACATTTATGAAAAATACTATTGTTCACAGATCAATCTGACATAAAGACAGCGAGACGCAGGGGTGGGTCTACATGGTGGCTAGGGGTGGCACCGGCCCACGCAGAAATCTGGTTGGCCACCCCAGGTACAAGCGATTGGCTTGTTTTTATTAAATTTCTCATTGCATCTGGCAGTGGTGGATCCGGCCATGGGCAACATAGGCGGCTACCTAGGGCGGCTTTCTTCTCTTCTATATACTTAATTTTATGCAGTTTCTATATAGTTATCTTAAAGGGATAGTTCACATTCCAATTTCAGACGAACACAATCGCAGTTATATTTAAAATAGTCCTGGCTCTTCCAAGCTGTATAATGGCAATGAATGGTGCCACTGTTTTTGAAGCCTAAAACACTGCATCCATCCATCATAAAACTACTCCACATGGCTCAGGGGTGTTAATAAAGGCCTTCTGAAGCGAAACAATGCATTAGTGTAAGAAAAATATAGATTTTTAAATATTTATTAACTGTAATCTCCAGCTTCCGGTCAATCAAGCACAAACTACAGGTGTACTTCACGTGGTTTACCTGTGCTGTAACAAAAACATGGTTTAACAAGCAAACTAAATTTGCGAGACTATACTCTTTTCCCCGGAGCTTCCGTTGCGCCTTCCGCTACACCTACGTCATATGCTCGATCACCTTGTCATGAACGCACCTGCTTGAGCGACCGGAAGCTGGAGATTACAGTTTATAAATCTTTAAAAATCACTTTTTTTCTTACACTAACACATCGTTTCACTTCAGAAGGCCTTTATTAACACCCCGGAGCAGTGTGGAGTATAGTTTTATGATGGATGGATGCATTTTTTAGGCTTCAAATACAGGGGCACCATTCACTGCCATTATACAGCTTGGAAGAGCCAGGACTATTTTAAATATAACTGCGATTGTGTTCGTCTGAAAGACGAATGTCAGATATGCCTAGGATACCCTGAGGGTGAGTAAATCATGGGCTAATTTTCATTTTTAGGTGAACTATCGCTTTAATGACAAATGTCAATAGCGCATCCATGTAACGCGTTAGCAAGAATCTCTCCACTCGCAAGCGGATTTCCAATCGCTCACACAAAACTGGATGTGTGCTTTTAAATAGACAGTGTTCTCTTATGAATCGGCTCTGCTCTCACTCAGATATTGCGTGTGCACGCTCAAACTTTGTTCTTACATCATTGAAGACTAGAAGGGTTTTTTTAATTCAGGTGACGAGTAGGCTTATCCAACTAAATGGAAGCAAGCTGATTATAGTCAGCCTTTTCTAGTCATTTATTTTATTATTTAATACTTATTTGAGTTAAGTGCTTATTGTAAATATGCATTTATTAGATTGTTTTATCTAGTGCATTTGTATTTTGTTGTTTTGTATATAGTTATACAATAAAAGCGTGTAAACCAGGCCCGGTTCCAGAAATAAATCACTGAGTGTGCTTCTGAAATTAGTGAGGGTGCTTGTGTCTTAATGCACATTTTCACATATTTTGTCCAATCCATTGCTATAGTTATCACTATGTCAATCACTGCTATGTCGAGAGTGAATCCCGTATAAATATGCGGTTGTCATTCCCGAAATTTTGCAACGTGTGTGTGGCTGAAAAACAAAAGTTCTGCATTTTATATTATAGCCTAGAAAGCTCGCAAAGAGCGCACCCTTTATAATCACTAAAAAGCTGTCACTCTGTTCATTGCGATCTCACAAAGTTCTGCTGTGACCAATGAATCTCTCTACACTGTGTGATCAATTATTTACATCGTGTATATGTTATAATGAGAGGATTCGACTGTATAAATCAGCACTGAGACAAGGTAGCAGGTACTGTCATGAGGATGATGAAAGTGTTTTTATTCGGGTAAAGCTTTTAAGTCATTTTAAGTGTTTTTGTTAATTTAATATGTATTTCTCATGGTAACATTTAATTTATCTGATTGTATTCAACCCAAAAATCCTACATTGTCATCTGTCTGTATGTCTTCCACGTACCCCCCCCCCCAATTTAAAATGCTATAGACACGCCCCTGGCGAGACATGAACTGGTCTCTCTATTATAACTCAGAATGACATCTTGATCTACAATATTATAGCCAGTGACACCACTGTATAATATCACAGAGACCACAATGTGTCAGACACGAGATTGAAGCTTGACAGTTCTGAGGAACGCTAACATATCGGAAAATAAATGAAAGGAAAGAACAGGATGAGTAACGGTTAGGAGCATTTCCAAGCGTCCTGAAGGAAATTGAGGACAACACTGCGAGTGATTGGTTACTATTAGGAGACACTAATGGGTGTGACATTGATAAGGACCGTAACCTGATCGCATGTTTTTTAGTGCTAACTTCTGCACTCCCGTCCAGCCATCAATCATTATTGCACGCCGGGCGAACTCCCTCGGCTCTTTAAATATTTAATCAGCTTTAAAAAAGATTACGGGCCAAAAAGGAGAGAAAATGATCATGTTCTTTCCCTTTTCTCTCTCTAGGTCTTTTTCTCTTTTCATATTGTGTTTGAACATAAAAGTACACTGTCAGAAAAAAAAGTGCAAAAATGGTATCTTTAACATCTTGTAACTGGGGCTATTTTAGTATTATTAAAATACTATTATATTTTTTTAATGTTTTTTTTTCTTCTGTTTTCATTTTAACTTTAGTTAAGTTTTTAGTAATTTTGCTGTGTATTTTTGTGATCTTTTATTTATTTATTTATTTATTTAAATGTCTATATAGTTTTTATTCATTTTTTATTTTTGTTTTAGTACCTTAACTTAAACTAAATTAAAATGACAAATGCTGCCTTGGCAACTAGCTTAAAATATATATTTTTATTGTATTTTATTTTATTTCAGTAACAACAGTTTATTATAGTTTTAGTTATTATAACCCAGCTAAGAAGGAACATTCTCAGCACTTTTGCTAATGTTCTGGCAAGGTTCTCTCAAAGTTAAGAAAAAAAAAAAAACATTCTTCCAGTGATGTTAATAGAGCATTTGTTCAAAGTTATCTGGTCTTTTCTTAAAACATTAGCCAAAAAAAACCCAAAACATTATTTATACATCGTTATAAAACTTTATATTTCTGAAACATTTTAGTTGGGCATTCATCTAACATTTTTTGAATGTTACTACTTGCTTCAGAACATTCAAATGCAACATTCTCATAACGTTCCCTTAACATTCGCAAAAAAAATTTTTTTTTTAAAACATTTAAAACACTGCACGTTTTGAATGTTCAGAGAACATTCAGAAATAAAATTTTCATGACATAATGGAAATGATAGCAAAACATTTTGGCAAGGTTCTCTCAAAGTTGTGAACAAACATAACATTAATTTAGACATTTGTTCAAGATCTTTAAGTTCTCAAAACGTTAGCACAAAAACATTATTTATACATTGTTCATGGAACATATTTTCTGAAATGTGTTAATTGGATGTTCATCTTTTTTTTACTACTTATTTAGAATGTTCAGAGAACATTAATGGAACATTTTCATAACTTAATAGAAATGTTAGTAAAACATTTGTAGAACAAATTTTTGATTGCTGGGATGGTACAAGTCCAAAAAACGTTTTTTTTTTTTTTTGTTACTTAATGCCACATTTCCACCTACAAATGTTTTGACTGACTTCCTCCAAAACCGATGCAGTATTTTAGTGCAGAATTTCTAACTCACACCTTCCCTATCCACACATATTCAGCACTCACAGCTGTCATCCAGGGCCATTGACACATTCCCAAAGTCACTGGACACCTGAGCCCGTGCTGCTTCCACCAGAGCCATAATTAAAGTATACATTACTGCATACAGCATGGTGTCCGGTGACCAGAGCAGAGATACGATACCTGAGGCTCTGGTTCTACAGCACCGGGTCCCCATTAGCAGGTATAAATTATACATTCAGTACTACGGTACTTATAGCACAGAGAAAGCGAGAAGGACGACAAGAGAGAAAACAAGTGACAAAAGAGAGTGAATGATCAGTGAGGGACAGGTGGGCATTGAATGAGGAAGGTTGTCAGAAAGATAGACTTTAACCTTGACTCAAAGTAAATGATGTCATAATGATGTTTTATTTCTTTTCTGCATAGAATTCAGTTATTCGCAGTGGTGTAGTGGTGCATTGAGAAGTGGGTATACTGCAATGCATTATTCAGATGCTTTTTATTACCTGGAGATGACTTGAAAAACAGACAAACCATATTTTGTTGCAATCATGTGTTTATTGTCTTCATGTTTCATCAGTCGAAACGTTTCTTTTTATTTAGCTTAGCTGAGATTACTTTGGCTACAATAGCTGGATGCCTTTATCTACATTAAGGATTTCCTTGCACATTATAAGTTATTACTTCTACGAGTCAGTTTTGGACTTTCCGCGTGAGAGTATGAATGAAACACACTGCAGAGTGTTTATGCCTCGGTTGCCTGGTAGGTAACCATAGCAACAACACTCAGCTTGAGCGTTTTCTGTTGCATGTGAGGATTGACGTTCGACAAAACCTGACAAAACATAGGTATTGCTATTATTTATCATGCTATTCTAGAAATCACAGTTATGTTCTTTAAAATAGTTTGAGAGATTCAGTTTACTTTGATAATGCTAGATAACATAAAGTTTTGGTTGCACAAGACCAACCTCAACTGACTGTGCCTCAAAAATAGAAATGCTTTTTAAAAAGATGACTCTCCAATAGTCACGGTATAATAGACTCAATGCACAATCACTTCCGCGTTTTGCCTCAGCCAGCTCAGTTATATCTGGTACATCTCCGGAAGCCGTTTTTGCTTTTGGCATTAACTGTGGAGACATCGCGGGAGAGGTTTATATTCTACACTCGCTGTTTAAAAGAGTTTCCCGGGATTACTGTTTACGATGTTAATCGCATTGTGAGGCAGTCAGCTGTCACTCCTAACAACAAGAAGGAGCGGTTTTGAGTTACATTGACACTTTGAGGGTGATATTCTCATCCAACTAACGAATCTAGCTAAGTCCCAGTTTCTTACAGTTCATTCCTGTCTTTTCATCTATCCAGATAACATGTTTACTTATATTGTATTCATTTTGACTGATGTGCTTGTTTATGCAACGTATATGATTTTTGGACTATTAATATAAACTGAATAATTTCTCAATTTCCAACAAGAATCAGGTGACAATAAGAGAGAAGTGCCAGGGTGTTGTGTTTCAGGCCAGTGAGGAAGGCAAGATATTAGCTTAAGTCAGAATTAAAGGGGTCATATGATGCGATTTCAAGTTTTCCTTTATCTTTGGAGTGTTACAAGCTGATTGTGTGTCACAGAGTCTAGTTGGTGTGCCCCTTATAGTCACTAGAGTTCTGGGTCCGTTTTTTTTTTTGTTTCTCTGGACTTCAGTTCCCATCACCCTTTGCTTTGACATTCTAGTCTCATTACATTCAGCTGTGTCTCATTATCTTGTTAACTCATCCTCATATAAGCTAGGGTTTCTGTGTCCTTAGTTGCTGGTTGATTGTTTTCTGTTACGTGTTTCTTTATTCTGGAAGCCTTGTTTTTGGATTACACTGTTTGTTTTTGGATTATTTATAATAAATGCTGCACTTGGATCATCCTGTTTGTGAGTTTGCCATGACAGAATCAACCAGCCATGTACAGATCCAGCAGCATTAGGAAGAGGACTCTATTCCCGGAGAAGCAAGCCGGGCTTCAAGGGCTGGAGAAATTGCGCCAGAGCGGAATGGAGTTACGGGCCTTTGTCCAGAAATTCTGGACTGGGGCAGATAGGCTGGGCGTTCAAGGTATGGACATTAAGGACATTTTTATCGTTGTCTGGATGAACCTCTATTGTAGTGGGAGATGGAACTGGTGAAGTGTCTGGATTTCTGGAACTTCTCCAGATATTTGCAGGTCCGGAAGGAGAGTAAGATTAATCACCATCACCAGAATCCATCTGCAGGGACCGTCCCACCCATACCTCACTCGTCTAATCAAGCCCAGAACCAGTCATCTATTCCCACGCTTAAGCAGAGGAAGAGAAGGAGGAGGGTAGCAAAGTCAACTATGGTGACCTCAAGTAACAGTTTGGTCAAGCCTCTCTGAACGATCTGTTACACCAAATACACAAAATAATGATCTTTAAAAAAGCATCATATGACCCCTTTAAATGCTTGTTTTATACAGCTCGTTTTTGAGGTTTCTGTACAAAGACAGGCATACTGACACTATTCCGTAAAAAGGTTCGTAGAGCATAAGATTTGAAATTTGAGTATAGTACTCACAGTATATGGATATGTAAATATAATATTTACATATTAAACAAATTATTTTTATTGGCATAGTCAGTAAGATTATAGATGAGACAGAACAGAACACAACCTCTGCTCTGTGTGATACATAGGATTTCTGGATGAATGGTGAGCAATACAGTGTTTCTGTGGACAATAGTCATAATTCAGAAAAAAATTGACTGCTGAATTTACCTACTATTATTAGTAAATTCATCAAAATAGTACTTTACATAAACTCATAAACATAATTTTTTTGCTTAACTCATATATCTATATCTATATCTATATATATATATATATATATATATATATATATAAAACCTACTGCATGAGCTTAGTGTCACAGAGTCTAGTTGGTGTGCCCCTTATAGTCACTAGAGGGCACACTTTGTAGTTTGTTTTGTTTCTCTGGACTTCAGTTCCCATCACCCTTTGCTTTGACAATCATGTCTCATTTTATTCAGCTGTGTCTCATTTACCTTATTAACATCCTCCATATAAGCCTGGTTTTCTTTGTCTTGCTTGCTGGTTGATTGTTTTCTGTTACGTGTTTCTTTATTCTGGAAGCCTTGTTTTTGGATTACACTGTTTGTTTTTGGATTATTTATAATAAATGCTGCACTTGGATCATCCTGTTTGTGAGTTTGCCATGACAGAATCAACCAGCCATGTACAGATCCAGCAGCATTAGGAAGAGGACTCTATTCCCGGAGAAGCAAGCCGGGCTTCAAGGGCTGGAGAAATTGCGCCAGAGCGGAATGGAGTTACGGGCCTTTGTCCAGAAATTCTGGACTGGGGCAGATAGGCTGGGCGTTCAAGGTATGGACATTAAGGACATTTTTATCGTTGTCTGGATGAACCTCTATTGTAGTGGGAGATGGAACTGGTGAAGTGTCTGGATTTCTGGAACTTCTCCAGATATTTGCAGGTCCGGAAGGAGAGTAAGATTAATCACCATCACCAGAATCCATCTGCAGGGACCGTCCCACCCATACCTCACTCGTCTAATCAAGCCCAGAACCAGTCATCTATTCCCACGCTTAAGCAGAGGAAGAGAAGGAGGAGGGTAGCAAAGTCAACTATGGTGACCTCAAGTCAGATGGTCCTGGAGGACCCGATTCCAGTGGTCTCGAGTCCGGTGGTCCTGGAGGACCCGACTCTGGTGGTCTCGAGTCCGGTGGTCCTGGAGGACCCGTCTCCGGTGGTCCCAAGTCGGTGGTTCTGGAAGAACCGACCCTGGTGGTTCCAGAAGTTACTGAGCAGTCCACTCTTTTTGTCTCTCCCATGATCCTTGCCTTGCCAGCTCCTACCAAGCTCTTTGCCCTGCCGGCCCCACCTAAGCTCTCTTTTTTGCTGGTCTCATGTAAGCTTCCTGCTTTGTTGGCCCAGGAGCCTACCCCAGAGCCCGCTCCAGTCCGGGAGTCTTCAGAGTCCACTCAAGAGTCCGCTCCAGACCGTGAGCTCTCAGAGTCCACTCCAGAGCCCACTCCAGTCTGTGAGTCTTCCGAGTCCACTCTAGAATTCACTCCAGTCCAGGAGCTCTCAGAATTCACTCCAAAGCCCGCTCCAGTCCGGGAGCTCTCAGAGTACACTCCAGAGTCTGCTCCAGTCCGGGAGCTCTCAGAGTTCACTCCAGAGTCCGCTCCAGTCTGTGAGTTTTCAGAATTCACTCATGAACTCACTCCAGTCCGGGAGTTTTCAGAGTCCATTCCAGAACCCGCTCCAGTCCGTGAGCCCTCCGAGTCCACTCTAGAATCCACTCCAGTCCAGGAACCCTCAGAATCCACTCCAGAGCCCGCTCCAGTCCGGGAGCCCTCAGAATCCAATCCAGAGCCCGCTATCTTTGCAGTATTACCTGAGTTGCTAGGAGGTCCATCGGCCCTGTCAGCTCCGTTGAGGTGGTCATCAGTTCCGCCTTTACAGTCTGCTAAGCTCCTGGTTCTGCCCTGGTCGTCCGCCGGGGTTGTTGTTGTTCGGCCAGAGCCTCGCTGGTCTGTCTTGACACCCCAAAGCTTGACAGTCATTGCCTCTTCATGGGTTGACAATTTATTCCATATCGTTACTGTAACGTGAGAGGCATGACAACAGAGTAGGGATCCAAATGCAAGGCTTTTAATTAAAAGAGCATGATCAAAAGAGGCAGGGTCAAAAAAATCAGCGAAACAGTACATCCGAGGCAATCCAAAAGAGTAATCCACAAAAACAGGCGAAGGGCAGAAAGCAAACAATCATAAAACAGATAAATAGTCCAAGATCAAAACACATGAAGACAAGGCAGAGCAAGAAAACACGGGAATGAAACTCTGGGAAAACAGGAGAACATTACAGGCTAAGCAATCACCATTGAAGTGTTTGAGTGTGTGTGCATATTTTAAAGTCCTTCTAATGTGAGACAGCTGTGAACTGATGATGAGATCTAATGAGAGACAGGTGATGCAATAGATGATGAGTCCAGCAAAGGATTATGGGGAATGTTGTCCAGGGTGAATGGCAAAAGTCAGGGATGGAGTGCCCACTGGTGGAGCTCATGAGCACTCCAGTTTGTGATCGTGACAATTACACAATTTTGATGCTGTTTTATGTCTGATGATCATTTTAGATTTTAAGGGGTCATATGATGCGATTTTCAAGTTTTTCTTTCTCTTTGGAGTGTTACAAGCTGTTCGTGAATAGATAAGATCCCTAAAGTTGCAAAGACTAAAGTCTCAAACCCAAAAAGATATTCTTTATAAAAGTTAAGACTGGTCCACGCCCTCCTAAATCGCCTCGTTTAAACATGCCCCCACATGTCTACGTCACTGTGTGTGAAGATTTGCATAACGCCGCCCAAATGTTCACGCAAAGAAAGAAGGCGTAACTTTATTGTTGCTGCCACCGCCACCGCCATGTTTTGAAGACGCTGTGGATGCAACAAATGCCTCGTTTATAATGGGTTTTAACGTTTTTGTCTCGTCACTCCGGGACACGGCATCACACTATGGTAATAATGTTACATTTTGGGTGACAAAGTTTGTAAAACGTAGTAAGAAATGTTTTAGGAACCTATAAATAATGTTCTTATTTAATGGACATTTTAATGTTCTTAGAATCTTAAAAATAAACATTCACATAAGTTATATTTTGGACGAAAATAAAGTTAGGAGATTGTTGTAAGAAATGTATTTGTAACCTTTAAATAACTTTATAATCATGACAAGAAAACTGGACATGTCAGCATTTTAGAAACATTTCCAAACAATGTTCCCACAACGTTTTATGGATGATTGCCAAAGCACTGATATGTTGTTTCTAGGGTGTTCAGACTTGAGTATTTTTTCTATGTAAGAGAAGAAACTGAGATATTAAAGAGATCTCATCTGTGATGCCTTCAGGTCCAGGGCTCAGTGGGTTGGTCGGTCAGGCTGCGTAAGTCAAACTCTGGGGTGGGTTTTGACAGTGACAGCCGATAGACTTCATCTGTGATTACAGGACTTTCCATCTCACGGATCTGCCTGCAACTCCCACAATATTGATCCTCTAATAAAAGTCAATATGGAGAAGCAGAAAGATGCAGAATGAAATTACTGCCATCTCTTTCTTACTTTCTCACTGTCTTTCTGCTAGTTCCTTGGCTCCTCCTCCATTTCTCTGGGTTGGCAGAGGATGAGATCCAGCTTTGACAGATGGGGCGACTGGGACACAAGTGATGTAGATGAAGACAGATTCTGACGTGTATATTCTGGGTGAGGAGAGGGTGAATGCATTGCTGCACAAGTGTCTGAAAGAATGTAGTCATATTATTTTAGATATTTTTATGTTACCATCATATATATCTTTTTTTTTTTTTTTTTCTCATAATAACTATAATATAATAAAATATTTTTGACTTATTTTGTCAGAATACATGGAAACATTTCATGGTTGTTAATGGAGAAAGTGTTAGTCACTAAGTTTAGCTTTTATTTCCATATTGTTGTCTTGTAATTGTGTAAACAATTGCAATTGAGTAATCAATCATTAAGCAACACTAATAAATAAGGTAAAAGTATTATGCATATCCTGTATTTTTCTTTGAGTTTCACATTTGACATGTCATGAAAAGGTCCAATTGTATATTTTTATTGTTTTTGTAATAAATTTGTAGGTTTTCAACACGTCATTGACCTTTGACCTCCTGTTTACCTTAAAATCTCAATATGGATTATTAACAACAGGTCAAAACAACGCAATGACTGAAATATTGTAGACTTTGTAGAAATCAGCGAAAATATTTAGTTACTTCACAGAAGTAAAATGACACTATGGGTCTGATCATTTTGCTGTAAGAGTTAGATATTAATACTTATGGCCACAACAATACAGATGTAATAATAATAGCCAGAGCATATTATCTTACTTTCAGATATTTTTACCCTGAAATGTGCTGAAATAAATTTATAGACCATTGTATTGTTACAAGAACTACTTTAAAAATACATAATAATTTCAGAGGCATAGCAAAGCTATTGATGTTTTTGGAGTCAATTAACTGCTCAATTATGTCATTTAAATCCTTTCCAATGAACAAATGAAACGCACTCTGCAACCTTCAAAGATTGTTTCATGCAGCAGAAAAGGTTTTCCTTGTAGAGTATCACTCAATAATTCTCTCTTACAATAAGACTGTTGTTTGCTTCTAGGTCATGCTTTTATTTTCTTACAAGAATGCACTTTGAAATCTGTTTAAAGGGGGGGGGGAATACCCATAAGTCCATTTCCAGAAACAGCATGCAGTCTAGATCCTGATGGAGATGTCACAAAAAAATGCACTTTTCAATAAAATATACATAAAAAGTTTTTTTTGCATTATTAGATAATAAATTCTCACTCTTATTGCATTATATATTATTAGATCATAAATATATCAACAATTAATTTTATATTTAGGTTATTTTTATTTTTTTTCAACCAAAAAAAAAGGAAAATATTTGTTTTATTAAGCATCATGTTGCTAAAATGTTTTCTTTTCTATACAGTATTATGACAGCATCAATGAATTTGCTTATTTACTTGTTTGTGCAGTAATATGCTAAAATACAAAACACAAAAATGGGATAATTAAGTATTTTAGGTTTTTATGTTGCTTGAAAAATTTTGTCAGAATGCATGGCTGTCCTTACTGGTATAGTAACAACAACTGGCTCATGTTAATTAGTCAAACATTAACCCTTTGTGTTGGGGGTGGGGCTATCTGTCTGACCTATTAGCAGAAGGGTGAGTGTTTGAGAAACCTGTTTGGAAAGAGTCATTGAAGTTCCATTAATGGTGCAGAAATAACATAACACTGCAGCTTTAAAACTAAAACAAGAAACATTGGCATTAGATGCTTCTTAAAACGAAACTATGAATATTTATTTTCCACTTTCACCCTTAAGGGTCTGTTTTGCAGTCTGTTTGATATTGCACTTTTGTTTGTTTCCGCAGCATTGCTCTGGCATCTCGTGTGGAGCACTGACTAGCTAGTTAAATGAGAGACCCCAGAGACCCCTGCTAGTTTGAGAAGAGCCAAGAAAAATGGGATTGTTCTCTCGAGAACAGCTGAAGAAATTGGAAGAGCCCAGGGGAGAAGCATTGAAGAGCGGAGGCCAGGCAGGCCATGACAGCTAAACAACAAAGGTCCCTCCTCTCTCTGCCTCTCTCGGGCCAATCCTGTCTAGGAACTAGTGGGCTGAAACTAAGGAAGGGGCAAATGGGATGTTTTAAATGTGGAGTTGAATGCAAATGCAAATGCAGTGGAACCTGGTAAACAGGCTGTATAAGTTTTCCAACTTCGTTTTCCCAGTGCTATTATCTTTTTAAACCTCATGTTTTTTTTCTTCTCTTAAATAATATGTCTAATAATTTGATCAAAGTCTTTTTATTCTAATTTTGGTAATACCTTCAAAGAATTCCAATCCCCCACAGAACAAGTTTATTGCACATAAAAATATAAAATAAAACAATAATAATCCCAAAAAAAAAAATAAAAAAATAGAGAGTGTCCATTGTATGCATTTGGCTATGAAATAAATATAAAATATTTTAAATAAATATATAAATGAAATAATAATAATAATAATAATAGTAATAATGATGATAAATATAATGTTTTTAACATTTTCCAAATCCATATTCCCAATGTTTTCCCCTTTTTATACCACATAAATTGTGTTTTTCTCTTAAATAATATGTATAATATTTAAGTCTTTTTATTATAGTTTTGATTTTATTATAGTTTAGGTCATCCCCGAAAAAACAAGTTTCCATTGGACATAAAAATGGAAATAATAATAATAATAATAATAATAATAATAAAAGAGTATCCATCATATACATTTGGATGAATGAATGAATGAATGAATGAATGAATAAATGTGACCCTGTCTGTGAAATCCAGGCTAAAGCCTCATTATGATTTCAATCTTTGACATGGCCTTACTCAGTCAATATTAAAGATATGAAGTTTATATTTTCATATAATGTTCTACATCTTTATGAAGGATGATTTTATTTAGAAAACAGTAAATCACAAAAAAATGACTTTAGCTGGGTGTTCACAGGCAGGGTCACAAATAAACAAATAAATAAATAAATACTTTATGGCTTTAAATACCTAATAAAGCATATAGTGTGTATTAACAGACGGTAAAAACAAAAGTTTATCAAGACATCATTAACTTGCGGCCCATTTTTCTTAGTCAAGTAAATATCTACAGCGGATCTAAATATTTATAATTAATTATAACTAGTTATGATTAATTATTCATATTTCCCCATGAGCTGATTCGCTACACAAGTCAAGACCAACTGCAATGCCACTAATATAGGCAAGAGCTTGGTATGTTCTCTTATTCTTTTAAAAACAAATTGGAAAGTATTTTCTGTACTGTTAATTTTATGCAAAAGGCAATTTGAGCTTTGGACTCTCACTGGAAATCAGTGCTTCAATGCAATCAAGGCAAAAGTTAACACTGTTTATTTAGCCTTTTTTCATGTCATTAGCCTTCATTTCAAGGTGTCTCCGGCATCTTCTGACCTCCACGAAGTGAAATGCTGAACCTTGACCCCAGTAACAGAGATTCCCTGTTGGATTTGTGTTCCACAACAGGATGAATCCTTGTTACTGAGAGCGAGAGGTCAGATTTTCTCCTTGACCTCTGAAGAGTAGCGTTTGCCGCCATTCTGGAAACAACATAAGAAATACAGATTTTACTAAATACTTTAATACAATACTCTAATTATAAATAAGATAAAGCACAATGTGTATCATTAAAGCCTCTGTGTCGGCATGTCCCTTGTGACACAGTCGATGGCAGCTAACAAAGCGGGGTTAAACAGATTGAGTAGAGTGTCTGATTGTTTGACCTTAACTCCTGTTGTTCTCCCATCCCCCTGTGTTTTTGTGTTTGGGGAAGGAAACTTAAATCAGCAATTAACATAAATAATTAACTACTCCCTGGGATTAATTATTAATGTGTCGGAGGAGTGATTGCTCCCGCTTGAGACTGAGATAGCACCTCTAGCCGAGAGAAGCGCATGACTTTTGCTCTATCACTTTTAGGGTGATTTTTCTGTATTATTTCTTAATTGGTTGTCCAAAGTTGTTTTAGTGTTATTAATACTCTATTATAGTAGTATTTTGACTGATTTTTTTTATTTTGATATGATCAGTTTTGATTTTAATTTTAGTTTAAGTTTTAGTTTTTGAGATGATTGAGATCTTTTGAATGATTGAGATCTTAAAGAGGTCTCATGTATAATTTGTTTGGGTTTTCAAACACGTTTTCCTTTACATTTTCTTTCACTAGCCTTCTAACTTGACACACACTCTCTCTCAGTCCTTGTCCTCTTGTCTGTAATTCTGTCTTTACACCTTTATCTACTCTGATCTCTGCACTGTTTGTGTACTCGAGCATCTGTATCATGTTGCTGAGATCTGGCTCGTTAATTGCTCGGTAATTACAGTGCTTCTGTTGATCTGTTCATTTCACAGCGCTGCTACAAACCTTTTAGGCTGTCTGCTGGAGCTCAGACTCTATTGGATTTGGCTCATGTGCCTGTCTAACGCTTTGAGAGCTGCTCTAATGTGCTGTCAGCCGTTCCACATGCACTTCCTCTGTCGTGATGCACTCGCCTGTCTGGACAACTGTTGCGTCTGCCTAATTTGACCAGCACCCAGACAAACTGATCTGATCTAACATCACATACACTCGAAGTGTTGACTGTAACATATTGTGTTTTCTTCGATGTCCTTGCTAAACACATTCCATTGAAATCAACAGATTCACAGCATTTTCTGATGTAGTAAAGTGCTAAGATTACACCCAAAACACAGCATTATTTTAGTATCACTGAGATATCACTATAGCTTTTTAAAAATATTTACTTACTTTTTTATTTTTTTATTTTTATTTTCAGTTTTCATTTTAATTTTGGTTAAAGTTTTAGTTTTTTTTATGTCTCTGTAGTTTATTATTATTATTATTATTATTATTATTATTATTATTATTATTCCGTTTTAGTTATTTTAGTACTTCAGTTTAAAACGTTTGTTGAATTTTTTTATCTAATATTTGTAATTTTTCACTTTTAATGTTTCTTTTTAATATATTCTAAATCAGTTTTTATTTTTATATTTTCCTTTTTTATTTCACCTAAAATTTTAGTAATTGTGCTGTTTTATTTTGTCATTTTTATTGCCTTATATAAATATATATTAGATAACATGTTTAGTTGCCAAGGCAACATTTTAAGTTTCCATTTAAGTTTTCGATTTCAATCTAATTTCAATCTAATCTTTTACTTTTTACTTTGCTTTTTAAGTATTTTAAATTTGTTTTTATTTTTATATTTTCCATTTTAATTTTATCGAAAATTTTAGCAAGTTTATTGTGTTCTTATTTGTTTTTTAGTTTACTATTTTTGTATTTCAGTTAAAGCTATTTTAGTACATCGAGTTGAACTAAATGAAAATGAAATTGAGATTTTTTTATATATGTATGTATATATTATTTCAAGTAATGTGTGTTTTTATGGTTTTAATTAACTATAAAAACCCTGTTTTAAAGTGTTAAACACTTGCACATCTGCATTTATTTCTAAAAAAGCTCATTTTACCCTTATGGCAGATGATTTACCATATGACTCAAATGATTATAAGTGCATTTGTTATAGTTTAAATAATTATGTATACAAAGCTATTTTCTTAGACACCCTTATGAATTATACATAGTAAAGCTTAAATTAAGGCCCATTCTTACCCTCAGATGTACAGCAGAGACCTTTCTTAACTTCTGCTCTTCTTTAGGGCTATGACCAAAGGAACTGAGCACCTGCTGGTATCACCCTCCTCTTCAATGGCAGTCAGGGGCTCTGGACTCCAAACTCTGAACACTGCTTATCTTTACAACCGCTAATACGAACCCAGTGATGGGACCAGCCCGTGTTAACCATTAACACCCCAACTTACACCCTTTGTTATCCCGGTGAGTTCCTAATGGATTGTTTTATCATGGATTTATCATGTCTTATTTGGCACACATTGTTATGAATAAAATAAAATTATATCAATTTTTGATTAGTAATATGCATAGCTAAGAACTTCATTTGGACAACTTTAAAGGCGGTTTTCTCAGTATTTTGATTCTTTTGCACCCTCAGATTCAAGATTTTCAAATAGTTGTATCTCGGCCAAATATTGTCCTATCCTAACAATCTCAATTTTGAGAAACTGACCATTATGACTGGTTTTGTGGTCCAGGGTCACATATTCCCCTGCAATGTGAGCAAAGCAGCAGTTTCACATTTTGCCATGCATCAAAAGTCTCACAGTCTTTAAAAAACAACGTAGCCTACATAGAAAGGCAATTCTGCAAGTTTATGGTGTGAAATGCAGGTCTTATCAATTTGCATGCCGAACCATTACAACATCCATCAAGCACTGGCAATTATTAGCAGACATGTTCATCAGATTCAAACGGCATGATGTCTGTCATTAAACCAAACGTTCGTGCACAACCTCTGCCTTGGTTTTCTCTGTAATCTGTGAAAAGTTCAAAAGTCCGATTGATAATCAGTTATATTTATAAAGATAAAAAATGGACAAGAACAAACTGTCCTCAGCAAAGTGACTCAACAAACAGGCTCATTTAAAACCTCATAACCATGACAGTCTCCTATGATTAAATAAAGACCACACCATTTATTCTATTAGTATTTTGTTGCTCTTTATGTTTCTGCAGTGCTTTATATTGCACAGCAGCATAATTTCCCTCAACTACACGTAGCTCGATCTCACTCCGTAACCAACCTCAATCAGGCTAATAAGCAACGGCCAATCCAGAACTCTTGGCTGCTATAATAAGGCAATTAAAGAGAGCTGGCAGACAGAGACTTCCCACGATGCCGGGACTCCCAAGACGGGCCCTGCCAATGCCAATCTCTAATAGGGCCCAAAGCACAGGCCTGGGAAGATGCAATTGGATTTGAAGCCAATCAATCATTCTAGCTATTGACCTATGATTGGATTTAGAAGACATGTCAGGGCCGCTTTGATTTTAGCTCGGGCCCACTGAAGCTGGATGTGAAGGTTTATTGTTTCGGACGGACCAAGAGCGGTGTGTGGGCTTTGACATGCTGCCAGAAGAGATGGATGAGTACAATGACTGCTGTATCCATCCATCAGAGTTAGAATCCGTCATCTCATCTTTCACAGGAGTGGCATACAACATCATCCACTGCTTTTGGGGTCTGCACTTGTTTGTGAAGTTTCTCAAATATTTCAACATTTCTAAAGCAGTTTTTGATTGTTTCAAGCTTGGTGGATGATTTTGCTATTTGAGTGAAATTTTGGAAAACAATAAAATATGCTTCGTGGACATGTTCATAGAAAACCGATTAAATGCTTGTAAATGTGACTGAATTGTGTGTATAATAAACAGCCAATAGGAGGACAGTATTTCTATATTTATGTGTGATGGAGAAACGTTCATTTACTCTAGATATTTACTTGTCTATACGCTACCAGGGTTATTATTGTTAAATAAAAAATAAAAGCATAAAAAGCATTTTCGTTACTTGAAATAAATAAACATTAATAATTGCAATAAAATACAATTAAAAAAATATTTGATTTCAGCTAATTGCCAAGGCAACATTTTTCATTTTCATTTAGCAACTTGATGTACTAAAATAAGTAAAACTGAAATACAATCATAGGCGGAGCGTACAATCATAGGCGGGCCAGCTTCCCCTGGCCATGGGGACTTGGGGCAAAAATGCCACTAAATTGGACAAAAATGCCCCTGCACAAACAAATTAAATATTTTACGTCTGTTGCTAACAAAGTAAATATGAATAGACAGTGTCGATTGCGCATTAAATTAAGAACTGCTCATGTTGCACCGTATTTAATTTCAGGCGTTTTTTACAGTGTTGCGCATTTTAACCAATCACACACAATTCTGTTGAGCTTAGGAATGCAATGACCAATCAGAGGCGTTCAGATGAGTCATCGTTGAAACAGATCAGTTTTGTTGAGTGCGCGCGCGTTCGCTGACTGAATTCCGGACTCTTGCGAATACTCTCATCATAAACAACAAAGCGCAGATGTATGTACGCACAATGTAAGTAAGATATTCATTTAACAGTTTATACAGCTTCAGTGATTATAACGATCGTTTTGTTTTTTTGAGAGTGCTTAACCTCGCGATAGATCAATTAGTGATAATGTCACTTTCTATATATAATTTATTCGCTGTTTGAATAACAGTGGAAAAGAAACGTTATATAATTATCAATTTCTAACGTTTTTTATTAAATTGTAATCACGTTAAATACAAATTCAGTCCCATTAAACATTTTTTTTTTTTTAGCCTACATGGCACCTATGTCTGGTTCTTGCCTAAAAAGACGGGTTTATGATGTTTAATACATTTGGCTGCTTTTAGCCTTACCCTGGAGTTGGTTCACCCTCCGCCTATGAATACAATTTTATAAACGGTTAAAATAACTGACAAAAAACAACAAAATTACTAAACATTTAGCTAAAATGAAAATGAAAATGGAAAATATAAAAGTAAAAACTAATTAAAAAAAATATGTATATTAGAAAAGACCTAAAAAGTTTAAATGCAAATGAGAAATGTTGCCTTGGCAACTAGTTGAAATAAAATAAGTTGTGGAACTAAAATCCAAGGCAACATTTCTCATTTTCATTTATATTAACTTGATGTACTAAAATAACTAAAACTGAAATAAAAAATGAATAAACTATACAGACATAAAAAAAACACACAAAAAATATGCAAAAACATTAATTAAAATTAAAATGAAAACAGAAATTATGAAAAAAAAAAAAACTTCAATAGTATATTAATGAAAACAATTAATAAAACAAACAAAAACTTGAATGGTATATTAATGATCTGGTCTATATGATAGACAACATGAACATTGGGGTTTGCTGTTTGTGTGGTACCATTTCAATTTTTTGCGCCAAAGAGGATGTCACAATTAACGTAAAATGGCCTTTCAATGCTGTCCATCATGACCAAAGTCTTAGCTAATGTCATGCAATCTGGCATAACATACTGATGATGTTGCACAATCTGCCTTAGCTTTTATGCAAGATCTCACCTGACTCAACCTGTCTGATAAGCAACAATCATAAAGGACAGAGAAAAAACGTATACAGCGTGTGTCTGGCTTTACAATGAAGTTGAAAAAAAAAAAAACATTTCTAAGTGTAAAAGTGTATATTTTAGTGTTTGGTCATTTTTTATTCAAATAAATTAATACTTTCATTCAGCATAAGTTGAATTAAATTGATCAAAAGGGACAGTATAGACATTTATAATGTTACAAAAGATTTCTATTTCAAATGAATGCTGTTCTTTTGAACTTTCTATACATCAAAGAATCCTGAAAAATGAAATTGATCACAGTTTCCACAAAAATATGAAGCAGCACAACTGTTTTCAACATTGATAATAATCAGAAATGTTTCTAGAAAAATCAGCATATTAGAATCATTTCTGAAGAATCATGTGACACTAAAGTCTGGAGTAATGGTGTAGAAAATTCAGCTTTGCATCACAGGAATAAACTCTTTTAAAATATATTCAAGTAGAAAAGTTATTTTAAATTGTAATAATATTTCACAATATTTTTTTTACATAAATGCAGCCTTGGTGAGCAGAAGAGACTTCTTTCAAAAGCATTAAAAAACCTTACTCCAAACTTTGTAGTTGGAAAAAATAGTGTATATTTTTAGTGACTATATATCATCATTCATGTGGCATGAAATATATAAAAAAACATAAATCGTACTAGGACTAATTTGCTTGAAGATAGCAACAAATTGCTCCAAGCTTTTGCAGAGGTTTTAGAGCATCTTTCTCTAAAACTTTGTAAAAATTAATGTCATGTATGGCGACAGACCTGGTCCGGTAAAGGAGTCTTGTGTTGTTTTTTGTTTCAGGTGGTGTAGCATGACCTAGATGAGGAGACCAACGGAGAAGAAGAGCTATGGTAATGCAAAGAGACCTTCAGCGTCTGTCCCTGTCGTTTCAATTACAAGAGTGAGATTAATTTTCCATTTGCGGACCTCTGAAAGATGGCAACATCTTCCCAAAAACATTCCGCTGATAAATGAAAAGCAGCGGCACTCTAGAAATAATGACATGAATTACAGCACACTCTTACTGCGGTAATCGCAGGGTAGCTATTGGATATAAAGTCTGATCAATATGTCCTCTGAAGGCCCGCAGAAGGACGAGTGAGGAAAGCCAGTCAGGTGACCAAAGACGAAACCTGAATCGAGTAGAGTGACAAGGTAAGGATTGTATTTTTGTTGTGCGTTTTTGAAGACTGCATTGTGGCTAAAACTCATGGTCCTTAAGTGGAAGGTTGCTAGTTCAAATGAGCCGTGAACAATAAACATTGCACCCATGAGCAAGACACCAAACACCACGTCGCTCCAGGAGCGCCGTCCCTGTAATTAGTGTACTGTAAGTCACTTCAGATAAACAAAAACATCTGCTAAACAACTACCTGTTCTTAGAAGTGATTGCTTGGTTAGTTAAAACCATGTCATTATCTAGTGCAATGGCTCAGTTTGGTTTCTCTCTGTCGTTGCTGACATGCTAATAACCCTAATTTGATGGATCACTAAGAACAGCTGGACACAACACGTGTTTTGTGCTCTTCTTTTCAGTGCCACACCATATTTATTTGATGCATTTGTACATGAATTACCTTTACTATTTGCTAGCTGCAAATATGTTTTATTAATGGGCTTTTTGTGTTTAATTTATAAGAAATTGGATGGGTCAGGTTATGATTCAGGCCTATGAAAGCAACATGAGGTGACATATTTCACCCTGAAATCAAAAGAAAAAAGGGTAAACCTTTAGTTTAGGGACCAGTTTTCACAATTAACTAGTTGGTTATAACATCCATATTACTATCATATTGTCTGTTTATTAGTACTTGTAAAGCACATATGCGACCCTGGACCACAAAACCAGTCTTAAGTGTCAATTTTTCGAAATTTAGATTTATAGATCATCCGAAAGCTTAATAAATAAGCTTTCCATTGATGTATGGTTTGTTAGGATAGGGCAACTATTTGATTATCTGGAATCTGAGGGTGCGAAAAATCTAAATATTGAGAAAATCGCCTTTAAAGTTGTCCTTCCAGGGTCACATATTAATGTCTTATTCTGCATGACCATATTTCAGATCCCTTAATCCTACCCCATACCTAAATTTAACAACTACCTTACTAACTACTAATAAGCAGCAAATTAGGAGTTAATTGAGGCAAAAGTCGTAGTTAATATAGTTAATAGTGAGAATTGGTCCCCAAAATGAGGTGTGACCGAAAAAAAGAAAATATCTCACAATACCAAAAACGTACAAATATAGAAATAAAGAATTTTCCCTTTTTTTCTGATTTTCCCATTGCGTTTTATCAGACGCTTGACTTTTATTCCTGCACCTCCTTTCAGTTGGCCCATTGTCTCGCAGGATACAATTGAATTGCCGTCTCTCCTGCTTGTGCGGCCCATCACGACTGCAGCTGTGCATTATCCCATTACAGCCAAATAGTTTTGACACCGACTGACTAACCGATCTCATAGATAATATCATAAAGAGTGTGCTCGATACAAATCAGGTCAGGATAACTAATTTAACCCACCATACATATTTCTTATGTGTAACGAAACGCTGGAAAAATGAAATCAATAGAAATGTTTCTTGTTAATGAAGATGTACCGGGCTGACGTTTTTGTGGCCTGTGTGGCTTTCAGAGCTCGCTGTTTGATCTTAAATAAATCTCCCACCCACCACTGCGTTCAGATGGGTGGTCAACACAGACCCCTTTATCCTCCCCCCTTTACGTGTGGGTTTGTGTGTAAATGTATGTGCGACAGGGTATGTGAGTACACAAATCGAGGCTGTTAAACTAGTACTAAATCACATTTGTGATCTTTAGCAGATGCCAACAGCGGTGAAAACTGCTGACGGTCTAATATGAAACAGGATTACTTTAAGCTTGATTACTAGTTTAGTGGCAGAAATAGAGTTATGTGAAATGTAAATGATCACAGCGTTAATCCCCTAAATTTTCTATTAAATTTTCTATTAAATATGAAAGTAACATTTTTATTTCTAACACAGAGAGAATTGGATGAGCCGTTGTGCAAAAGCTGATAAACACACACACCTGTTAATTTTATATTATTGTGCCAAATCCCAAATCCCAATCCCTTGATTGTTTATTGATTTTTTTTTTCTTTTCTGTTTTTTTCCTGTTTCTGCTTTGCTTTACAATGATTTTACCAGGTTAAGGGATGTCACGTTTGGTAAAATCACTTTTAAACTTTTAGTTTTATACATTTATAAGTTATATAAGATAAATACTTAGTGATAGAGGTTAGTGAGTTTTTTTAATGAGTTTTGTATTTTTTTAAAATAAATTAATACTTTTATTCAGCAAGGATGCATTAAATTGATCAAAATGATCAGTAAAGACATTTATTGTGTTACAAAAGATTTCTATTTCAAATAAATGCTGTTCTTTTGAACTTTCTATACATCAAATAATCCTGAAAAATGCAATGAATAATGGTTTCTACAACAATATGAAGTGGCACTTCAACTGTTTTCAGCATAGAAAGGTTTCTTGAGCAGCAAATCAGCATCTTAGAATTATTTCTGAAGGATCATGTGACACTAAAGAAACACACATTTTAAACTGTAATAATATTTCACAATATTACTGATTTTACTGCATTTTTCATCAAATAAATGCAGCTTTGGTGAGCAGAAGGCACTTCAAAAACATTTAAATGTTAAAAACCCAAACTTTTGAACAAAGTCTACGTATTGTCATTAACCTCTTTAAAAAAGTAATTAATGAAGTCATTAAATTGTCATCAAATTAACAAAAAATTATAATAATAAAATAAAAAAAAAATAAAGACTTTTCTGGTTTGCGTGTTTATCCCACCAGTGCACTCGTCAATGTGAGAAATATATTTTAGGGTGTTAGTTAAGATGGCATAGAGGATATTATCTCTGGTCGACGGGCATGTGAAAACACACACACGCACAGAGTGTAGTGATAAAGTGAGAGCGGTCAGCCCCCTCACCCCTCCTCTATCACATACATCACTGACTCCCATTTACATGACGGTACGCATTGATCGGCCGTCATACTGATCACATTACAAGCCGACCAGATTAGATTTGCATTTTTAATTTTCCTTCCAAAAAAACTCCATTGACCGGGAGATGAGAGGGGAATTTTTGAGACGCATAAATGTTGGACAGAGGCCGTAGATGTCAATGGTGGATTTAAGTGATGTGCATTAAGTGACCGTAAACCTTAAGCACAGATTCAAGGTGAGACTGGTGCTCAAGATCATGATCATGTTTACACAGCCATAATATCACCAAGACAGTCCTTAAACTTATACTAAATTTGCCCTTATGGATTAAACAGTACAAAATCCCATTACCAATCTTGTTTCCTCATCATGTAAGTGTCAAAAAAGTGTTAGAGAATTTTTTTTTTTTTTAATTTGGAAAATCAAATACAGGCACACTTGACATGTATTGCACATTTCTAAACAAACACACCTCCCAATACTATAAACCATATCAGCGAATCACCTTTAACTGAACTAATGGACTGCAGTGAAATGTTCAGGATATGTTGAAAATTAGATAAATATTTACAAGTCATGAGGCATACCTAGTGCTTTTTTTGCAAAAAGTGGCACGCATGTACACTACGATTCAAATTTTTGTGGTCAGTAAGATTTCTTAATTTTTTAATGTTTTTAAAAGAAGTCTCTTATGCTTGCCAAGGCTGCATTTATTTGACCCAAAATACAGTAAAAACAGTACAATTTTGAAATATTATTTGAATTTAAAATAATTGTTATTGACATACCAATGAGTAAATTGTAAAATGTAATTTATTCATTTGATGCAATGCTGAATTTTCAGCATCATTATTCCAGTCTTCAGTGTAACATGATTCTTCAGAAATCATTCTAATATGCTGATTTGCTGATCAATAAACATTTCTGATTATTATTAATGTTGAAAACAGTTGTCCTGCTTCATATGTTCGGGGAAACGGTAATACATTTTATTTTTCAGGATTCTTTGATGAATAGAAAGTTCAAAATAATCATAAAATAATAATAATAATAATAATAATAATAATAATAAAAATAATAATACATGCTATCATTTACTCATCCTTACGGTTTATTTTGTGTTCTGCAGAAGAAATACATACAGGTTTGGAACTACAGGATGATGAAAAGTTTCACTTTTGGGTGAACTATCCGTTTTTTTGCAGGCCACTTTGAGCTTTCAAGATTCTGTCCAAAATTATGTTGGATTTATAATCTAGTACAAAGACTGAATGAGACTCTAAAACCAAATAGATGGTTGAGTGAGACTGGCTGCGAACTAAGAGTAACCTCATGACCCCTAATCATTAATAACACTAAATGACATATAACTGGCTATAGTGGGGAACATTTTAACCCTTTGTTTAAAAAGATAAAACTTTTCCATTGTTGCTTATCTTGAATTCAGCCTTAGTCTTGATCACAATCAGAGTGTATCATTGATAGAGGCTTATTGCTTGATATTTATGGTCTTTTGCCTTTGATTTCACAATAGATTGGTAAGACACTGGAAAGTGGTGGAAAAACAAGTTCATGCAAGCCAGATTTGAACTCATGTTCCTGAGATCACCCACACAACCCACTATGCCATCTTGTCTGATCAAGTCTGTTGTACATTAGTCTCTGATCTCAAGAGGTGCACTAGCAACTGATGCTAGAGGCTGCGGTCTCCTTGTTAGTGCGCCTGCCTCCCATTCCAGTGACCCGGGTTCGAGTCAGCTCGGAGCGGGTGAGAGTAGGACCCGGGGTGGTTACATATGCAAGTATCCATGGCAACTTATTCTCTGAACATATTCTGCTCCGGAGCAGTAAGACTATAATTTCTATAGTAAAAATACATATATGATATGTCCTATATAATCAGCATCAAACAAACAATATAAATCTTATTCTCAGTGATTTAAGATATTAAAGATTTAACAAAATGATTGAAAAAAGATTGCACAACCACCAATCAGGTGGCGATATGCACTACATATGTAAATGGCCACTGAACAAAAGAAGAATAAATAAGTAGTAAGGCGCGCTTTTTCTTAGCGTCTGTTTCCCTGGTGACTCATCGGTTCATCACTCTTTTGAGGATGTCTTGTGTGTTAACCATGAACACACTCTAAGTTGACTGAACTTACTCCCAGACACGTTTTTGGAACCAGCATTCCTCAAGTAAGCAAGGTTTGGGTTAATCAACCAAGAGTTCAGGGTATATGTGACGGTAAGTTAACCTGGCTTTCTGGAATACCCCAAGGAGAGTAATTAGGAACTCAGGCAGGTAAACGGGAACAGAGAAAACTAAACCAAAACAGAACATAGGACAGCAATGAGTCACCTCTCGATATTTTAGCTGACCAAATTTGATGTATATATACTCTAGCATAATTTTTGATCGTGGTGAAGTGAGTTTGCTTGTCACATATCCACGTGGTGTACACTAAATACTGTAGATGCTCACACAGTCAAAACGTGTCGTCTGTCGATAACTAATGGTTTCGACCGAATATTTTTGGCTGTCAAAATTCAGTGCATCACTACTTAAAAGAGTGCAAAATATCCATAGATTGGACAGAAGAAAGTCTACAGACACATCTTGTAGAGTCCAACACTTTGCTTCCAAGATCCTTGGTGTTGTAATAGCCTTTGAACGTCATGTTATTGTGTAATGATATCATGGAAAGTTGACACTGAAGTACCCAAGTTCCCAAGATTCTTTGCGCTGTAAAATTGCCTTTGAATTTGAGGGTAACAGTGGCTTGTTTGGCATGGAAAGGACTGTTATTTTAAAGGGGTCCTATTATGCTCTTTTACAAAGTCTTGATTTTGTTTTGGGGGTGTACTAGAACAGGCTCGTGCTGTGATTGGTTAGCTGGGCCAGTGTGTGTTGTGATTGGCACCACTCGGCGCCTGGACGGGAAATGTCACGCACCTTACCATAGCTGCCTGCTGTCCAAACGAGTCGTTCGTTGTAGTTTTGAAAAGTGATTTCTGTTAAATTTAAAATATCTCCTTTTGAAGTGGACTTTGAGCTTTGAAACTCCGCAGATCTTTTTTATGCTCAAACAGTAACATTACAGACTAACTAAAGTTGAAAAGTGAAAAAGCATAATAGGACCCCTTTAAATCCCTACACCCTGTAGAAGCTTCAAAGTTTCTGCTGTGAAGGCCGAAGCCTTTGTAAAGGAGCATCTACTGTACATGGTCGTTTCTGATTCGAACATGCTAATGTTTGTAACTTAGACCGACTTCTTCCGAACTCCGGTCGCATTAAAGAGAGAGGGTGTGCAAACAGAAGTCTCTGCCACCTCCTGTTCTCTTCCTTATTTCCCAATCTGTTTTGTCTTGACATATCCATTAACTCATAAATCCAATACAGTGGAGCTCAACAGAATTTATCTTCTATGGGTCTACAAGTGAGGTTGGGTGGAGGGAGCGAGAGGAGACCGGAGAGGAGGAGAGAGGGTTGGGAAATGATGTGAAGATCAATCGGTCCCTGGGCTGTCACTCCGCTCACTCGTTTTCACATCCATCTCCACCCCTCCTCCCTCCATCCGTCGGAGACTGACACCAACCCTCCTTTCTCTGGCAGGCCCGGCAGATTCTGCAGGCGCGGCTGTTTCGGGGCCACAATAATCCGATTGAGTGTGGGATCAATGACAAGCTGTGGTCAGCGATCAGTAGTCGCTCCTGCTCCCATTGCACGCTGACCACAGGATCCCCAAACCGCTGACCGCCCAACCAGCATGGCCTGACCACTAATTTGGTCCACTATGTCGAGGCTCCCGGCCAAGGTGGGCAAGTGAAACTGGCATGTGAAAAGTCTAAAATAAACTGCAATTATGATTCCAAAAGTTTAAGGTTGGACACTTTCCTGTTACTGGTTCTAGTAACAGCAAGAACATGAGTTTACCTTAAAATTAATTCTCTTGGTCCCATTATACATGAATTGATGCCAGATTTTATACTTGAAAGTTTCCCAACTTTTGTAAACTTTCTGGACCAAAAGTTATGCTTTTGTCTGAAATTTGAGTGGTCAAGAAGTCTGCACCATTGCCTCTTCAGAGTTTTTATTGTAAGTTAATTCGAATAAAAGTGCCCAATAAATAACTACTTACTGTAAACCATCACTGTATGTACAGTATGTTGACAAACACTCACTTTGCATAAGTTTTTTCTTAAATTAACTGTTTATTGCATGGCCTGATGACTAATTTGGTCCGCTTTAGTAAAAGTTGAACACGTTACTGCAGCTCAACTGGTTTTCGTAATGGAAAGGTTATTGTTTTACCTTAAAATTAATGGTCTTGGTCCCCTGTTTATGCTGAAATTGATTGCACAATTTATACTTGAAAGTTTCCCAGCTCTTGAGAAATGAATGGACCGAAAGTGGTTATTTTTTTGTGTGAAATGTAAGTGTTTGATAAATCTGCACCATTGCCTCTTCAGAGTTTGTATTGTAAATGCATCTGAATAAAAGCATCTACTAAATAACGACTTACTGTTAACAATCACTTTATGTAGAATATATTGAAAAACACTCACTTTACATAAGCTATTTCTTTAACTGTATTTATTGCATTGCCTGACCACTAATTTGGTCCACTTTTAAATGTTAAACATGTTCCTGTAGCTCAACTACTCCTAGTTATGGCAAGGTCATTGGTATACCTTAAAATTAATGCTCTTGGTCCCCTGTTTACACATGAATTGATGCCAGAATTTGAAAGTTCCCCAGCTCTTGACAACTTTATGGACTTAAAGTGATGCTTTTTGTCTGAAATTTGAGTGGTCGATAAATCTGCACCATAACCTCTTCAGAGCTTCGCCCGTGGGTGTTGGTCAGCCGTCCTCTCCTCTTGATTGTGTTTGTGTGCTTCTTGTGTACTTGCGGTGTTCTCGGGTTTCCTTAATGGTTCCCAGGATGCATTGTGGCTGTGGCAGGGGGGGGCTCAATGAGACACATGAGATGCAGTCCAGCAAAGGATATGGCCATCATTGACATCTTCCGCAATTCATATCCTCAGCCATTGCAGAGAATGTACACATCAGTAAACACCTTTCCGATTCGTGCATTAGCCACTAACAGCATTAGGAAGTTGGAATCACAGGTGATGGAACCAATTGTTCCATTAGCGTAACGTTTTTGTGCCACTTTCCCAAAAGATTATAGCTCTCTCTCAATAACCTTTACTCTTTCCCAGGAAGCTTCAGACTATGCATGGAAAAACTTTTCTACGTAGTTCACAGTTTTTTTTACAATAATCACACAGAATCAGCATTATTCTGGTCAGAGGTTTGCTCAATATCTTTGTAGAAACTAATTAACGTCGGTGCATCTGATGTGGATGGATGGCTTTTTAATGATGTCAGCTGAAGTGAATATGCAAGCGTTCCTGCGCCAATGGCAGATTGCAGATTGATTTCTCTAGGGTGTCATTACATATTATTAAAATCTCATGCACCGAGTGAGAAGAAAGTTGTTGAAGACATCAAACGGTACATTTAGTCTCCATCAACAGGCTTCTTCTAGAAATGTGCTTCACTATTTCACTGCTCTTCTAACTCACAGAAAGTATTGTCAAGAAATGCAGTACTGATGAAAACTTACCAAAAGAGACAAACTGCAATTAGTGGATAGTGATGAGATTTATACTGTTACTGCATAGCAGATTACACAGTTAGAATAAAAATAAGCGACTAGACTACTTATTTTCACGTAATGGACTTGCAGCCACACCTTGAGACCAAAATAATGAGACTATTGTTTTCTCTAGAGCTGCTTATAGCTGAATTGAACTTGTTTTCTCTAGAGCTGCTTATAGCTGAATTGAACTTGTTTAATAATTGATTAACTTTGCAGCATTGACAGTTTTTGAACTGAATTGAATCAATATTGAATTAAATTGAGCTGAATAATGACACTATTGTCTTCTGTAGAGAGGTTTTACAGCTGAAATTTAATAAATGATGTTTCATTAATGATTACTTTTACAACATTAACATTAGTTTATCACTGTGATGCTGCTTTGAAACATTTTTTGTTGTATAAAGTTCTATATAAATTTGGGTAGCATTTACCTTGCTCTGTGTTTGCTTACTGGCCCAAGTCAAAAGAATCCACCCAGAAAGGTATAGTTCACCCAAAAATAAGCTTTGTCAACATTTCTAAGATATTTTGAAAAACGAAAGTCAATGGGGTCCAATTTAGTCATTCCTCAAAATATATTTGTCCATGTTCCATAGAAAAAAAGATTGTCAAGTTTTAGAACAAAATGAGGGTGAGTAAATAACAAAATGTTCATTTTTTGAGAGAATTGTCCCTTTAAGTGTGGATTGTTTTGACTTTGGGCCACTAAGCTAAGCATCCACCTAGCAACCGCATAGCAACGTTCTAAAAACCTTTCAAAGTGACTTCTGAGCAACCTGGTATTATGGTTGTAGTATGGTTATGGTATATGTGGTTCAGTGAATACAAAAAAGTCTTTGTCATATGATTTCAACCTCTTGTGATTAACATTAGCATTTACCAAAAGCATTAGTCTAAAAATAAATATATAAATTGTATTGATGCCATCAAGATTTTGTCTTCTGGAACTGGATGTTCTTGTTAGTTCTTGTTGATGTTGAATGTTCCAGTCTGTGTAATTGTTTAAGATGTGTATATACAGTCTATGCACTCTTTGTCAAAGCACTAATTTTTCTTTCATACATATGAATGGCCTCAGAGAGCCACTGTCCCGTTGCAAGAGTTCATGGGTGTAATGCTACCCCTTTCCTGTGGGCCCTTGGTACCGATCCGGTCCAGGCTCCGGCTCAGGGTACCATTGATTTCCCAGCACAGGCCGGACGGCCCACACCAGATAAGAAGAAAGAGGATAGAAACGCAGTCTCTCTGTCGGCCCCTAGTCTGTACCACTCTGACAGCCGCTGTACGGCAGTCCAAATGATTACATGTGATGCTATTTATTAGCGTCTACTGTAAAGATCTAGTGTTGATGTCTTTTCAGAGTTTTAGTCCTCATATCCATGATAATATGATATAGCATGATATCTTTTGGAAACACAAGCAGGTTTATCTGTCAGTGTATTTTCAGCCATATGAAGTTACCCATAAGCACCTGCAGAGGGTGTTGCAGTGTCACACGATACACTGTGCTGACACACCGGCATCAGTTTCTTATTATCCACTGTTCCGGGATCAGCTGAACAGCAATCCCAGATGGGAATCGTCATTGTTTTAGCATCAGAGATTACCTCAAACCATCAGATATAGCTACTTTAGCTCCCAGTAAGATGCATTTTACTGATTTTTACTCAAATATGAGTTTGGGGTCAGTATGTTATTTTATTTTATTTTTTTAAGAAAAGGTGCATGAAATTGATCAAAATAGACTTACTGAGACATTTATAATATTACAGAAATGTTCTATTTCAAATAAATGTTGTTATTTTTAACTTTCTATTCATCAAAGATCCCTGAAAAATAGTTTCATGGTTTCCACAAAAACATTTTCAGCATTGATATTAATCAGAAATATTTATTGAGCAGCAAATCAGCATATTAGAATTGTTTCTGAAAGGTCATGTGACACTGAAGACTGGAGTAATGAAAATTCGGCTTTGCATCACAGAAATAAATTACATTTTAAAATGTATATACATAGAAAACAGTTCTTTTATTACACTTTATCAAATAAATGGAGCCTTGGTGAGCAAAAGAGACCCAAAAAACAAATTAAACGAAACAACTTTTGAACAGTAGTGTATGTTTATAAGTATAGAAAGTTATTGCAGAACAGCGGATGTTTTTTCTTTGTTTTGGTTTTCTGCCAATAATCAGTTTTAGTAATTGCATCTCATTTGTGGCAAACAATAGCAAAGGAAACCACAAATCAGATGCCTTCTATATCTCATTTTAATTTGACATTAAATGTGTCAGATGTTTCTCTTAAAATCAAATTTCTCAAACTGTGCTCAGATTTAGCAACAATACAGTCTACAATCAAAAGTCTGAAATCTCAAGTATTTCTCATAGAAATTCTGAGCTGATATACACATAGATTTGAAACAAAGTTATACACCCATTATTCTCATGAGATATGAAAGCGCAAACTCTGAGAAATGTATAGTGTTTTTAAAATATTGGATGTTTGAAATGTTGTAGCCATGATGGCTGAACAGAACCTGACAATTTAAAAATGTGATGTCACATTTGAAAAGTTGTTGAGATCAGAATGAAAATGATCTGATTTTAAACAAAATCTCATTTTCCATTTCAAACAAGCTAAAACCCAAAGATCAACTGAGAGCGAGATGGAGTGAAACAATGTCTGTCTTCACTCGTCCCGGGGGGAGAAGTGAGACCCTTTTAAGTGCTGTCTCTCTCTTCCTCCTGTCTTCCAGCCCTTCATCCTTCTCTCAGCTCGATGACATCCTATCAGGCTCAGAGCCCAGTAGTCGATAGCCCATTAGTAAATAAGGGATGCATAATTTATTAAATATGCTTCAGATACATTTTCCAGCCTTGGGTTACCAGTCATATCTCTTTGAGGAGTTTAGCTTTAATTAGGGTCTCCAGCAGGGGCGTCTCGCTCAAGTGTCTGTGAGTAACGACACTCTGGACTGTCTCTGGTGACAAGGATGTTAAGAGGGAATGAGGGTGATTTGGCTTGCTGTCAGAGCATTTTCTCGTTTGCAGCCTCTGGTAATCATATACCTGCTCAAACCAGCGTATGTTGAGTCTTAGATGCTGATGTGCTGCTGTCTCAACCAGGCTTCTTAACTAGCTTAAGCAATGAGACTTCGTTGGTCACGTTAGTTGACCAGCTTTGGTAGATCAGTTATAGACTATAAACTACATAAACCAGTCTAGACCAGAATGGAAATTCATTTATTGTCTAAGCTGGTCTTTTTAACAGGGATGACACACATTTTACTTAAAATGAAAATAAACAAATAAATAAATAAATTAATTAATTGTATTTTGCTTAAAGAAAATAAAGCCTTTTTTAGAATCACATTTCTGTAATTGTTTTTTTTTGTTGTTGTAGCATATTGTTTTTTTGTTATTTAAATAGGCATAGATTAACTCAAGTAGTACAACAAATACTACCTTTCTTATTTTAGTAAAAACCTTTTTATTTTAATAAAACTACAAAGAAATACTACCATTATGTATAAACACATAACACATATAAACCGTTTTACAATTTACATGTAATGCTAGGAGCTGAGCAAAGGCGAGATGAGGCGGATCCACGTGCAAGCTGAGCTTATTAACAAATGATAATAATAAGTGGTATAAATACACAGGGAAACGAGTTAACAAGGTGGGAGGAGCCAATGAAACACCATATCAACACATAGGCGTAACTAGGGCAACAAACAAGGGAGCAGAGGAACAAGGCAAACAGTAGGTGAGCACAGAAACAATGGGAATGGAAAAAAAATTCAACTCAAAAGTCCTTCAACACAAGACTGGGATTGTGACAGAATCCCCCCCTCTAAATAGCGGATTCTGTACGCTCCTAAAAAGGTGGGCCAGGTCAATGGAGAGGAAGTAGAACTGGAGATGAGGGCAGAGCAGGAAACCAAGGCGGAGCCGGCAGAGCAGGGAGCGAGGGCGGAGCCGGCAGAGCAGAACACCACCAGGGCGGAGCAGACAGAGCTGATGACCACCAGGAAGGAGCAAAAGATCACCAGGGTGGAGCAGATGGAGCTGTAGACCACCAGGGCGGAGCAGGCGGAGCTAAAAACCACCACAGCAGAGCAGACAGGATCGAAGATCCACACGGTGGAGCAGATGTCCACCAAGGTGGAACTGATGGAGCGGAGGACAACTTCAGCAGAGATGAAGGTGCAGGGGACCAGCGCCGTGCACAGGGGAGTGGCTCTTTGGCTAGAGCCACTGCCCCTCTTCCCTCATTGGCTGAGGTGCCCCTCTCGAACCCCCCCAGCAAAATGTGTTCCCTGTGTCCAGATTTGACTGCAATAATAATGCAAAAACAAACACTTCACATAAACCTTTAATGTCAACTTTTACAAAAAGTAGTCTAATTTCCAAATACATAATCTAATTCAAGTTAGTAATTATGGTTGAAAACAATGTTCCCAGCAACTAGGGAATGCACAGTCCTGTTTATATATTTAAATATAGGGCTATATAGCCATGTGGCTACACCATGGTGCATAATTTAGAGAGAATATTTAGTAAATATTTAGTACCAAAAAATCCCCTTAAAATACAAATTGTTAAAGACAAAAATATTATTGAATATATATATATGCCCTAACCCCAGTGATTTCGGCCACTGCCCCTCAAAATGTCTGTGCCCGGCCCTGCAGGCTGAGCAGATGTCCACCAAAGTGGAGCAGACAAGGCAGGAGACCACCAAGGCAGATCAGGCAGGACTGCAATAGAGAGCACAGAGAGGTTAACAACGGCCTCTGCAGTAATAACAGGGCAGACTGTGAGTTCAAAAGCGGTCTCCATGGCCGTGACAGGACAAGCAGAAAGTTCTGGGATGGCTTCCTTGGCTGTGACAGGGCAGACAAGGGATTCAGGGACGGCCTCTTTGGCTGTGACAGGACAGGTGAAGAGCTTAGAGATGGCCTCCATGGCCGTGACAGGACAGGCAGAGAGTTTAGGGATGGCCTTCTTGGCCGTGACAGGACAGGCAGGGAGCTCAAGGGCGACCTCTGTGGTTGAGACAGGGCAGGCAGGGAACTCACAGGCTGGCACCAACACAGGACTGAGCTCTTGGGCTTGAGGTGGCTCTGGAGTGGACTCATGGACTGGAATAGGTTCTGGAGTATACTCATGGGTTGGAGAGGGCCCTAGAGTGGACTCATTGACTGGAACAGGTTCTTGAGCAGACTCAAGGACTGGAGCTGGCTCCGCAGCAGACTCTTGGACTGGAGAGGGCTCTGGAGCAGACACCGATACCTCAGAAGTGTGTATGGCCCAGATACACTAAATGGAGACCGCTATTAATGGAAGGGCAGTGGAAGGTGGGAGAAACTCTGAGATCACCAGGCTTGAGAACGCCGAGGTTGCCGGGTTTGAAAGCGCTGAGGCTGCAGAGCTGGGTATGTCGGCCACCTGTACCGACAACAGTGGTTGGTCTGCCAAACTGGAAGCCAACCTCAAACACCTTTGGACCACCTGGGTGTCTTCAGATGCAACATTCACCATGACCGGGAACACTGGAGTGGCATCCATGTTGGCTGAAGACTGTGGTGTGACATCCATGATGGCTGGAGGCTCTGGCATGGCGGCCATAAAGGGTGGAGAATCTTGAGTGGCGGCCATCTTGCGGAGAGGCTCTGGACTGTTGGCCATCTTGTAGAGAGAGGCTCTGGGCTGGCAGCCATGATGGGACAAGACTCTGGAATGGCAACCATGACGGGTCAAGGCTCTGGAATTGCAGCCATAACGGGTCGAGGCTCTGGAATGGCAGCCATGATGGGACAAGGCTCTGGAGTGGCGGCCAAGTCATGATGAGACTCTGGAGTGGTGGCAAATGACAGGACGGGACTCGATTTGAAGACATTACAAACACTGGGCTCGTAATGCTCAGTGTAGGGCATGCTGGAATCTGTAGTCTATCCAGCTCCTTGGCCACTGGAGTAGATACGTGCACTGCCACGGGAGTACCGTGGGACTCGCAGGACCCAACGCAATGGGGTGCGGCATGGGACAACACTTCATGGGCGAGTGCTGGTGCGGGTGGGAAGAGACTTGTGTGTATGTGCGGGATGCGGGAGAATAAAATTATTTGTGGGACTACCGCAAAATAGAAATTATCTAAACATAAAATGTCTAAAACATATAAATTGTTATTTATCTGTTGCACAAAAGCAAAAAGAACAACTAATATTAATATTAAAATTAAAAAAAAGTTAAAAAAGTTTCTATTTATAACACGTGTTTAAAGGGTGTAGCTAATCACAGACTCAGCTGTTGATTTCTGGAACGCAATGGCCAATCAGAGGTGAATAAGTTAGAATCCACTCACCGCAGTGCTGTTATAACACGTGTTTAAAGGGTGTAGCTAATCACAGACTCAGCTGTTGATTTCTGGAACGCAATGGCCAATCAGAGGTGATTAAGTTAGAATCCACTCACCGCAGTGCTGAAATTGCGTGCTCACGAATCCGCTCATTTTAACACACGAAGTGTAGACATTGTGAAAGATTCATTGTGCATATGTTCATTGTGCATATGCTCATTGTGTTATAACAGAGCTTTATGAGATCGCGATTAACTGAGATGTCAGCTTTTAGTGATAATAAAGGAAGCGCGCTGCTCGCATTCTGCCATGCCAAACCATGCACGCAGCAGCCCATGCTTGCTTTTCTGTTAAAAATAACAGTGGTTTGTGAATGTTGATGCTTAGCCTAAATAACAAATATTTTATCGGGAGTGTTTATGCTGGGATGTTGTGGAGCTTAGGAGATGTTACAGAACCATTTCATGTAAATTTCTTCGATGTACTGAAAAAGTCTATATAGATTACTTTTATGCGGGCTTTTGCGGGCGGGAGCGGG
>NW_015626039.1:295904-298086 GCF_001515625.1 Sinocyclocheilus rhinocerous | reverse complement strand
GCGTGCTCACGAATCCGCTCATTTTAACACACGAAGTGTAGACATTGTGAAAGATTCATTGTGCATATGTTCATTGTGCATATGCTCATTGTGTTATAACAGAGCTTTATGAGATCGCGATTAACTGAGATGTCAGCTTTTAGTGATAATAAAGGAAGCGCTGCTCGCATTCTGCCATGCCAAACCATGCACGCAGCAGCCCATGCTTGCTTTTCTGTTAAAAATAACAGTGGTTTGTGAATGTTGATGCTTAGTCTAAATAACAAATATTTTATCGAGAGCGTTTATGCTGGGATGTTGTGGAGCTTAGGAGATGTTACAGAAAAATCCATCCAGCGCAGGTCTCTACACTGGAGCTTGCTGCCTACTGCCCCCTCCCAAAAAAAGTTTAGGGGTAACATCCTCCTCATCTGCCACTCCCACGGTAAATAGGGGCCTGCTTAACAACAACAACACATAGTCCAAAAATTCACCGAACGACCCTCGAGGAGCATCATGGATTAACTTGTCCTTGAGTGGAAAGTTCATAACAGAAAAAGTCAATGAGAGCATAATCCGGCAGATCAGAAACATTTGCAGGAAAATCTGAATGTGCTCCACGAGGGTACGATTACCTTGGCTCAGGCGGACTAACTCAACTGCTGGATCCATAGTGTGGTCAGTCGTTCTGTAATGCTAGGAGCTGAGCAAAGGTGAGATGAGGTAGGTCCACATGCAAGCTGAGTTTGTTAACAAATTAAAAGACTAACAAAACACAGGAATACAAGAGAACAGGAAACCACAAGCTGGAAACAAGGAACCCCAAGCATCTACAGGGAACACAACGACTGACAAACAAGCACTGAAACACAAGGCATATATGCACAGGGAAACGAGTTAACAAGGGGGAGGAGCCAATGAAACACCATGGCAACTAGGGTATCTAGGGCAAAAACAAGGTAGCAGAGGAACAAGGCAAACAGGGAGTGAGCACAGAAACAATGGGAATGGAAAACATTTCAACTTAAAAGTCCTTCAACACAAATCAGGGAAGCACAAGACTGGGATTGTGACATTACAATTACTAAAATATGTTTTTTTTTTTTTTTTACTGCCATTACCTATAAACGTTTTTTTTTTTTTTTTTACATTTAAAATGTTCAACTTAGGATGTTTCTCTGACAATTTCAATAATATATGTAATAATAATATATGTTAATCTATTTTAAATCAATTTTTTCTACTATTATCTATAAACACTTTACACTAAAGTTGTCCCAGAGTCAGTTACACCTTCAATCCCAGACTTCTCAACTCCACCCACTGGATCCCAATCTCCAGAATTCTAATCCATGTTCACTATTGTGCTGCAACTTACCTGCCTACTCACCTGTTGACATTTAATCTTCTATCATCAGCGATCCATCCAGTGGAATCCGCCTTCATCCCGCAAAGACATACACTTTTACTCACCAGGTAACTTTCAGTTTAATTCCATGAACTCTACTACCATACCTGAAATCATTATTTGTCCTACATCTGCTTCTCTAAATAAACATCTGTTTGTGTGAACGTTACCTGTGTTGTCTCCTTCTGTTTGCTGACAGAAGACCAGACCAACATGCAATGCAATGCAGAAGCAAGCGATGACCGTAGTCCAGATCCCTTTGCTGAATTAGTACAAGCACTCCGTCAATTACTGCTGCATCCAGTACCCACTTCTTCAGCAACTCTGCCAGTCCCATGGCAAGAAGACTGCTGCTTCCTTGTCTGTGCACGATCAACTTTACCAATTACACCAAGGTAAATCCTCTGTAAGTTACTATGCCCTCCAATTCCGCACTTTGGCTGCTATCAGTGGATGGAATGAGACCTCCCTAATAACTGTGTTACTGAGCTTCATCCAAAGATCCATCAGAATCTCCCAATGTATCATGGCTTGTGCTCTTGATCAACCCACTCAGCTTACTCCGTCCGCCACACCATCTGTCACTCCTCCAGCACCTGAACCTATGCAAGTTGACACCTTCCATCTGATCCGTGCAGAGCGTCAGTGGAAAATACTCAACTAACTATGTTTATACTGTGGGGCTGAAGTACACCTGCTACCAACCTGTTCCGTTCTACCTCCACGTCCAGCTGTAAATACTATTCAACTACCTCCCATGATTGCACTTTTAACTAGAACTGTGGTTGTATTAAC
>NW_015626039.1:289882-295884 GCF_001515625.1 Sinocyclocheilus rhinocerous | reverse complement strand
CACTCCGTTTCAATGCAAGCCATTATCAATTCCGGATCAGCTGGTGACTTCATCTCACCTAAATAGACTCCACCTCAAGAAAACACCCTGCTCACAAGTCCTAAGTATCCACTCCATTCTGGTGGTCACATTCAACAATGTACCCCCACCGTCACGCTCTGCATTGGATGTATCTATCAAGAACCAATTTCATTCATGGTGCTGGAGGCTTATATCACTAACGTCATCCTGGGGCACTCTTGGATGTCACAACATTCCCTGATAATATGTTGGAATACTGAAGAGATCCAAAAATAGAGTGAATACGGTGTATAGTGTCCAGAATTGTTTAATGTCTGTTCAGAAGCCACCATTATATATTGGAATACTGAAGAGATCCAAAAATAGAGTGAATACGGTGTATAATGTCCAGAATTGTTTAATGTCTGTTCAGAAGCCACCATTATATAAGTCTGTCATAGAGCAACCATCTTCTGCTGCCATCATCACCCTTAATTCCACCACTATTGAGAGCCCAGAGACCAACAACAAACAGGAGGTCCCCCACGAGTATTGGGCGTTCCAGGATGTCTTCAGTAAGCAGTTGGCCACCAAGTTACCTCTTCAACGGCCATGGGACTGTGCTATTGACCTGCTGCCTGGGGCTACCTTAACCAAAGTAAAGATAATTTGTTACATTTATATAGCGCTTTTCTGGGTACTCAAAGTGCTTTACATGGAAGGGGGGAATCTCCTCAATCACCACCAATGTGCAGCATCCACCTGGATAATGCGATGGCAGCCATATTGCACCAGAACGCCCACCATACACCGGATTATTTGTAGAGATTAGACAGAGTGATGAAGCCAGTCAGTATATTGGGATGATTAGGAGGCCATGATGATGGACCGAGGCCAATGGGCGAATTTGGCCAGGATGCCGGGGTTACACCCCTACTCTTTTTCAAAGGACATCCTGTGATTTTTAATGACAACAGAGTCAGGACCTCGGTTTAACGTCTCATCTGAAGGACGGTGCTTTTTGACAATATAGTGTCCCTATCACTATACTGGGGCATTAGGACCCACACAGAACACAGAGTAAGCACTAGTGTTAATTTTGTCAGCAATTTTTATTTTTTTTAAATTTAGTCTTAGTCCTGTGTCAAATGTAATTTTTAGTTTTTATCATATTTAGTCAACTTGTCCTGTTTTAGTTTTAGTCGACTAAATGTCTGAGCATTTTAGTCAGTGGAAACATTTTCGTCATATTTTCGTCTTACTGTATAATGGTTTGTAGCGTCTGCGTAGAATCATGCATGATCTTTGGGGCTTTATGGCTTAAGAGACCCTTTTAGCCTTTTGACATTTGCATATAAATTACAGTTCTGGTCAGAGACTTTACGTTTGTATGGAGGTTTAAATTGCCAAATCTCGGTGGACGGACAGATCAAGTAATGGTAATATTGATTCTGCTACAGTTAATTCAAAGATCTAATCTAAATATTTATTATGAATCATAACCAGTTATAATTCGTCATAAATATTTCCCTTTTTGAGTTGAAAAACCCTACAGTTAAATTGATAAAATATTATTTTGCTCAATTTTAATTGCAATCATTGATGTCATTTGGGAAATGTATTTTTACATTTGATCAGAAGTTGCTCTCACCAATAAGCAAAAATCAATGGAATATCGATTCGTATGCATGGTTTGTTTTACCTCATCTAGTGTTCATATTTATAACAGGATATCAATTAGAGGCTAAATAAACATAGACTTTACATGTACACTTGCTCTGTTTACGTTATGAAAACTGGTGTAACATAAACCTACTGTCAAATATTACAACAGAGAAATTCCTAATAGTAATTCCAATAATTTCAAATTGCATTAATGTTTCTCTTTTAAAACGATGGCAAAAAAGATTTATTGCCGCACATAGGTTGAATAAGTAACATTACAATCAACAACCACTATCGCAAACAATAGAGTCAAGATCCATGACAGAACACAGACTGGCTGAACGACACTTTCATTTAAGCAGAATACCTCAAATGGAGATTGCTGAACTCCAGCTTACTTGTGCAGTACTATATGTTGGTGTTTCTGGATCAGGGCGCCTCCACAGAGAGAGCGCATGTGAATGTTTGCCAGATTGCATAAAGCAAAAAGCCGGGAAAGTACGTATCTGTTTAACAGAAAAGCTCTGATTGGAGGATCTTAGTTCTTGATATCTGGCAACCACAAACTTGAACGCTCGCATAATAGTGTCTTGTACAGCAGTCTGAAATGTTTTGGCTCCACTTTTTTCAACAAAAATAAAAATGTTTTGTTAAAGTTTTTGTTCTTTTAACATTTTAGTCTCGTCTTTTTTTCGTCAACAATATTGCATGTTGATATAGTCTCATTTATCGTTTAATGCCCTTATTATCGTCTCGTCATCGACTCGTTTTAGTAAGGAGAAAAAACTTTGCTGAACACTTCGCATCATAGATTTCGTTAATAGTAGTGAGCACATCCTGCTGGTCTCCCTAACACCTCTTCCAGCAGCAACCTAGTTTTCCCAGGAGGTCTCCCATCCAGGTACTAACCAGGCTCAACCCTGCTTGGCTTCAGTGGGCAACCAGTCTTGGGCTACAGGGTGATATGGCTTCCCTTGTCCACTCCGGAGCAGAAGGCCATGGAGGAATATCAAACAGAACTTAATTTGTCCATCAACATCCGCTGCTGCATCAAGCTTCTTTTTTGTGAGTAAGAAGGACAGAGGCTTGCGGCCGTGCTCTTAACTCCCAAACAGTCACGTATCGCTACCCCCTTCTTCATATCCTTGCAGCCCTTGATCAGTTACTTGGAACTCGCATCTTAACCAAGCTGGACCTGCGGAGCGCGTACAACCTCATTTGGACATGCAAGGGTGATTAATGGAAGACCATCTTTATTACACCAACAGGCCAACACGAACATCTTGTGATGACGTATTGACTGTTCAACTCACCGTCCGTCTTCAAAGGGTTCATGAATGAGGTCTTGTGGGAATTCCTCCATCACTTCGCAATCATCTACATCAATGATATACTGATCTACTCACGGAACCTGGCCAAACTTCACCATCACGTGGCAAGGGTCCTCCAAAAGCTAAGGGAACAAAATCTCCATCTCAAACTGGAAAAAATGTGAGTTCCACCCCGACACCATCCACTTCTTTGGGTTTGTCATTAACCAGCACTGCATCCATGAACCAAAGAAAGGTGCAATCCATCCGAGACTGGCCACAGCCCACCTCCATTAAGGATCTACAATGCTCCCTGGGCTTCTCTAACTTCTATAGAAGTTTAATTGCAAATTTCAGTCAGATCAGTGCACCACTCACCTCCCTCCTCAAGGACCGGTCCAAGTCTCTGTCCTGGAATCCCGCCACAACGAATGCCTTCCAGCATCTAAAAGAAGCCTTTTGCACAGCTCCTACCCTGGCACATCCGAAACCCGAACTCCCTTTCATCGTGGAACCTAGTCACCTATTGGTTAAACTCACCTTCCTGCTACCGCAACGCACCAACCTTTTATCACCTTACAATTATAACCATCTGGTTTCTTCATCTTCAGGGTCTGGTGTTGCTGACGTGCCTCCTCCTCCACCAGAGGTTGCTGACGAGGAACTAATTTACAAGGTTGAGGCTGGCCGCACACTAGACAATTTTAAAATCTTAAACGTTTTTAAAACCATGGGAGACCACAGACATGAAGACCGTTCAACCGATTTTTAGCCTTATAATCCTCTGAATGCACTCACTAGACGATTCGACCAGACCACGAGACCACACACTTGTTGATTGTAGGAACGATTTCACAGTGACATGTGATATCACGGACACTAGCGAGATCAAACGTGACTAGAGAAGAAAAACAAATAGAGGACAATCAACTTTGTCAGCTGGCTCTCCTGACGCGCGTTCTGTTTCCCAGTGAAAAACAAAGTATAGAAAAGAATATGGGTGATGTTCTCTGCTTTCATGGCATGTTTGTGGCTGCCAAGTTTCAGCTATAGAAGCACGCAACATCCGGTAGGTGATGCTTGCTTACTCTCATTGGCTATCGCGGGTAGTATCACGTCAGAGGCAGCCCGATCAAGAGTCGTAAATATCAAACATGTTTGATATTTACGATTTGAGTTCGGGGACACTCCGTCTCGATCGGGCGCAGTTAAATAATCGTAATAACACCACACAATAGAAGATTTTTTGGAGAAAAAAAAATCACTTGCGACAAGCTGTGAATCGGGCCAAATCGGGCTTAAAATCAGCCTTAAAATCGTCTAGTGTGCAGCCAGCCTAAGACCATCCTGGACTCCAGACGACGAGGCGGCCGTCTTGAGTATCTAGTGGACTGAGAGGGGTATGGCCCTGAGGAGAGATACTGGGTTGCTTGTGATGATATCCAAGATCCATCGCTGCTGATGAGTTCCACGCAAACCATCCCAATCGCCCAGCATTGAGCTCATCAGGACACAGTACTTAAGCAGTCACTCTTTACCTCTCCAGCGTCTGGTCTCATTGTTCACTATGGTGCTGCTACTCACCTGTCGACATTTCATCTTCAGTCCTCTTCTATCTTCTCCCATCAGCGATCCATCCCATGGAATCCACCTTCATCCTGCAAAGACATACACCTTTACTCACCAGCTAAGTTTAAGTTTACTTCCACAAACTCTACTGCCATACCTGAAATAATTTTTTGTCCTACATCTGCTTCTTTACATAAACATCTGTTTGTGTGGATGTTACCTGTGTTGTCTCCTTCTGTTTGCTGACAAAAGATCTTTCTCTGAAATATAAATCCTTTTTCCCCCTTTTTTCCCAAAAATTTCAATTCTGATGTTTCTTCCAAAATGTGTATGTTTATGTATGTATATGTATGTATGTAAGGGATAATCAATGGCTTGCCGTGAATTAAATTATTTTAAATGCACGACGTGGATGCGAAGTGCATTTAAAATCCTTTAATGCATGGTAAGCCGTTGATTATCCCACTTATTCCATGGTTATTTGCCAGCATTGACAAGTTACGGCTCGTTAGCTTTAGCATTCTGCCCACTTCAAATCAGATACTGAGATGAAATAGTGCGGTAAGACCACATTTATTTGAAAGAATTATAGCATTTATTTGAAGGAATTATCAATCGATCTATCGAGAGAGAGAGAGAGAGAGAGAGACAGAGAGAGAGAGAGAGAGAGAGAGACATGAGACAAGAGATGACAGTTCGTCACCTTGGAATTATAAGGTTCTATCTGCGTTCTGAGCAGTTTTGAGATATGAGAAGCAAAGTTTTTGCATTCCATATAGCAAAAATTATATGGGGAACAAGTTTCTTTAAAACATGAATATGACAGGGACCCTAAATGTATTCTAAATATGCAATATCAAAATCCTCTCAAATTTGTAAATGGGGACTTCTGGAATGGGTCAAATGCAGATAGAACCTTCTAATTCTAAAAAAAACACTTTTCGCTTGGAATTATAAGGTTCTATCTGGCAAACAGTTTACTTATAATTTGTTTTAATACATAAAATTAGTGTTGTAACAATGTGTTGACATGCATGAGAAAGTTACATTTAATGGTTTTTATGACATTTATTTAATATTTTAAATGAATATTTTTTTTCTTGTTCATGTTAAGCATAAAAGGCAGTGGTAAATATTTTGTCCAGTGCAAATGTTACATTTAGGCAGGAATATGGTGGGTAATTTAACACATTATTGCAGGAACCATTTAAGTTTTTAGTTTCCTTTTGTTTAGACAGAAAGCAGCTACTGTAATACATCTGACCAGGACTTTATTCCACAGAAAGTCGGACAGGTAAAATGGCTTTCTCTCTAGACATCAGTATGGCTGAAATAACATGCTAACGTTTATTGTTGTAATTAAGACCCAATCAATTAAATTGTTGACTTTTTGACTTTTAAGGCTTAATATTGTAAAATTTAAGACCTTTTAAGACTAAACAAAAAACTGCAAGAAAA
>NW_015626039.1:287435-288589 GCF_001515625.1 Sinocyclocheilus rhinocerous | reverse complement strand
CAGGACTTTATTCCACAGAAAGTGGGACAGGTAAAATGGCTTTCTCTCTAGACATCAGTATGGCTGAAATAATATGCTATCATTTATTGTTGTAATTAAGACCCAATCAATTAAATTGTTGACTTTTTGACTTTTAAGGCTTAATATTGTAAAATTTAAAACATTTTAAGACTAAAAAAACTGCAAGAAAACCGACAATGCTTCAGCAAAAGTGTTTAACAAAGTTTAATAAACATTGAAAAATGTTTCCCTGACTACATAAAATTAAAAATATTTCACATTTAAAATATTTAAATTACTTCAACTATGCAACAACTCTGTTTTTACCAACAATGTAAAATTTAATATTTCATCTCACTTTTAATCCAGTGTGCCATAGCGTAGAGCTTTATAGCTACATAGTACATACAGCTCAGTACAAGTACACAGGATGGATCAAGGTTAAAACATAACCTAATATATACATAACTTTCCCTCGTATGACAATGATGTGACTGGAATAAAGCAAATAGACTACAAAACCCGGACCTATCCTCTTAATAGCGCTGCTGGCTAGCGTGGTGTCTAACTGAAAATAACTCAGCAATAGCTACAGCAAAACACACAAAAAGACTGTAATTCCCTGGAATTTGGGCTGCTGTCATTGACAAGATCATAAATAAAATAGTCGATCATGAGGTTTCTAATAAACATCGCGTTGTGTGAAATTATTTAGTCTATTCTTCACTGATTTAGCGTTTTTCTGCGCTCTCTTCCGCTATCGCGGCGCAGTCTGGCGACATGACGAAAGCTGATGAAAGTCGGACAGGTAAAATGGCTTTCTCTCTAGACATCAGTATGGCTGAAATAATATGCTAACATTTATTGTTGTAATTAAGACCCAATCAATTAAATTGTTGACTTTTTGACTTTTAAGGCTTAATATTGTAAAATTTAAAACATTTTAAGACTAAAAAAACTGCAAGAAAACCGACAATGCTTCAGCAAAAGTGTTTAACAAAGTTTAATAAACATTGAAAAATGTTTCCCTGACTACATAAAATTAAAAATATTTCACATTTAAAATATTTAAATTACTTCAACTATGCAACAACTCAGTTTTTACCAACAATGTAAAATTTAACATTTAATCTAACTTAATGTAGTATACGCTT
>NW_015626039.1:272965-283540 GCF_001515625.1 Sinocyclocheilus rhinocerous | reverse complement strand
ATAGCGTAGAGCTTTATAGCTACATAGTACATACAGCTCAGTACAAGTACACAGGATGGATCAAGGTTGAAACATAACCTAATATATACATAACTTTCCCTCGTATGACAATGACGTGACTGGAATAAAGCAAATAGACTACAAAACCCGGACCTATCCTCTTAATAGCGCTGCTGGCTAGCGTGGTGTCTAACTGAAAATAACTCCGAAATAGCTACAGCAAAACACACAAAAAGACTGTAATTCCCTGGAATTTGGGCTGCTGTCATTGACAAGATCATAAATAAAATAGTCGATCATGAGGTTTCTAATAAACATTGCGTTGTGTGAAATTATTTAGTCTATTCTTCACTGATTTAGCGTTTTTCTGCGCTCTCTTCCGCTATCGCGGCGCAGTCCGGCGACATGGCAAAGAAAGCTGATCCTGATTGGTCCTCGTGTGCATTCGAAGTGCTGATTGGCTCACACAGATAGAACCTTATAGAACCAACTTAGAGTTCGACTTTGTAGATAGAACCTTTTTGTTTTCTAAAAAAAAAGCCCCAAAATGTACACAACTTAAAAAAAGAAACATCACATAATGTAAATAAGTTGTCATAGAATATGAATATGTGAATAACTCAATTTTGATAAATATGTGAATAACTCAGTTTTGAAAAAAATGTCAGATAGAACCTTAAAATTCCAAGGTGACGAGTTTGTGTGTGTGTGAGTTACCTGTGTCTGCGCGTCTCTCTCTACAAACAATGAAGCTGTTTAGTTACTTCGATTTGACCTCACTGCTGAGGAAGATAATGTAGCGATCTAGTATCTATGCTATTTTATTAATAAAAGTCACGGGGCAGCACCGACAATAAGTTTCTGTGTGTGCGCAGCGCAATCTGCAATCTCCGACCTCTCTCCCTTTCACTGTGTTTATGTGCGAGTGATGTGTAGAATTTTTCTTTAAGCAAAATGTAACTTCTTCAATTTTGGAGTGAAATATGTTTGTATGTTTTTGTATGTATATGCATATGTATTGTTTTTTTTTGTGTGAAGCTTAAAGATTACATTTATAACAATTTGTTTTCGTAATATGAATGTACTGCTGTGAATTCCAGTCTTAGTTCATACCACTTCGTGATTCACAGATAGGGAAGATCAGGTCCTTTGTCGACCCCTCACATTACAAAGTTCCTCATTCAGGCCCCTCATTATCAGGCCAAACTGTTTTGCACAACCTCTCACACATCAGCTACAGTTTTGAAGTTTATGCACCCAGATCCCTTCAAATAGTCAACTTTCCAGTCGCATTCTGACCTAAAGATCAAAGACACACATCTTTGAGAATTACCTTCTCTAGGAGTAAACAAACGGTAGCATTGGGATGTTGGGATTGAATGCTTTTATCATAATATTTTTAATATTTAATGCTTTTATGTAATATCTTACTATTACTGATATTTCCGACAGTCCTAGATAATGCTAGTGATGGTTTCATTTTTTTTATTTATTTTTTTCAATATTTTTTTGTAATTCAGTCAAGTCAGTCCATTATTACAGTACAATTTATTGTTAGATTCATATGCTTATTCTTAAGGTTACTTATGGTTTTATTTTTCTAAGTGATCAGACTTATGATTTTCACCTACAGCTAATGAGCAAGATAATCATTGTAATAGTAAATGTACTTACTTTTGTTGGCGTCCTGAAAATATTGCAGTGGGATTTTTCTGTTCTTGTTATGAAGTTGTTGGTTCAAGCTAATATTTCCTCTTTATCACTTGAAGTTTTATTTTTATGTCATAATTATGTCAGACTTAGTATCTCATAATTTAGAATTTTTATCTCTTTTTAAAATATTAACATAAAAGTATGAAAGTCATAATTATGACAAAAAGTTGAAATTATAAGATACAAAGACAATTATGGCATGTTCAAATTACGACACAACTATAATTACATAAAAGTCTCAATTATGAGATAAATCGTAATTAAAGTTGAAATTATAAAAAAAAAACAATTATGACAATGTCAAAATTATGAAACGACAAATAGCTGAAATTATGAAATAGTCATAATTACAGAATTAAAAAGTAATAAAAATGTCAAAATTATGACTTACGGCAATATTGATAAAGCCTCAAATTACTTTTTATCTTATAATTGACTTAGTATCTCATAAGTATGACCTAGTATTTCATAAATATGACTTAGTATCTCAAAAGTTTGACTTTTCATCTCATAATTACATTTGTGTGTGTGTGTGTGTGTGTGTCATAAATATGATTTACCAAAGCATATTCTTCTGGAAAGAAAGGATACATTTTAGAAAAATGTTCATGCTCCCCTTTTCCATACAAATGAAGTAGACATTATTGAGCAGACATTGTCAAGCTCTATAAAAATTACCAAAAGGCACCATAAAAGTAGTATGCTATATTCCAACTCTACTGAAGTCATATGATAGTTTTGTTGAAAGAAAAGACTGAAATTAAAGTGATAATTAGCATTTGTTGAAAATGTCCTTCCTTTCTACTCCCATTCTAACATACTAACTTTGATGTCAGTGAAGTGTTTTAGCTTGAGAAAGAGATATTCTGGCAGACTGTGGCAGAAAGCCAACAATCTTCTTGTCAATCGCACACGTATGCTCAAATATACACGTTTGTATGATATATGTACGTTACTCTTTGATCGAATGACTGTATTATTAAAAATATTTGGCATATGAAGAGACAGACCATAATAGCATAATGTCTGAAGAATCTAGCCAAGATTCACAGAACATGCTCATTTGGTGCGGTTAGGCATTTAAGATGATTTCCAGCATTAATTATTTTTATTTAAACATTGAGGTTTATGAGTCGATAATGGCTATAGATTGCAGCAAATTTTATAAAATCGTGAGGTTTCAGAGCATTATGTCTGCAAACCACTAAGGACCAGAAGGTAAGCAAATATTATCTTGAAATCCTCATGTTTCCCAGAAGCTCTCAGTCGAATCGAGCAGCAACGAGGAACACATGCTTTCCATTTGAGCCCTTTCACCCCTGGAATCAAAGATACGGCATATGCTGAAAGTGTAAACACAGAGGCCCAGCATCCCTCCAGCAGATCATGTGTCCCTCTCATCTTTTCTCATCGGTTTCAGCACCTTATTCTCCCTCGTCCTTGCTGCAGGACTAAATCTCTGCTAATGCTCTTTACAACTTTTAGAGGTGAAAGACGTGTAGTGTTATGGGATAGTTCAGTCAAAAAGATCAATTCTGCCATAGTTTACTCACGCTTGTGTTGTTCCAAATCAGCATGACCTACTTTCTTATGAAAGCCTATGTAATGTCTTGATTACTTAATTTTAGGGAATTAATTATTATTTCAAATTTGATAGTTTACACTTTAAATCAACGGTCATCCAGCGAGACGTTAACTTACTTTACTTACTCTTAGTCATTTAGCAGACGCTTTTATTCAAAGCGACTTACAAATAAGATAGTTGACCTCAGTATATTTTAACAATTTGAATATTCGTATTTCCCTGGCCACGGGCTAATACGTTCTTTGATAATTTGTAAGCTCTTAGAGAGGTAACGTGATCTTTGGCAAGGGTTTGACTTCAAAATTATACGGCACCAGACAATGATTCTTTATAAATGAAACACGAATTTTATTGGCTATTCTAGATTACATCAAAACTAAGCTAAAACACACATACACACACACACACATATACAGCTCAGAAAATTGAAGGAATGAGTTAACGGAGTTGCATGAAGTTTCAAAGTTCTAACTCGTTTTCACGAGTGGTTTTAAATTCAGCCTGAGAGAATTCACAAAGCAGATATTTCCTTATCTTTACTGCTTAACTCAATTCACCAGCGTCAGTTCAGCAGATAGAAGATTCTGTTTGTACTTGCGTTTTGCTGAAATCTGAGTTGTTGAGATGATTTCCCGTTGCTGACGCAGGCTTCCTGGATGGCTGCTGGAGGGAAATTCCTTTGCTGATTGGTCACTGAGGTGACATTTGGGTGACGTCCTTTTTGGGAGATCCCTCGTTGGATTGGTTGCTTTCTTGATGACACAGAGGCTTGAGCAGTCCTGCTAAAAGCCTGAGTTTGCAAGACTTTAAGTTCTTTGAAGATCGCGAAGGTTCAACTGAAGTGTTTGAGTTCTTAGATGGTCTCGCTGTGCGATGTTACGGTGTGGGAGCGCTTGTAGCGCTTTCACCCAAGTGAAAGCCAAAGGTCTTGAGAGAGAGCGAGCGAGCGAGCCACTGAATCTTTTGCAGTGGGGTTTTGATCTGCGGCGTAAGTGTATAGATTGAATCACGTTATCACTGTTCTTTAGGTTTGTTGTTCTGCAAGCCTGAGGGTGTGATTAAATTAGCCATTTCCTGTGCATACATATAAGGGTCCTATGCCTAAGCGATCACGAGGTATTCTCTCAACTATATATGGTGAAAGAACTTTTTAGTTCTTGATACAAAGAAAGCTTTGTTGTCTCTTGATTGGATTAGTCTTTAATCACTCCTCTGAGTAGATGACGACAAGACTGGCAGGAAGTCGACCCAGAATATTGGAGTCATGTGCTGGGGTGATTAGCAAACCTCATGATGGCTGATAGGGGCATATCAGTGTCCGTTCATGTACTAGAAATCCCTACAACTATTTATGCCATGTAAGAGAAAAAAAGTCATGCTTTTGTAAATCTTAATTATGAAAGTCATAATTATGATATAAAAGGTCATAATTATGAGATATGACATCACAATTATGGCACTAAAAAAACGTTAAATGTCTAAATTATGAGATAAAATTATAATTAATTATGAGATAAGTCATGGTTATGGCAGTTGAAATAATGAGACAAAAACATAATTATGACAAGTCAAAACTGACAAAAGTCTTAAATTATAAGATACAAAATTTGAATTATTACAAAAAGTTAAAATTATGACAAGTAGAAGTGAATAAAATTATGACATAAATGACAAAACATAATTGACTTAAAAAGTCAAATAATAAAAAATTAATAATAATAATAATTCTGCCATTAAACGTCTGAATAATGTCAAAAGTTTAATATATTACATAAAGTCATTATGACAAAAACTGAAATGATGAGATTAAAAAAAATCATAATTAAGACATAAAAAGTAACAATTATAACAACATTTCTAAAGAGATAAAAAGTCATTATCACAAGTCAAAATTATGACAAAACATAATTATAAGTCATAACTATAACAAAAAGTGATAACATTTTGAATTTTTGTCATAATTTTGACTTAGTATCTCATAATTATTACTTTTATGTCTTAATTAAATTAAATTATCTTAAATTACACCATAAAATAAGTCAGTATGACGTGTACACTACAGTGGGTATAGAAAATAATCAACCCCCTTTAAAATAATCACATTTTGTTGTTTTGCAGCCTTAAATGAAGACAGACCCAGTTTTTGTTTTATCCAGCTGTATTTACTCAGTGCAAATTATAACATCCAAATGGATATAACAAATATATATATATATATATATAACAGAATCACTGAGTTGGAAAAAGGATCACCCCCTCCTAAAAATGACTTGTAAACTCAATCAGTTGTAGCTAATCGCCTTCTCAATGGCACACAAAGCCATTTGACTTTCAACTGTGATCAGCTGTGGTCATTTTTGATTAGATCAGCATGAAAAGAGCTTTCCTGGAGCATTTCAGTCCTTGAGCTAACAATCAACTATGGGTGACAAGGCACTGTCAAAAGATCTCCAGGATAAAGTTGTAGACAGGCACAAGTCAGGAGATGGATACAAAACAAATTCAAAGGCTTTATCAATGCTTAGAAGTACAGTGAAGTCTATTATTAATAAGTGAAGGTATTTGGTACAACACAGACCCTCCCTGGATTAGGACGTTTTGGAGAAGATTTAACATGGGCTGCTTTTGGTGCTTGACACTTTTTTTTTTTTATTGGTCATTTTTTTGTGTCAAGAATAAGGTCCAAAGTTAAGAATGTAAGTTACTTAAATGTAAAATGTTTTGTCTCTATTTAACAACATTATAGTGAAAGACGACTTCCTTTATTGATCAAGTCTCAGGTAGATTGCAATTTTCTTGTGCAACTGAATGATGAAAAATAATCATGTTGTTTGCACTTGCTAAGACTGATCTGCTGAAGTCAGAACACGGACGGTGAAGGGAATTGGCGTTAGCGCGAGGGCCTCTTGCTGTGAAGCAGGAGCGACCAGCTGGCAGAGGATTCCGCTGCCTTCCTCGAACAGTTATGCTCACAATTTGTAATTTACTTAACGTATACTGCGTGAGGGGGGCTGTGATTGGATGATGACAGGTGCCGGTGATCATTCTGGAGTGTCGTGATCAGCACTGCTGCTGCTGCTGTTGTATCAGTCAGTGGTTAGATCAGCGTAGCAGGCAATAAACGGGACAAGGGAGGTCACGTACGGGACATATCAATTAAGCCCAATTATACAGGACATCCCGGCTAATATAGGACAGTTTGCATTCCTACATGCAGTCACGACTGAGCTTTGCCAAAACGCACCTTGAAGATTCTGAGGCAGATGAGACTAAAATTTAATTATTTGGCCTCAACACCAAACGATATGTCTGGCGGAAGTCCAATACAGCTCACCATCCAAATAACATCATTCCTACAGTAAAGTATGGAGGTGGTAATATCCTGTCATGGGGGTGCCTCAGTTTGTCTTAATGGAATGTGGTTGTTTCGTGTGTGGATTCAATAGTGTAAGTGGGTCCATGCGAAGACAGAGATCCTACAGGTGTTTCTCTGCAGCAGGGACTGGAACACACTTCAGGATGGAAGGAAAAATTGATGGGGCAAGATACCTTTACTGACATGTTGTTGTTGTTGTTGTTGTTATATCTTTCACTTGGATGTTATAAGTTGCACTGAGTAAATATAGCTGGATAAAACAAAAACCGTGTCAGTCTTCATTTCAGGCTGCAAAACAACAAAATGTGATTATTTGAACCTTTTCACTGGTGAGTTTAAAATATTCTAGCAGTCCCCCCAGAGTGAGTTTTTTTTTTTTAGGCGACCGTTATTTCACAACGTTTCCCCTTATGCTTCCATGGCAGCGTGTCATGCTTGTCACATGACACACCGCAGCCAAGAAAATACTGTATGACAGATGGATCGCTTTTATTTCGTTTTTCCTTTTTTATTCAAAATATTCACACACTTTGCTTGCCATGTCATCAACTATTTGATATTCTGATTCACAAATACATGTAAGTGAGTGTGTTGTGTCATTTCAAAACCGTCATAAATGAGCTTAATCGTGATCTATAACATGCGATGGGCGCCACCATGTTTGTTCACGCTGCAGTTCAGAGAGTCCTGTCAGTCGGGTTTACAGCACGTGAATTCATCAATTTCTCCCAAAATTCATGCAAGTAAGAGGCTGGTGAACTGGGAGAAAAATAGAGTAAACTTTATAGTTACCCACTTTATGACGTAATAGTGTGGCTAAGCACCGCCTCCACAGGATAAGATCAACGCCTACTTCTACATTACTGCCTCTTTAGCCCCACCCACTGATACCCACTGTAGGAGAGGGAATATTAGAGAGACGCAAACACAGGATTACTCCATCAGCAGAACCAGACAGATGACATTACAAGATTACAAGACACTGTGTATTGAGTTGTGAAAAATAGTCTTTGAATTGCCTACCTTGTGATCCTAACATATCTACATCAGACGCAAGTGTTGTTGCGTCATTTGGTGAATCAGTTCCTCTTTCAGGTCCAGTGCCAGCCCTACCTAATAAGCGATACAAGCGGTTGCATAAGGCCCCGTGGCCACCAGGGAGCCCCAAGTCAGGGTTCAGATAGTAAAGTTTCCGTGTGTCAGTCGCGGTGAAGAGGTGGTGCAGAGAAGTGAAAAAAAAATATATAGAAAAGAAAGTGAGCAAGATAAGAGTAAGTGATGGATTTTGAAAATATATTGTTGAAATGGCGGTTGCGGCATCGTGCTGCAAGCACTTTGAAGATGTGCTGTGCCAATGTTAACAGTAATGAAAATGAATAGTATTATCTTGGGCACTTCAAAATACGTGAATAATTCTAGATATCTTATTATCCGAATGGTTTCGATTTTTAGAATGCACATTAGCTTATTTTACATCGACCATTTAAGTTTTACAACACCGCGCGTTTGCTGCGTAAAAGTTTGGTCAGATTTTCTCGTTGATTTAAACAAAAGCAGCAGACGTGCTGAAAAAAAATGCAAGATCACTCTCTGACAGGAGGTGGCACTTTAGGAACAGCAGAAATACAGCCGTTACCACGTCCCTCCTGTACACAAAAGTGCTGCAAAAGAGCAACTTTCTGTTTCTTACCTGCTTGTCAGGAAGTCAGGGTATTTACCTGCTTTCAAACAGCCATTTAGTTTTTTTTGTTTTGTTTTTAATTTTGGTGTTTATCAAATAACACCAAATACTTAAATAAATATGCCAAATACTTGTTTATACTTATAAATTTTTTTATTGTTTTGATGATATTTTTAATGTAAATTCTTACTTTATTAAAGCATTAATCTCACTATTTTTTCATACATTTGCATATATACATTTACTAAAAGCAATGGTTAAACTTTTAAATAGTTAAAATGGTTAAAAAGCTGTTAAAAGTGCTTGATAAGTAAATAGATCTTCATATTTATTTATTGAAATATAAATTGAGTTTAGTAATTTTTTTACAACAGAGTTATTATAGTTAACTAAAACTATATATATATATATATATATATATATACATATATATATAAACAAACTTGAAAATATTTGAAAACTTGTTACTTAAAATAAAATATATGTTAATTGAAATAAAAGTTGACAAAGCAACATTTCTCATTTTCATTTAGTTTATCTTGATGTTCTAAAATAACGAACTAAAACTGAAACAATCATTTAATAAAATATAGACATTTAAAAACAACAAAAACTAATAAAAACAACAACAACAAAGAATAAAATTGTACAGTGGGGAAAATATTTATTTGATCCCCTGCTGATTTTGTAAGTTTGCCAACTTACAAAGAAATGAAGGGTATGCAATTTTTATGGTAGGTTTATTTTAATGGATAGAGACAGAATATCAAACAAAAAATCCAGAAGACCAAAAAAATAGCATTTCAGTGAGTGAAATAAGTATTTGATCCCCCACCAACCACCAAGAATTCTGGCTCCCACAGATTGGTTATGTGCCCATGTGGAACACAGATTAGTCCTGCCACTTTAAGAAGTTACTCCTAATGTCAGCTCGTTAAGTGTATAAGACACCTGTCCACACAATCTGTATCCTCCATTCCAACCTTCTGGAGCTCCGTGCAAGATCTTGCCTCATGGGGTAATGATGATCATGAGAAAGGTGAGTGATCAGCCCCGAACTACACGGGAGGAGCTTTTTAATGATCTTAAGGCAGTTGGGACCACAGTCACCAAGCAAACCATTGGTAACACACTACGCCATAATGGACTGAAATCCTAAGAGATGTGTGCAAACCTGGTGACCAACTACAAAAAACGTCTTACCTCTGTGCTTGCCAACAAGGGTTTCTGCACCAAGTACTAAGTTATGTTTTTCTTGGGGATCAAATACTTATTTCACTCACTGAAATGCAAATCAATCTAACCTTTATATAATGTTTTTTTCTGGATTTTTTTGGTTGGTATTCTGTCTCTATACATTAAAATAAACCTACCATAAAAATGACACACCCTTCATTTCTTTGTATGTGGGCAAACTTACAAAATACAAAAACAAACCAATGATGAAAGACTGATATTAATTGTCACTGTTGTTAAAGGTTATTGTCATTGTCATCATTGCCAACTATTTAAGGCGTAATGTCCTTATCCTTTATTGTGGCCTAAATACTCAGGTTTAAGTAAGCAAATAATGATACTTTTAAAGGACGCGCAAATATTTTTACTGTAAAACAAGCAAAAGTACATGCAGTTCAGATGGCAATTGTTTAGATATGTTGCAGTGATATTCACACATTATTCACATATGAGCAAATGCAGTATGTGAGAATGTTTCTCTAATGTTTTCTCGGTCTGTAATATCCACACTACCGGTTCTGCTCAGTGTGTTGTATTTGCATAATGTCTCTGATGTCTGGCATCATGGTTCCTCTTATGACCTCTAGCCCTGACAGGACAAAAAGGGATGAGCAGAGTCCCTTGCCTAACCTTGTGGTTTTGCGTTGTTGAACAAAGGTGCAGAAATGTGGAAGTGAAATGAGAAGTGTGGAAATGTGAAAGCGAAACTACTTTGTTTGGCCTTCCAAAAGAGGACACGGCTAGAAATCAGTGGTTAAGTTGTATTTACAACACTGTTCCAGAACAGTTCAAAGCAAATATTCAGATGTGTTTCCTGATCCTGGTAGAGTATACTACAATGCCAGCTGTTCTGACTCACAGACTATAAGTACGTTTTTTATATTTAAAGAATTTGCCACTGATGATTAAAATGCGAGTTTTGAGCAGTGTAGAGTAGCACTTGTTGTTTGTCATTTCTCCAATCACAAATGCAGACATGGTTTT